>NW_027176705.1:19095581-19463081 GCF_023349555.1 Cebidichthys violaceus
TCCAATTAGATGTTTCTCTTATCCCATCAGATAGCAGCTACTTTAATGAAACCGCCAGACTCCAGCATGCAAATACGGACACATGCACACGAATATACAGACCTGCACTCATAATTCCCATGCAGCCTGACACACAGTGTGTGTGTGTGCGGCCCTGTCTCCTAAAAACGACATTACCATACAATGAAACTGCATGGTGAATTACATTTTGACAAAGCGACTTACAATTCAGTATCTATCTACTGTAGACGGGAGCAATTTGTGTATATATTGTGCATATATATATTTGTGCAATTTTGGGGTTAAGTGTCTTGCTCAAGGACACATTGACATGAGACTAGCAGACCGGGGAAACGAACCGCCGACCCTCTGATTGAAAGATGGCCCTGCTCTCCACTTATCCACGGTCACCCGAAACCAGAAGCCTTGTCCGTAACTTAAATAACGTAAGAAACGTAGTTATTTTCAGACAAACCACGATGTTTTACTGAACCTAACTAAGCAGCTTTGTTGCATTTCTTATTTCAGTTTACGTTAACTGTGTTTAAAACTGCAACTGTAACCCGGGAGCATGTAGTTTAGTTGTACAGGAATGTCATTTTGTTGGAGACAGGGTTGGTGTGTGCGTGTGTGTGCGCATGTGTGTGTGTGTGTATGTGTATGTGTGTGTGTGTAGAGCTTCAGAATCAAATTCAAGTCCACAGTCAAATGCACATCCCCCACTGTGTCAGCCAGAGAGAGAGCACACAATGGGAGGAGACAATTTCAATTGCTTTTGCTACAAATGCTTTTTGACAGCCGAAATGGATCACAAGTCCGAGCCTCGCCGTAAATTAGTCTGATATCTGCCGCCGGGCTGTCGGACCGACGTGTGTTTCTCACAGAGGCGGAGTGGACAGAATGGTTTGACAGGGATGATGAGAGAGGATCTGGAGACTGGGAGAAAGTGTCTGACCTGCACGAGGCCTACCCAGACAGACTGTGTAGCAGTCCACTCAACATCCAGGTAAGTCTCTTTTGACATCATCAAACACACATGCATGCGTGCGTGCATATTCACACACACACACACACACACACACACACACACACACATCTTACTGAAAGCAAATCCACTAAGCCACAGAAGTGAAGGCTGCTGATGCTGGCAACCAGGTGATTAACATATTACTCTGAAGCAACATGAGAAGCTATTGATGGATATCAGCAGAGCCTTTAATATTGTGCCAGAGTAATATTTTCCAGTCACATGCCTGTGGCTTTCTGATGTCTTAAAATGCAACATCAGCTGTCTGTATTATGTCCCAGCGTTGTTCACACAGCCAGGTCTGATTCCCAGGTCTTCAAATACCATCGCTTCGTCACGCCCCACAAGGCAGGGTCTGTATGAGACGCACCGGGCGTTCAACTACCTCCAATATGACCCCATGCTAATCATGCTAATATGCTCCAGGATGGTGATGACACTGCATAAAGACCAAAAAACTGCCACATGGGAAGGGACGATAGACGGGACAAACAATCCCAAGACTTTCACCCAGGAGACTCCCCGTCGTGTCCCGAGTGAAACCAACAACACGTTGGTGTCTTTGTGTCCACAATGTTAAATTTGTTACATTTTTACTTTACAAACATAGTCATTTTAACTCGAACCACGATCTTCTCCTAAACCTGACAAAGTGGTTGCGTTGCCTACAACTGTGTTTTTCTTTGAATTGACAACGGAGAGTCTTAGCTTCATGCGCTGTGGTAGCCTGAGCGTTAGAAAGTGTTAGTAAGGGTCCTGAACAAGTGCCAGTATGTGAGGAGTTGGGATGAGAACTTTGTCACGTCAGCCTCGTCTGCCAATGACTACTCCTGTCTAATCCTTCTTTTAATCACACGAGGGATATGATGTCATTCATATCCATTACTCAGGTTACTGGTCATCTGTGCGGTATCTCAATCTCCCCCAACAAAGGACCGTCTCCGTCACTTCTCTACTGAGGTGCGAGTATTGTCCATTGACATATTTTATGATCCAATATACTTGAGTGTATGATATTTACATTAGACCTGGAGTACATACTTAGACCGCAATAGACCAGCATAAAATACTCAGTCTCATTCTTCTTTTTCCAATCACTCCCTGCAATATATATATATATATATATATATATATATATATATATATATATTTTTTTTTTTTTTTTAAAAGAACGTCTGTGACAAATACATTGCATCTCCTGTGGTTTATTCACAAACAAAGCCAACCCATGTGTTTTGCCAGTTAAATGCTTTTAACGTGAGTCAGCAGCAAGATGATGTTCTAATGGCATTAGCAGTAGTGTCTCAGCACAGCGCTGACATGGTGGGACGAGAGTGAACGGTAAACAGTGAGGCTGTTATTGATGAGGTCAGATTCCCTTGCATTACATGCTGCATCATTTCCTCTGAATACCTTCATTGTGTACTACACAGTATACATTAAATTCTACATTGTAAAGGCAATCTGAATGCAACACGGGAACGGCTGACTCCGCCACTGTATTGCAGAAGGAGTAACAACCATAAATAATATATACATATATTTTTCAATAAAACCTGAAGCATTGTATCTTTAAACTCACATCTACACATAGCAACTCAAATGTTGGATAGGCAGTATACTAAAGAGGAGCTCCAGCTGCTCCTGAGTCCAGTTTTGTCGTGGGTAGGTCTGTCCATCCAGCCGGCGCCGACGAGCCAACCTGCCATTACTGCGCTGCTGGGACATGACATGGCAGCAGCCAATGGATGTGGATCCAGCCTGGCACCGTAGAGCAGCAGCTGTTAGCCTTCCATGAAGATAAGCATTAGTGCCAGGTCTGCCCCGCTTGCCACCAACACCCAAACATTACCATCAAAAAAATAGCTACTGTAGGCTCCAGCTGCTCCTTTTCATGGCTGCTCGGCAACAGTACAACTTCATCATAATAATTTGCTCCCTTTATGCTTTCTTGTTTCTGCCGTTTAATAAATAATATTGTCGGTATAAAATAATCTCCAGAAACGTACTAATCTTAGTGTCCTATTTCTTTGTTTCTGTCTTTTACTACGTAGTATGTTGCTGCAATTGTTGCATTTTCATAGACGTTCAGTACCTGCCATGTCCTCCCTGGGTTGCCAGCTCTGTGTGTGTCATCATTTTCCTGTTTGCCTCTGTGGGATCTCTACTTTTTTTTGCTTCTGATTTGTTTGAATATCAGACAAATCCCGAGGAAACGTGAAGAGGCTCAGTGCCTGAGGAGGACAGTTTGTACCGTCCTATAGTTTGTAAAGGTACTGTAGCGTGCAAACTTTTAAGCAGAGTGTAAACCTTAAGTTGACACGTGTTTCTGATCCTATGCACATACAGATCACACCGACACCGCTCGTAGGTGAAAGCAGAACGTGTTTGATCGATCTCATTTCCCTCGTACAAGTTGGTGAAACAACTTCCTTTCTTCCTAAAAGTACCGGCTATTATCTCGACACACTCAAAAGATCCACAGGTTAATCCGCAAATTGTTCCACAACATAATCCACATAACACAGTGCGGCTCCACTCTGCTCCAGCTACTACTAACAGCCGACACTAACTGTCACAAAGTGTCCTTAAAGTGACGTCAGTCTGTCACTTACAGTACGTGTAGTTCTTACCACAACAAATGATAACAACATCCTTGTAACATTCAAAGTAGAAACAGATCTGATTAAACATGTAAATGCAAATAAATATTTTTACAGCAAATTGAATTTGGCTCTTACAGGTACACACTGAAGGTCACTGGAGTTCAAGAGATCCGTTTTATTGCTCTTTGAACGAAAAGGAAAGGTTAAAAACAGCAGAGTCTCATTTCTCTACTTCAGTCAGTAGACCATCTGACGTTTGTGACTGTCCATGGCTTATGTATATTTCAATGACATTTACTTTAGACTTGCAGTACACACTTACAGTACAGCCTATAATTAGCTAGCGTTAGTATATGCTAGTAGCATTAGCAGTAGTAGTATTAGCAATGATTGCTAGCGGTAGCATTTATGCTAACAGCGTAGACCAGTGCTCTGCTTTGTTGGCTCCAGTACAAAATTAGCGGAGAAAACACGACAGCGTGTTTAACACAGCTACTTTATGCAAAAGACAACACAATACACACCAATTTCAAATATCCACTGTGATTTACAACGCAACAAAACCACCATAACGGCTGTTTTCTTCGTCACAGATTCACAATATACAGAGATAAGAGAGCAGATTTATTCCACAGTATTTTGTTCACTGTTCATGAAAGAACATCATAAAATGCTTTTTACAATCCCTGGAGGATGGACAGCCAATCCCAATGAGTGCAGACACTGAGATCTTTATTTCCATCTTTACCACTGCATCACTGTATCAGTCTGAACAGCAGCCATCTGACCACTTACAGTACATCTTCAAATAGGGTTTGGAGATTAGCTTGAAGTAAATAAATTAAATATAATCCACATAATCTCATTGTATAATCATAGAATCTGTTGTACATAGAAAAGCACAGGAAGTGGAGTAAATCCTGAAACCCTGTCAGAAGATTGAAATAAGTAACAGACTTGAATGCTGCACCAACTGTGTTGAAATGACTGAGCTTTGTGTCACAACGTTCTCATGTGCAGACCGACTGAGCACTAAACCCCATCACTGGAGCGCTTTATGAAATTCCTGCTGTTTGACAACAATATAAACCAGACACTAGACAAATACCAATGTCTGGTGCAAAAACACATCATTTGTCCTGAAGCCAGACATCTCTCTCTCTATCTCTCTCTCTCTCTGTCTCTCTCTGTGTCTCTCTCTGTGTCTCTCTCTCCTCTCTCTGTCTCTCTCTCTGTCTCTCTCTGTCTCTCTCTCTCTCTCTCTCTCTCTCTCTGTGTCTCTCTCTCCTCTCTCTCTCTCTCTCTCTCTCTCTCTCTCTCTGTGTCTCTCTCTCCTCTCTCTCTCTCTCTCTCTCTCTCTCTCTCTCTCTCTCTCTCTCTCTCTCTCTCTCTCTCTCGTATTAACATGACATTTTGGTATTTTCCTTTAATCTTGAGGGGGTGGGTCATGGCGCAAAAATGTAACAATAATGTTTTGGTGTTTTTGCAAATAGTACCGTCCATTACAGTGCCTTGCAAAAGTAATGACCCCCCTTGGCGTTTTTCCTATTTTGTTGCCTTACAACTTGGAATTAAAATTGATTTTTATTTGGATTTCATGTAATGGACATACACAAAATAGTCCAAATTGGTGAAGTGAAATGAAAAAAATAACTTGTTTCAAAAATTTCTAAAAAATAAATAACGGAAAAGTGGTGCGTGCATATGTATTCACCCCCTTTGCTATTAAGCCTCTAAATAAGATCTGGTGCAACCAATTACCTTCAGAAGTCACGTATTTGGTTAAATAAAGTCCACCTGTGTGCAATCTAAGTGTCACATGATCTCAGGATATATATACACCTGTTCTGAAAGGCCCCAGAGTCTACAACACCACTAAGCAAGGAGCACCACCAAGCAAGCGGCACCATGAAGACCAAGGAGCTCTCCAAACAGGTCAGGGACAAAGTTGTGGAGAAGTACAGATCAGGGTTGGGTTATAAAAAAATATCCAAAACTTTGAACATCCCACGGAGCACCATTAAAGCCATTATTAAAAAATGGAAAGAATATGGCAAACCCAACACCTCTCATCACCCTGAGAACACCATCCCCACAGTGAAGCATGGTGGTGGCAGCATCATGCTGTCGGGATGTTTTTCATCGGCAGGGACTGGGAAACTGGTCAGAATTGAAGGAATGATGGATGGCGCTAAATACAGGGAAATTCTTGAGGGAAACCTGTTTCAGTCTTCCAGAGATTTGAGACTGGGACGGAGGTTCACCTTCCAGCAGGACAATGACCCTAAGCATACTGCTAAAGCAACACTCGAGTGGTTTAAGGGGAAACATGTAAATGTCCTGGAATGGCCTAGTCAAAGCCCAGACCTCAATCCAACTGAGAATCTGTGGTATGACTTAAAGATTGCTGTACACCAGCGGAACCCATCCAACTTGAAGGAGCTGGAGCAGTTTTGCCTTGAAGAATGGGCAAAAATCCCAGTGGCTAGATGTGCTAAGCTTATAGATACATACCCCAAGAGACTTGCAGCTGTAATTGCTGCAAAAGGTGGCTCTACAAAGTATTGACTTTGGGGGGGGTGAATAGTTATGCACGCTCAAGTTTTCTGTTTTTTTGTCTTATTTCTTGTTTGTTTCACAATAAAACATATTTTGCATCTTCAAAGTGGTAGGCATGTTGAGTAAATCAAATGATACAAACCCCGAAAAAAATCTATTTTAATTCCAGGTTGTAAGGCAACAAAAAAAGAAAAACGCCAAGGGGGGTCAATACTTTTGCAAGGTACTGTAATTGTTGTCTGTCCTTTGTACTACAGGCTGAAACCCATGACGGCATACCAGCCAACCAGACCGGCGATGTGATCCACAAGAATGACAAGGACTATGGCTTCGTCTGCCTCAACAAGGACCAAGCTCACGGCCTCTGTCACAACTACAGGGTTCGCTTCCTCTGTGGAAAACTGGGTACATTCATGAGTTCCTTTCAGTGTGTGTGTGTGTGTGTGTGTGTGTGTGTGTGTATATATGAAGATCTCCAGGATATTTGTTTCTAAAAAGAGAACGTATACCTTGATAGTCTTCATCGTGGATCAACCCCAAGACAACCACACAGAGATGTTTGGTCTTTTTAAGGGGGGAATGTGTGAATGGTTGTCTGTCTCTGTGTGTGTGTGTGTGTGTGTGTGTGTGTGTGTGTGTGTGTGTGTGTGTGTGTGTGTGTGTGTGTGTGTGTGTGTGTGTCAGCCCTTCGATGGTCTGAACCCTGCCTTCACCCAATGTCAGCTGGGATCGGCTCCAGCCCCCTTCGACCCCTGAACAGGAGAAATAAGCGTCTCGGAGAATGAATAGATTCAAATTGCATGTCGTAATGTCAACACAACGATGAAGTGCAATTTGTATAAGATTTTCAAACTCAAAAATACTTCAAAGGAATGAAATATACAATCCATTGTTGAACAACTAAAGCTTGTGTAACAGCAGGCTAATTGCACATGACCTGCCCTCGTGTTTGCGTGTGTTCAGTGTCATGGTTCACTAACTGTGTGTTATTTTTCATTTTAGTGTGTAAGCAATCATAAAAAAAAAAAAAAGCTTAAGACGTATACAAATAATATTAAACCATACTGCTTGGTCTGCCACACAAAAATGTGCTGCATGGAAAATGAGCCATGCACTTAAATAGGCATGCATGCATTGCGGGCACAGATGGGTTCGACCTTCCCAATGTAGACTAGTGTTGCTGTGGAGAGACTGTGAAGGGTTGCGTGAAAGTAGCAGTGTGCATTCTTTGAGCTCTAACTTTCACCGTCTCCCTCCGTAGTTCGTCCGCAGGCCTCCATTTCCATCGATATGTTGTCCAACAGCAGCATCCTGGAGCTGGCCGACCAGCCGGAGGGCTGGAAGTCCAGGGATCGGGTCGTCGTGGCCAGTACCGACTACTCCATGCACCAGGCTGAAGAGTTCGCGCTGTTGCCCTGCCCCACCTGCACCTCCAACCAGGTCAAGATCCAAGGTGAGAGAACAGTGACCAGTATATCACCATGCAGGGCCGGAAATAAAGGTTACTTTATAGCATGAAGTCTGGTCCAGAGTGCTCTTGAACGGCTGCCGACTTTCACTGGAGAGGTCTTTTGACATTAGCTGTTTGTAGGGGAGACCGTAATACACTTCTCCCCCTCATGTTCTCCTTGCCTGTATTAGGATCAGTGGCTTTATGGCCCATTAAGCTCCCTCTTCCCCTCAAAACCCTCTCACTAATCTAGTTTATCTCAAATGCAAAAGATTTCGAGGCCTCAAAACTTCCTAGAGCAATCAGCTGGTGTTGAATTTGGACACTGCTGTATAAATCATTTTGTTTTAATAGCAGTAAGGGTTTAGTGTTTTTGCACAGGTTAAAGGTTCTGAGTGAACATTGCTAGAATATGAACTTCATTTTGGTGTGATGCTAATGGCTCACGTCCAGTGTACTTTTGTCTGAAGTGACTATATGTAAGTTCAGCATTTTGGTCATCGCCATCTTGTTTTTTTTTTTTGCAACCACAAGTGACGTAGAGTGTAGCTAAGTACAACTGAACAAAATATTTTCAGCAAACAAAAAAGTTACGTGAAAACACACTGTGATAGAGTTCAATTTGCAAGACAAAAACAGACAGACGACGCCGTGGCAGAGACCTGTCAATCACAAGTTGGCCCCGCCCTAAAGCATCCCCTGCTTTATGGTCTGTTTGACTCTAAATGGAGCATAATGTACTAAATGAACATCATGCTGTATTGAAGAAGACTGTAAACTAGAGATTGAGACCATAAACTCATGTTTACGATGTTTACTGAGGGAATAAATCAAGAGAGAAGTAGAGTCATTTTAGACTAGACTTCTATACAACCAGAGGAGTCGCCCCCTGGTGGACACTAGAGAGAATGCAGCTTGAACACATGAAGAATCGGCTTCACTTTTCAGACCCTGAGGTTGGCGCCTGCTTAACTGTACAGCTGGAGCCATGATGTGGTTAGCCTAGCTTAGCATACAACTGGAAGTAGACTCTGTTCAAAGGAGAAAAAAAACATATACCTACAATATCAACAACTCTAAAGATAATTGATTCACTAATTTCTTAATTAACCACAATGGTGTGTCTCCTTTGTTTAACCCATACACAAGTAGAACTAACTAGTAATAATAATAATTTGTGGGTTGATTCATTGTTAATGCATTATTTGCTGTGAATGCCATGGGAATTGGCCATTTGACCCCCATGTAGGAAAGGCAGACTCCAATCCAAACGCAAATATATTGAAAACAATAATAAAATGGCTGGAAGTGATTGTTGACTGTATTTTGTTCTAAAACAATTATGTTTATGAACTGATTAGTCAATCATCAAAACAATGACCAGATATGTTGATCACTGATTGTTGTCATTAATCAAACGAAAAACACCAAACATTCAGTGGTTCCATCTTTTCAAAGAAGAGGCGATGATTTCATTACAGATTATAAAAGGATTATCTTTGAGTTAGACTGTTGGCCAGAGGAAACACCTCAGGTTTAGTAAATCATAATGGTCATTTACACAATTTTCTGACATTTTATTGATTAAATGATTAATCTGACAGATAATGAATTAATGAAAAAAAATCATCAGTAGCAATTCTGTTTATATACAGTGCAACTAGGGACCAGACGGGAATGTTTCTGAGAGTCATGAAACCCAAAAGTAGAATATCTCTGGGTTTTGCAGCACAGCATGACTGACCGAATCAAATCAATGTTTCCTGGAGCCTGCTCTGTAACGCGAGACCGTGCATGTGCATGTGTATGAGTGAGTGAGTGAGTGAATGAGTGAGCGAGTGTTGAACACTGTATCTCATTTAGCTTTATCAGAAGATGGAACACAGTATGCATCTACAGGCAGGCATAGTCAATTCAACTATCAGTGTGCATTCTCTTTCTTATCTCTTCGGAGCGTCACCTCAGAAGCCAAACTCACCCTTCACTAAGTCCCGCCCCTTGAACACAGTCTGGCCAATCACAGGGTAGCATCATCCATCTCTGACCAGGGTCCGATATCTAACCTGCTACCGCTCCACAGACTCACCGGTGGTTTCAGGTTGGTTTAGTGGATTTGGAGCTCGTCGTGTTAAACATAGTGTAACAGCGACACTTGTTACCCAGTGAGGTTAAAGGAGATATAAAACCTTAGTGGAGCTAACATTAGCAGAGTACGTTAGCACATCAGTAAGTAGTATTAGCTCGTCTATGCTACGCTAGCTACTGAGGGTATACTGAGTGTCTTTTAAGGACTGTAACAGTGAATAAAGAGGAACAGTGTTGCTCCTTCATTTCATTGTCTTCTGTTTCCATCGCCAGGTGATCTGCAGGTTTTAGCTTCTATCTTTATCTTTTTAACCTGTATTCATATATATGTATGTATGTGTATATGTATGTGTATATATATATATATATATATATATATATATATATATATATATATATATATATATATATATATAAATAGAGAGAGAGAGAGAGAGCTGTCAGCAATTCAATAAGGTTTGAAATCTTAGTATTAAGCTTTTTAATAATAACTGTCTTTATTGCTATCTGACATTTCTTTCAGGATGAGTTGATTTTGTATTTTTTGAATATAGAGTGACTGAATGTGTTTCTCCTTTAGATAGCCTACAGCTTATAATGATTTGGAATGAAATCCCTCTTTAGCTGTGGCATTTATGTCCGCCCAAACAGATTAAAATCACACACTGAAACCAACTTTATTGCTCGGAACCCTTCCATGAGCGTTAAGGCTGAGTCTACAGAGGTGTGTGTGTGTGTGTGTGTGTGTGTGTGTGTGTGTGTGTGTGTGTGTGTGTGTGTGTGTGTGTGTGTGTGTGTGTGTGTGTGTGTGTGCGCATGTGTGTGTGCAAGCACACAAACACCCGGTCTTGAAGAGGCCAGGTTGAGACAGCCTAGAGCAGTGTGTGGGAGTCAGTGGAAGGTGTTTGGTCTGACTCCAGGCCAAGGGAAAGTCTCCGCCTGCATCCTGGAGCACCGTGTGTTCCTGACTGAGCCCATTCACAGTGACTCGCGTGCTAGTATGAACACGTGCACTTATTTGCTTTCTTTCTTACTGCTTCACGCTCACGCTCAGCAGTTCTTCAGGCCAAGCCTTGTCAGTCCTCACTGTTTTCTCCTGCATGATTCAAATGGCCTTTTGTCTTTTTCTCTTAGAAAAGCGGCTAAAAGTCCGCAATAACGTGACATGAAGTGTCCTAGCTAGTGTCCTAGTGTCCTAGCTCATAGCTGTCGCTTCTGTCCTCCTTCAGGACACCCCCCCACTTGCTCTCTGTTTTTCTGAGGCTCTGTGACGTCAGCTGGTAGTCGGCCATCCAGAGCAGAATTCCGATTTTCGGGAGCCTGAGGCCCGAGCTCCTGTCAAGCTCCTCCTGACTGTAATCGGTTTCATTAATTCCTGCATGCGTGCCACTCTGCAGCACCGTTTTTGAGCAAGCCGTGATAATCAAAGTCTATTCCCCCCCCGGCCCCTGAGGTTACACGCCATACAGGGAGGCTGTGTTGTGTTTTTGTTGTTGGGAGCTCGGAAGATGGCTGAGAGACACAGAGACGCGTGGCCCGGGGCTATTTATCAGTTTAAGTCCAGTAACTTGTGCCTGAGTTTTACATGTTGAACTTCTGACAGATCTAAATGGCATGAATGACGATGAGTGTAGAAAATAAATGTGGATCAATGGCCTCGGGCAGTGGTGAGGGATTCAGACTTAGATTATTCTATTTCTACCCTGACATTTACCTAGGATTTCAAAGCCAGGCTGTATCTCTCCGGGTCAGAACTAATCGCCCCCCCCCCAAAAAAAAAAAAAATACACCCAAGCTCGAGTATGACCCCTGATGACCCCTTTCAAAAATCAAAAACCCCATTGCCATCAAAACTTTGAGCAGTAGATACATAGTCAAACATATGTAGACACCCACACATTACAGTCCATGCATTCCTTTCTGTATGGAGCTTCACATTTTTGGCATTGGAATTTAAATTTGGCATTGAAAACGAAACCCTAGAAAAAACCCTAAGCCATCGTGGTTCTCCAGATAAAAAAAAAATGAAAAAAAGACTAATCATCACCCGGCGAATGGTGATCATCCAATCAGGTGAATTCTGATGGAAGGAGAGAATTTTCATTAATCTCTTGAACAGGCTGTTCTAAATTGAATTCAAATGTCATACAAGAAAACTGATGAAGTGATCTATTTTACCTGGCTTTGTGAAACATTACTCATTGGAAAAATGTCAACTTTTAAAATGTTAGTTTTCTATAACAAAGATGTAACAGTTAAGCCAAGATTTAGTTCGAAACTACATGAGTGGTTTTACTCAAATGTGAAAAATGATGACGCTCGGATGTGTGACGTGACTTTCTTTCCCTGTGGTGTTTTCTTCATCGATAGCAGTTTGTGCTGCTACTGAAAAACTGCTTTTAAGTCAAGTCTGACTACGTTTTGATATCTGACTAGCAATGATAATGACTCTGTTGAAAGCTCTGGAGTTCTGTTCGTTATCTCAGACAGTCAGTGCGGACAGCTGTGCAGCTCTGAATTAAGACATTTTAAACTCATTTGCATACAGTAACACTATATGATGCATTTCTCTCTCCGTCGGTTGTTAAATGCCTGTCTGAAATGTACGTGATATAACCAGCTAGACGTTTATTACAGAACGACTTGCCACTCTTAAAAAAAAGTCCTCACTTCCTCCTTGCAGAAAGAAACTAATTGGCCTGATAAGATCCACGAGCCGGCGGTTTTCCATATGTGGTTTATAGCCAACTCATGGAATAGTTGTCTTAAAGAGAGATTATGTAACCTTTGAAAGAAGACATGACATTTCTTAAATGAAAAGTTGAATCTACAAGGATTAAAACACCGTTTTCAACACACTAACCAACCACCACTTGTGGTTATGTTGGCTGTTATTACTCAGACGTTTCAGAGGCCAGAGAAATAGCCTTTTTAGCTTTTCATCGAGAACTTAAATAATGTCTGTTTTCCATTTGGATGTCACAGTCCCAGGTATTGAACCTGCTGGCTCACAGGCATGTCTTACTGGACACTTAAATGGAACAGAAACACAATTTATATTATTAGTTACAACTGTGGTTTACTTGTTTTGACCAGTCGAATGACACATTTCCACTGCATGGAAACACACATGCTCACTCTCTTCTTTTTGGTTTTCCATGAGCAAAGGTTGAGCAAAGTATTTGGTACTTTCAAGCTCGCTGGGGCGATACTACGGGGTGGCTAAGTGGAGAGCAGGGCCGCCTCTCAATCAGAGGGTTGGTGGTTTGATCCCCAGCTCCTGCTCCGCTAGTCTCATGTGCCCCTTGAGCAAGACACTTAACCCCACAATGTCTCCCGTAGCTGTGCCTACAGTGTGTAGATAGATACTGAAGTGTGAGTCGCTTTGGTTAAATGACTGTAATGTAACACGTTGACTGAGGACATCCTGCACAAACAATTGACAAAGTGCAGACGTTCCTTAGTTTGGTTGCCGATGAAAGGATTTAGTGAGTGTCCCATTGAAGGTGACGTTATCAATATGGCAGAGTATGGCAGACTGTTGTTTGACTCTCTCTTCATATCAGACTTTTAAAAAATTTAAATGAATTAATGTACCTCAAATCACGGCTCTTGGTATTGAATTTTAATTTAAAAGTGTTCATTGGATCAGTTTCAGGGAATGTTAATCAGAAGTGATTATATTACATAATACATTGACAGAGCTCAACTTGTGGCATCATACCAACATATAGTTATACCAACGCTTGATCAGTGGCCCTATACTCTAAACTACGATGCTCTAGGTTCCCCTCTAGTGTCACCTTTGGACGTATCCGAGACAACGGGTCAGCTTCCACTTGTTAAATGCATTGTGTTTTTTCAAAATAAACTTCTGTGCTCACAGGAAACTTACCGTCTCTGCTCATTACATGCGGACAGTCTCTTTGCATTAGAAACTTCCAACTTAAGGCAGCTAACTTATGGTCAGGTGTGTTACCTTAAAATGACTTTGTTTGTTACCTAACCAAACTGAGGTAAGGATAAGGCCACATTGATCTGGGTTCACTCAAGACACCAACGGCGGCCTCCTGCCTGAATATCCTGTTTCCCACACAGACTCTACTTGGGTGGGCCACTTAGCTATATTAATGGCAGTCCGAGTATATTTGGCGACGCATTGAAGCATTACTGACGGTTACTGTTGATGTGTTTAATCTGAGCTGTAATGATAGTGTTCATTTGTACGGTTTGAGTCCTTTGCTGATAAAGAGAGTAGGAGGTGAAAAAGAGATTACCGTATTTTTCGGACTATAAGGCGCACCGGATTATAAGGCGCACTGTGAATTAACGTGTCTGTGTTCACACATAAACCGCACCGGATTATAAGGCGCATTAAGCAAAACAACACAGTCCGGTCAATCAAACTTTATTCAACTCAGTTGTAACAACAAATACCGGTACAGAAAAATACACTCACTTATCGATTCATTCCTCTTCCACAAATCCATCGAATTCTTCATCTTCAGTGTCTGAGTGAAACAGCTGTGCGATTTCGGCATCAAGAATGCCCGAATCCCTCTCGTCATTTTCCGAGTCAGTCTTGTTGCCGTTATCGGTACTTGGCTGTTCAGTGATGATTCCAGCTTTCGTGAAGAGCTCGGACGACGGTTGCGACCGATGGTTACTTGTTGTGCTTATTGATCGATTTTGACTTTTAGTTTAGACATTACATTCCTGTTACGGGGCCGATCAGGTAGTGACACAGCGTACCGTAATGCTCCGAATATCCATTGAGCGGAGCGGCTTCGTTGCTTACCAAAGTCGTACTTACACATTTCGGCAGATTTTTGAGCGCATTGTACCACATAAAATCGATCAATAAGCACAACAAGTGACCATACATAAGGCGCGCTGGATTATAAGGCGCACTGTCAATTTTGGAGAAAATTTAAGGATTTTAAGTGCGCCTTATAGTCCGAAAAATACGGTAAGCGTGTGGATGTGTGATCTTCTGTCTATCAGAATTCTTTGATTTTTTTTTTTCTTTTCTTTGGCATCACATTTGGCATCACATTTGTGATGTTCTGGATGTGAATGTGTTGGAGTTGAGGGCAAGTGGAGCAGAGCTGTGATTGTTTCTGCACCGTACTTCCACTAACGGTCCTTGGTCCCTGTCTTTCATGGGCTTAAGGATTAACTTGGCCTTTTTATATTTATCTTTTAAGAACAGTTCAAGACCATATGCCCTCTATTTCTTCTTCAGTTTTTACCCGTGGTATCAGAAATATCATAATTGATACAAATACGTTTTTTTTCAAGGCATTGTATCAAATGTAGAAATTCCAGTTTTGTGACACACTAATACTGAATGCTAATACTGAATGCTAATACTGTAGATTATGGGTGATGATAATACAGTACATGGATGGAATTGTTGATATAGCTGTGCAGTGTTCTAAACAGATTGGATGGCATGCAGCAAATGATATTAGGGGTGGGGTGAGCAGGGCTAAGTGGAGAGCAGGGCAGCCTTTCAATCAGAGGGTCGGCGGTTCGATCCTGCTCCGCTAGTCTCATGTCAACGTGTCCTTGAGCGAGACACTTAACCCCAAAATGTCTCCCGTAGCTGTGCCTACGGTGTGTAGACAGATTCTGAATTGTAAGTGGCTTTGGTGGGCCACTTAGCATCTGCTAAATGACTGTAATGTAATGTAATATTACAACCAAAAGAGACTTTAGACTTGACATCTCTGGCACACACACGTTACACGTCACACCTCTATTGCTTCTGGGATGCCGGCATTGTTTGGTTCTGTCGGGCAAAAAGACAACTTGGGATGGACCCAAATGCAGATAGACATGGGGAGCAGAAGGATGATAAACAGTGATTTGATTTTTTTGATTTTTTTTTACAGTTTAATCATCATAGTGTGTAATAAAGTTTTACTGCTGCTGTTGCTTTTCAAGTAACAAGTCCCCGAATATCAGTGCAACGTGTCAGTAGTGTGTTCTCGTGAACGGAAGCATTTAACGGTGAAAGTCAGGGCGAGCGGAGGAGCTTCAGAAGCCCCCGGAGTCATTTGAGTCGCAGGTTTGGGAGCATTTTGTCTCCCCTGTAACTCGTGATGACGGGATGAGGGTGGTGGACAGAACCGTTACGGTTACGACAACGGCAAAACATCGGGCGTGTCCACACATAGAAGCGCCACCATGCTGGTCTGTCAGCAACGGGGGCCAAGGCACAACAACAACAACAACAACAACAACAACAACAAGGTATCATCGCGCCATTTGTTTTCATGTAAGACTATAGCCCAAAGTTCTTTGCTTAAGTGTTCTTGAAGTTCTTTAATTGATAAATGGAAAGCAAAGTTATATTTGTCTCCTCCCCTTTTCTTTGCTGATCCGAAAAATAATCCGATCCGTGACTCAGAGTTTTGTGATCCGTTGCACCCCTAGTGGCTTGCCGCAGTTATTACATTTATTTCAGCTGTGTTTCAGGTAGGAAGAAATTCTCTGTTACATCGGTCAACATACACACACTGGTTGCAGGTTTGCTTTGTCTGCAATTTGCCACCTAAAGTTAAAGTGTTCGCAGCTGTTTGACCGCTGCAAGTTGCAATGTACTGTAGGTTGGGTGGAAGGGGCGGTGGTGGGGTCGGGTTTCTAACTTTGGTCGACTCAGGAGGGAACTCATTGTCAGCATTTCTCTCTCTCTCTCTCTCTCTCACTCACTCACTCACACACACACACACACACACACACACACACACACACACACACACAAAGTGCACAACATAAACCGTTTAAAAATGAAGTAAAATAAGGAGACGTTCTAAAACACTGGAACTCTATGAACTCTAAACTATGTCAGCGGAGTGTGTGTGTGTGTGTGTGTGTGTGTGTGTGTGTGTTCTGCATCAATGTGTATACGAGTGCCTCTATCTGTTCACTATAATTATCAGTGCTGCCTGCCCATTCTCCTTTAAAAATAGAAAAAGTGGTGCAACAAACTATGACTAAGCTTCACCATTATATGCTCCATTGCAAGTATCTGAAAACATCTGTTCAGCCCCACACACACACACACACACACACACACACACACACACACACACACACACACACACACACACACACACACACACACGCGCACGCGCGCGCACACACACACACACACGCACGCACACAGATAACAAACAAACAACAAACTCTACTTCGCTCAGTGTCTGGTGAGAGTGGACATCTGTTTACACTGCTCAGCTGAATGGACCGTTTGGTAGAAACAGTGAAGCTTCAGCACTGCAGATCCAGCATTATTCAACAGCTTTATATGTTGAGACCTTGAGCTGGTGTGTGTGTGTGTGTGTGTGTGTGTGTGTGTGTGTGTGTGTGTGTGTGTGTGTGTGTGTGTGTGTGTGTGTGTGTGTGTGTGTGTGTGTGCGTGCGTGCGTGCGTGCGTGCGTGCGTGCGTGCGTGCGTGCGTGCGTGTGTGTGTGTGCGTTTGTGTGTGTGTGTGTGCAGGTAAGGCCCAGTTCATCCACATGGGTGAGGAAGTGGATGGGGTGGACATGAGGGCGGAGGTGGCCCTGCTGAGCCGTAACATCCTGCTCCGCGGTGAGATGGAGCCCGGCTGCTACGGCAACGAGGCCTGCAAATTCTTCGACTTTGACACTTTTGGCGGACATTTGAAGGTACATTGTTGTCCTAACCTTGTCGTTTACAGAGAGAGTTAAGCAGATGATTCACATGTGAACCAGCTTCCACCAGCGGCCATTGTACGCTGCCTGAGGACAAGCACGAGCAGGGACTAGCTTCAGAACATGGGGCCAGACACGGCACAGCCTGCAAGGCGTATTGCTATCAGCCAATCAGCAGGCAGAAAGCCGGCTCTCAACAGTGCAACACAACACAACATATCCAGACAGAGAATATCTAAGGGGGTTGATATACTATACATAAACTAATCACATCCTCAAATTGTATGCTAATGCTAACAGTAGCTATTGTGGCTGTCCCCGTTCCGTGGCCGACACATAACGTATAGCAGCTAACTTACCATCTTTATCATTTCACACCTGCTGGGCCATGTGGAGCCATATATTCTCCAGGATTTGATTTTTGAGGTCGTTTTTGGGCGCTAAGGAGGCGACTGCCTCTTATTGTTCCATGTGCACATTATTCTAAAACACCCGAAAAACGTTCCAATGGACCAAAGACAAGCTTGTTTGTCTGACACTCCGTTACCCTGAACACAAATGGCCACTGTTCATAAAAGCCCATCTGAAATCACAAAACACTCCATCCAACAAACAGAAGCACATGGCAAATGATTATGCTGAATGACAGCGATATTATTTTATAACGTTCGTTAGAACAAAGAGGCGGAGACTGAGGCATCGCAGACTGGCTTTAAGGGCGTTCACCTCGCTGGTGAAGTGGACCTTGAGTTGGGCTTGTTTCGTCAAACTGTTCGATTGTAGAAGAAAATATGACATCTTTTCGTTTTACTTTTATAATTTCCTTGATATTGTCTTTTTGTGTATTCTGAATTTAACTGAACTCCACTTAATCCAGAATCTCAGACTCTCTGTTGATCTTCTTACAATAGCAAGTTACATTACACTAAGGAGTAAATTGTATTTTGATCACGTTTCTTGGCCTTTGCTCAGGTCTCCTTCCTGTTTGGTTGTCACAAACAACAGGTATAAACAAGTGACCCAGTCTGAATTCTTTTGCATTCTTTTTCTTTAAATTTCCGGCAGTCTGCATCTCTGCCTCCTGTCGCTTAAAAACAACTATGAATTTGGTCTTTAAAAAAAAAAAAACAGAAATTATGTGAGTATTCATTTAGAGCGAGGAAGTGAGGTCCGATTAAAAGCGATCACTGGAGACGTATCCTAATGTCCGGCGACGTACTTGTGATCGTGTTCATGCCGAGGTGTGAACAAGGTAGAGAAAGTAGACATTTGTTTCTCAAAGTTGGACCTGAGTGAAATATTCTTCAATGCAAAGCTTTCTTCCACGCCGACCAGCTGACCCCTGTTGGCCATCCCTACAGCCATGCTGCTTAGTCTGGCTGACAAAAAGGGTCATACGGCATGTATGAGCTAAACACACACACACACACACACACACACACACACACACACACAGAGAAAGTAAAGCCTCAGTGAGATTTCAGTGAAGCCCTTTAAAATGAATGCCTCAGAGCATAAACCCCCCCTTGACAGTTGGGCCGTCACAGTGGTGGTAAAACCCTGAATCTTCACTATTATCAGCTGGTCACAAGCTGAGAGGAGCAGACTTTGTTTCTTTGTGCATTTTTTTGAATATTGTTTCATAATATTTCAACTGAAGTCACAGTGAGAATCCCTCACAGTGTGATGTGGTGTATCTGGTTTGTGGAACAGAGCTGCTCTTCATCACTGAGTCGCTCTGCTCTCTAATGTCTTTTCCTCACCATCAGTCTCCATCTGACTTCCTCTAGATCAATCAATCTAGATCAATCTGAGCTACTTCCAATGAATCCTGTCTTTCTCTTATTCATCCTCTTTTTATTCTATCTTTTCATCTCTTCATCTTTATTGCACCTTTCCCCTATTTCCAATGTTTCTTCCCTCTTCCCATGCCTCTCTCCTTTCATTTATCCTACACGCCCTCCTCCCCTCTTTTCTCCCTCATATCTTTTCCTTCTATCCATGTCATAATTTCTCTACCTGGACCTCCTTTTGTGCCCCCCCCCCCTTTAAGTCTTCTTTTGCTGAGCCCACAGATTACAGTAACAGCTATTATTTGAGTGGTGCAACACCTGGTGCAACACCTGATCTATCTTCTGTCATCATCAGGTGGAACGGGGCTTCAGGGCAGTTCATGTATCCGGGCTGGAGCTGCAGCACATGGGCCAGCAGACAATGGGACACTACCCGGTCCATTTCCACATGAACGGAGACGTGGACGAGAAGGGAGGTTACGACCCCCCGACTTCTGTCAGCGATCTCTCCATCCACCACTCCTTCTCCCGCTGCGTAACCATCCACAGCTCCAACGGACTGCTGGTCAGTTGAGGATGTTAATTCATTTAGATGGTTCTACTTGATGCATTTTTAAGGGACGTAATTAAAGAAAAAAATGTTCAACATTTTTGGAAGTACACTCATTTGCTTTTCTGCAGAATAAATATGGAGCTACTGCCTGCAGCCAGTTAGCCTAGCATCTGTCAACATCACGCATTACATGTGATGTACACTAGCGCAACAACGGTGTCACTTACACAACCATTACAAAGGAAAAAAAGACAAGGAAGGACTCATTCTAATCCTCTGGACCTCCAAAAAAAACAAAACGTGGAAACATAAAAATTCTGCAAATTCACCCTCATCTGGATGTTTGGGGCGCCATCTTAGAAAACAGTATCCAGTCTCTCAATCCATGAGCCCAAGAAAAAAGGATGGCTACTCTGAAGTGCTGTTTGACTACCAGCCTTCGTCTTCTCAGTGCTCAGTCACTTGGCAAGAACTCAACAATCAAAACATAATTAAGGAGCTAAAGAAGAACCGCCCAATCTTAAATAATAGTGTATTTAACAGAAAGACACTTTCGTGGCCAGTTGCGCTCTTTGGTGGCAATTATTTCTCCAATTAGATTTGTTTTTTCGGTTTGGGAGGGAAGCGTTGCAGTAGTGTGACATGCTGTCTACGCCGTGATCAGTGACATTCTTACTCCCTCCCAGGTGAAGGACGTGGTTGGCTATGACATACTAGGCCACTGTTACTTCACGGAGGACGGCCCAGAAGAGAGGAACACGTTCGACCACTGTTTGGGTCTGATGGTGCGAGCCGGGACTCTGCTGCCGTCTGACAGAGACGGCAAAATGTGCCGCGACATCACTGATGGAGCCTACCCAGGATATGTGGCCAACCCACGGCAGGACTGCAGGTAAGACACATGTAGTGAGTAAAATAAGAAAGTAGCATGAAAATAGTCGAGTCAAGCACTGAACTGTACTGTCAATCAACTTTATACTTGGGTAAATGTACTTAGTTACATTTCAGTATTGCTGTTATTCTCCATTTTCTAGGAAGCGTTACGGTTACATGTTATGCATTATGGACCATTTAAGTACCAGGATGCCAATACTATGATTTCACTAAAACTCTGATCATTTGTGAAATGAAGAAGCAGCGTTTTGTTTGCAGAGAGGGCAAAGTTGACATGTTGCCAATGACAATGTAGCAATCTGCTTTTATTCAATATTTAAGTAATTTAGGAGAATTTACCACGTTCACCAATTGTCCCGTATTGTGAATTTTATGTATGGTACGAACACAATTTACGAGATCCAGACCTGTCGTCGGAGTTCCTGCGACAGTTCAATCGGGAGAGACTTCATTCGAATTTAACAATAATTTATTACACATACAAATTTGAATAGTGCAAAGCCTTTGGTAGTGATGCTGAGGTCAGACGGTGATGAAGGGACTTGTTACAGTCTTGATGATGAATGAGGAGCATGACTGTGATGCAGACTGGGGCGATTGTGCTGCAATGACAACTGACAGCAGCAGAGAGGAGAACCGTTTTAAAGTTTGACGGCAACGATGTGATTGGCTGAAGGAAACTGTGCAGAATCTGGTTGGTTACTTTAAAGTGAACGCCCCCAATCTGCTGATGGAGACAGAGAGAGACTGAGAGATTATGAATGAGTGTAGAGATAGTCTTCCTGACTGAACTTACGCTTAGTCTGCTGTTATCCAAAATTAGTTCATCACTAATGGATGGTATAGTTCATGACTTTGTGTTGCTATTATTGGCTAAATTACTAAATTGCCTGTTGATGCTGTTGTATAACGCTACACTATCAATATGAACATCTCAAGCTGCATCACGACTGAACTGATGCGCTGAATGAAGGATAACTCGCCTCTGACTGTAATAAGGTCAGTGAGAAGTGTCACCAGACGGCGTCATGTCAGACACTTCATTCGGTGGCCTCATCGCGTCCGGCCCGTGGAAGAGGGCGTGTCTTTAGACAGAGAAAGCTGGATGGCTCTTTGCTCATGCGGGTTTATGGAAGTCGCCGTCCAGGGGCCGTTCTCTGTTACAATCCCCGACATATTATGGTACTTTTCATATGGATCCATTTCTTCTTTGACAGTTCGATCTTCAGGTGACACGTCATTGAAAGTGGCGTCATATCCTACCACATGGCATTGTGGTTGTCTGCCATATTTTCAGTTTCACCACATCACACCAATCTCTGTTATTTGTCAGTTATGATTGACCCCTAGAGTCAAAAGTTCGACATTAGCCTAAACCCAACCCAACCCCCACACTCTTCCGCTATATACCTTCAAAACAGTCCCTTCCGGCTAAAGGCACAAAAATCCTCACTGCGATGGTTTTAAGACCGAAATTGGTCCTCACAAAGATAGCAATACAAGCCCACAGGCACACCCTGCAGCCTCACTTTGTTAGAGAGGCATTGTATTTAAAGCATAAAGATGCAGCTCAGAATATAAAGCAGTTTAATCCCGGTCACATGACTTTTTTTTTTTATCTCACCACACTGCCTCTGCCTTCAGCAACAGAGCATAACAGCCATGGTTAGGGATGCATAATGGCACAGGCTTCCACTGATCTGGAGTCATCCCCCTGCTCTCCAGCAGGAGGGGTCTGCAGGGATTTGCTGCTCCTCACGTTAACCTCTGTTTTCCTTTCATGTCTCTCTTGTCTCCTTCCCTCTGTCCTCTCTTAACGTTTCCAATTATAACAGCCTGGTAAAAACACAATGCACCATACTCCTAATGAGAGATTCTGTCCAGTTAGTCTGGATCATTGTATTCTGTAATGATTTCCAAATCCCAGTGTATTTATAACTGTGGTGTAAAACTTCCACTTTAATCAAACACGATTGCGCTAACGATGTTCCCCCACTGTATGATTTATAATGATTCATTTCCAGTCCTCCCTCACGCTCCCCGGCGGCTCCTTCTGTCTCTCCTGCCTAACATTGTCGTGAGCGCGTTGAATTAAAAACAACAATACATTTCAGTCACATCTGCCGGGAAGCCGAGACGTGTAGTCTGCATGATGAGGATGAAACTGTCATTTAATCTGAGCCAGGTGATTGTGCTGGGTGCCCTCACATGGGCCTGTGTGTGTGTGTGTGTGTGTGTGTGTGTGTGTGTGTGTGTGTGTGTGTGTGTGTGTGTGTGTGCGTGCGTACACGTATGTGTAAAGCATGCATTTGACATAACATGTTATCCATCCAAGCCATCTCCTTCAGAGGAAACAACGAGAGCATCTGTTCCTTCAGTGGAGATGTGGAGAGATCAACAACACCTGATTCCAACAGCGACTCTCTTTATCACTTAAGATAAATCACTTTATCGCTAAATTGTATTAATTTCATTGTATTTATTTAACCTTAATTTAGTCGGCAATATTTAAATTTCATTCAGAGCAATCCTGAACTCGCGGTAAAAGACCACCCCTGCTGTTTGTCCCGCTGTGCACACTGCCCTGCTTCCACCGTAGCAGAGAAGTGAATAGTCCCAAATCAAGATGAAGAAAGCCCAAATCAAGAGTCTCGTCAATTGCAGTTTGTACTCGTGTTGTTTCTTTGTCTCGTGTGCGGTGGCCGAGCATATATCGGGCAAACTAAATGAGCCCTGAAATGAATGTTTGCAGAACATTTGGCAGTTTTTACTTCATGGTAATATCCATCATGGATCAGCCTCCACCCTGAAATTTGAGGATATTGAAATGATTTCTAACGGAAAACTCTGAACAAACCAACCCTGTGATCAACAGGGTTGGTTTGTTCAGAGTGTCCTTTTTTAAACATGCCAGCTGCTTGGCTGTGAGACTCGTCCACCACTTTGGTTCAGACAGAAGTATAGCTGTGATTGGTCCCCAGAGAGTGAATCCTGCTGACCGCGAGCTTCACGTTCGTGGTTCAGAGTGAAATGTCTGGACGAGTATTGGAAGTTATACTACTAAAGATGTTCAATAGTGAACTCTAAAGACCTTCGTGACTCTCTTTAGCGCCACCAGCAGGTCGTTAGGTGATACATCTAGATGTCTACTACAGACTGTGCGTCGTAATGATTTTGGTAATGCCCTGACTTTTGCTCTTGCACGACCAGAAGGTTGACCGTTTTTTTTTTTTTCATATTTAAATTTGTTGTATTATCTTGATTTGGATGTGATGAATGAAATGCGGAGGAGGAAAATGAAACTAAGAGCGTCTCTCTTCACTTTAAATCATCTATCGAGTGTGTGTGCTGGTTACTTATTCACCACAGCACTGTTTCTCTCTCGCTCACGTGATCGCTCTCTTTTTCTTCTCGACTCTTTTTAAAATGAGTCGAGAAGGTTCCTAGTTCTGAGTTCCCGGGGTCCAAGAGGAGCTGTTGTGAGCGCGTTAGCCTGCTGATGTTAGCGTTCAATTCGAGCACAGCGTCAAAGATTTAACTGTTCAAAAACAAAAATCCACCGTCCCGACCTCCACTCCCTTACTTCCCACCTCTATACATAAAGGACAGCCCACTTCCTGTACATCCTGTTCCTCCTATCAGCGTGGTCAGTGTCCTATTGCTCAATATATCAGTCAAACAAGGTCATGTCTTTCTCACTGCATACGATCTAATGATAGAGTTGTGTTTCGCTACTTGGTTCCGGCCTGCAAAATGGCAGATTTTTTTCTTTTTTTTTTCTTTATTTGACATATAGTCAAATCCAAGCGGTAAGTTTGAAAAAGTAAAAGTACTTCCAGGTAAACCTTGAACAACAGCCACAGCGACTGGAAGGGTTGAGGAGCGAGGCGGAGGGAAACAAAGACCTCGAGGGGGGGGGGGGGGGGGGGGGGGGGTTAGGGTGTAGTGCTGCCGTGTGCTAATCTGCTGCAGAGCTAAACTGCATATCTGCCATTTCTATTCATATTCATTACCCTAAGCTTCTTTCTTTTTTTTTCCCCTCCCTCACCTGAAAATGGAACTATAATAACTTTCTCATTATTCCCGGTGCATGTGTGGAAGATGTTTTCTGAGGAACCCGGAAGAATTTGCACATTTATGAAAAACAAATTGTGTGTTTGACAAAAGGTCATATACAAATAACAGTCAAAATGAAGCCAACAATAACTGACACACTTACTTAAAAGTCTAAACAACCCAAGACGGAGATGCAGAAATTAACAAAAAAAGAGCGACATCTATAGAGAGAGAGAGAGAGAAGTTATGATAAACACTGTTTTATCTCCATGAACATACAGACACAAACGGTTTGTGTACACACTGCAAGCCAGCATGTGGCTTACAGAGCACCACTGTACTGAAGAGGCTACACAAACCGCTGTGGACTGAGCCTCTCTGACAGCCGGCTGTCACAATATTGCGCCGTTTGAGGCTGCAGCTTCTGTCTGAGTCATCTGAACGTGTAAAGGTTGAAGCATTGGGGGGGGGGGGGGACAGAACACTGACAGCTACAGAGGCAAACTAAACTGATCACTGTCATTGTTTCGTGTGTTCGGGACACCAAAACCACACAAAATAGATTTTCCCTCTAGTGATTTTACTTTTGTATGTCTCTTAGATGTCCTCTACTCCCCCAGAGTAGTCTCATTTAATTATTCATTCATATTTCCCTGTATATCTGTTTCAAACGTGGTGTTTTTAATCCTACATTTGGAGGGTTGTTGACACAGTTTGATGCGTATAAGAGAAGCCTTGCTCCTTTAAAGGGGGACATATCACGCTCCTTTTCAGGTTCATACTTGCAATCGGGGTTTCTCACATACTATGGTATTATTGGTATTGGAACGGACAGGTAGTTCTCAAGCGATGGGCTGTATATTCTAATAAGCATGCGCGTGACATATGAAGGGGAGCCAGATCTGATGTTTTCTGATCTCATGAGCCCAAAAAAAACCAAATGACTGGGTTGTCTTATTTCACAGTGTGTGGGTTTGTAGGCAGTCTAGAGTACAGTAGTACAGTTTAGGTTTCACATTTTCTCTGAATAAACGTTCAGAGTCTGACTACAGGCTTTTCTAACGCAGCAGTCATTTGTACATCATCGCTGTCGAGCATCAAACCTCCTTTTAAAAGAGTCTCCTGTGAAAGAGACATTGTTTCTGCTCTCTCCACTTTTTTCTGTGTTGGACGTTCCTCCCTCTCATCCTCTCTGACAGAAAACACATCAGAGAGCCTGAGGGGGACTAAACTTGATTAGGGCTGGCTGAGACCTTGTTTACACCAGAGCTAATTTCTTCCTCATCCAAAGTGAGCTGCTGGAGGGTGCAATGGGAAGAGGCGTCTCTATCCTTATTAAGGCTGCATAATTGCAAAGAGAGTTAACAGTTAGGTCGAGATGAGGGATGTAGCAGAGCGTTTGCCACCTATTTAGGCTGACGTGATAATATTATTGCTCTTACATTATACGTTTTACACAATATTCCAAGCTCAGCAGCACAAACACTTACGCTAAGCGCTCCATTACTTTCCAGACAAAGTGCAACAGGCGTCACAACAACACGGCATCGGGTTTTATTTAGTGGCAATTTATGCAAAACAAACTGCCACTGGGCACACTTCTGTTGTCTTAGTGCGTAAGCTACTAAATTGGACAACACAACACATTTTCGTGAATTGCAAAAGATTTAAGATATAAGAGCAAGACATCTTCCCCAGACCCCAGAAGACGCGTTCCAACATATGTAGCTCCATTCTTGACATTCCTTCTAGCACCACCTAAATGTCCACTTACAAAAGATATTAAATGCATATTGTGAATTTTCCGATCCACTGATGAATTTGAAGATTGTATATCTGTTACAGTTTTGCCACACAATTCAGAAGCAAACCAGAGAGAAGAGAACGGTGTTCGCTCTAGGTAGGCAACTTTAGAAGAGAGTACACAGAGAAACACTTTTCATACATCCAAAGAAACTTTACCCCAACACTTTTGCACCAATTGAAAAGGCACAATAGACAGTAAATACACAATAAATACATACTTAGAGTGCAGACCTGGTGCGTGGAGCTCACCCAAACACCTGTCTAGACACAAATGTTTTAAACAGATTTTTTCAAAGTATTTACAGACTCAGTGAACCATAGGGGTGCAGGCAGTGCATTTCACAACCTTGGTGCTGCTGCCTCAAAAGCTCGATCACCACGGGTCTTGAGGCGAGTGCGTGGGACAGACAGAAAATGCAACGCGTTTGACCTGAGAGCACAAGCTGGTGAATAAGGGTGAAGGAGTTCAGCCACATACACATGAGTCTGACATGAGCGCTCTGTAAGTGAGAGCATTTTAAAGTGGATCCTATACGCTACAGGGAGCCAGTGAAGAGATCTGAGTATGGGGGTGATGTGAGACCGTCTATTTGTCCTAGTGAGTCATCTGGCGGCAGCATTCTGGATGACCTGTAAACAGTTAAGGGCAGATACACTGAGTGAGGAGAAAAGTGCGTTTCAATAATCAATGCGTGAAGAGATAAAGGCGTGTATGATCATCTCTAGTCCAGCTGTTGATACTACAGATCTCAGTTTACTGATCTGTCTTAGGTGGAAGAAACAGGATCTGGACAGCTGCTTAACATGGGGGTCAAACGACATGGATTGGTCAAATATTAGCCCTAGATTACGCAGGTTGGAGTGTGCAGGAGGGGAAAGTGGACCAATAAATGGCTAAGTAACCTGAAAGCCTCACTAGGTCTGAAGGAAAGAGTTGAATATCATCCGCATATAAATTATACGCAACATTAATGTTTCTAATCTGTCCTGAGAACAAATATAAAGAAAATAAATGAGGCCCCAGAACCGAGCCCTGCGGTACACCACAAGACGGTGGAGAGGTGTCATACACAAAGTCTGCAGCAGAGACCATAAAGCTTCTGTCAGTGAGGTCAAATGAAATCCAGTCCAACGCGATGCCAGATATGCCCAACCAATCACGTAGCCTCTTAATCTAGATGTGATGGTCTACAGTGTCAAACACAGAACTGAGCTCAAGCAGTACTAACACAGAGCAGTCACCTCAGGAGTCATTAATATATCAAAAGAAACCCTCAGGAGGGCGGTTTCAGTAAAGTGCTATTTTCAAAACCTTGACTGGAACTTATCATGCATATTGTGCCTCTCCAGTGCAGCACTAAGTTGGTTGGCCACAACCTTCTCTAAGATTTTTGATAGGAAAAGCGGTTTTGATATGGGTCTGTAGTTCATGGGCAAAGCCGGATCTAAGTTTGGTTTCTTTAATACAGGCTGGATAGTGGCATGCTTTAAATAGGAAGGGACACTTACGGTAGACAATGAGGAATTAACAATAGCTTTTACAGCAGGGCCAATAATTGGCAGAACTTTTATCAATAGAGTGGATGGTATTACATCCAGAGGGTAAGACGATGGCTTTGTTTTCCTAATTAAATCCATCAAATCTCGTAGGCTGATAGCCTGGAAAGAGTCCAGAACAGTAGGAGGAGAGGGGCTAGAGTTGGATGAAGAAGTCCCAGGACCTAATATTCATTCACGTATCAATAGAAAAGCTAAGGAACTTGTTACAATCATCTATAGAAAAACATGGTGATGTAGAGAGCGGCGGTGAAACAATGTTATTTATCGTGTCAAATAAAATCTTAGGATTTCTTTTTGAGGAAGAAATTACGTTTGCAAAGTAAGCAGTCCGTACTAGTAATTTATTTAAACATTGTACTTCATACAGTAACCTGTACTAGTACTAGTCATTTATTTAAACATTGTACTTCATACAGTAACCTGTACTAGTACTAGTCATTTATTTAAACATTGTACTTCATACAGTAACCTGTACTAGTACTAGTCATTTATTTAAACATTGTACTTCATACAGTAACCTGTACTAGCACTAGTCATTTATTTAAACATTGTACTTCATACAGTAACCTGTACTAGCACTAGTCATTCATTTAAACATTGTACTTCATACAGTAACCTGTACTAGTACTAGTCATTTATTTAAACATTGTACTTCATACAGTAACCTGTACTAGTACTAGTCATTTATTTAAACATTGTACTTCATACAGTAACCTGTACTAGTACTAGTCATTTATTTAAACATTGTACTTCATACAGTAACCTGTACTAGTACTAGTCATTCATTTAAACATTGTACTTCATACAGTAACCTGTACTAGTACTAGTCATTTATTTAAACATTGTACTTCATACAGTAACCTGTACTAGTACTAGTCATTTATTTAAACATTGTACTTCATACAGTAACCTGTACTAGCACTAGTCATTTATTTAAACATTGTACTTCATACAGTAACCTGTACTAGCACTAGTCATTCATTTAAACATTGTACTTCATACAGTAACCTGTACTAGTACTAGTCATTCATTTAAACATTATACTTCATACAGTAACCTGTACTAGCACTAGTCATTCATGTAAACATTGTACTTCATACAGTAACCTGTACTAGTACTAGTCATTCATTTAAACATTGTACTTCATACAGTAACCTGTACTAGTACTAGTCATTTATTTAAACATTGTACTTCATACAGTAACCTGTACTAGTACTAGTCATTTATTTAAACATTGTACTTCATACACTAACCTGTACTAGCACTAGTCATTTATTTAAACATTGTACTTCATACACTAACCTGTACTAGCACTAGTCATTTATTTAAACATTGTACTTCATACACTAACCTGTACTAGTACTAGTCATTTATTTAAACATTGTACTTCATACAGTAACCTGTACTAGCACTAGTCATTCATGTAAACATTGTACTTCATACAGTAACCTGTACTAGTACTAGTCAATTATTTAAACATTGTACTTCATACACTAACCTGTACTAGCACTAGTCATTTATTTAAACATTGTACTTCATACAGTAACCTGTACTAGCACTAGTCATTTATTTAAACATTGTACTTCATACACTAACCTGTACTAGTACTAGTCATTTATTTAAACATTGTACTTCATACAGTAACCTGTACTAGTACTAGTCATTTATTTAAACATTGTACTTCATACACTAACCTGTACTAGCACTAGTCATTCATTTAAACATTGTACTTCATACAGTAACCTGTACTAGTACTAGTCAATTATTTAAACATTGTACTTCATACAGTAACCTGTACTAGTACTAGTCATTTATTTAAACATTGTACTTCATACAGTAACCTGTACTAGCACTAGTCATTTATTTAAACATTGTACTTCATACAGTAACCTGTACTAGTACTAGTCATTTATTTAAACATTGTACTTCATACACTAACCTGTACTAGTACTAGTCATTTATTTAAACATTGTACTTCATACAGTAACCTGTACTAGTACTAGTCATTTATTTAAACATTGTACTTCATACAGTAACCTGTACTAGTACTAGTCATTTATTTAAACATTGTACTTCATACAGTAACCTGTACTAGTACTAGTCATTTATTTAAACATTGTACTTCATACAGTAACCTGTACTAGTACTAGTCATTTATTTAAACATTGTACTTCATACACTAACCTGTACTAGCACTAGTCATTCATTTAAACATTGTACTTCATACAGTAACCTGTACTAGTACTAGTCAATTATTTAAACATTGTACTTCATACAGTAACCTGTACTAGTACTAGTCATTTATTTAAACATTGTACTTCATACAGTAACCTGTACTAGCACTAGTCATTTATTTAAACATTGTACTTCATACAGTAACCTGTACTAGTACTAGTCATTTATTTAAACATTGTACTTCATACACTAACCTGTACTAGTACTAGTCATTTATTTAAACATTGTACTTCATACAGTAACCTGTACTAGTACTAGTCATTTATTTAAACATTGTACTTCATACAGTAACCTGTACTAGTACTAGTCATTTATTTAAACATTGTACTTCATACAGTAACCTGTACTAGTACTAGTCATTTATTTAAACATTGTACTTCATACACTAACCTGTACTAGAACTAGTCATTTATTTAAACATTGTACTTCATACAGTAACCTGTACTAGTACTAGTCATTTATTTAAACATTGTACTTCATACAGTAACCTGTACTAGTACTAGTCATTCATTTAAACATTGTACTTCATACAGTAACCTGTACTAGTACTAGTCATTCATTTAAACATTGTACTTCATACAGTAACCTGTACTAGCACTAGTCATTTATTTAAACATTGTACTTCATACAGTAACCTGTACTAGCACTAGTCATTTATTTAAACATTGTACTTCATACAGTAGCCTGTACTAGTACTAGTCATTTATTTAAACATTGTACTTCATACAGTAACCTGTACTGTACTAGTACTAGCTTTAATACTACACCAGCTTTAATATTGATGTACAGTAGAAACATGGATTCCAAATAGAGATAAGAGGGCGTAATGTAGTACATTCATTAAAAACTACAGCCACAAAGCATCTCTTACCATATCAGTCATAAATGTGCTGCAAATATGTTTTCATTAATCACACAAAATATCAGCAAGACAACTTGAAACAATTTGATTCAATTATATGTTATGCTGAGAAGAAGAAGAAGAAGAAAAGCCCACATCTGAACGGCAGACTGCTTAACGATACTCAGCTTCTTAATGTAGAGATGTGACGGACATGAAAACAGTGAAGATTTGATGCCAAGAGAAGATAGTCCCCAATGCTTCTACATGAGGCGTAGTCCACTGTTTCCAATTCAGAAGCTCCGATGTCATTTTCTCTCCCTCAGTTACTGTTACCGTGTTGAGAGCCATTGTTCACGTTTCCTTTAATTACCTGGTTTAACTGGTTCAAGCTATTTGGGTGAAATCCAGTAACCAAATTCTTTTTTCCTTTCCAACACTTTTTATAGCGCCACTTCAACTTTCTGGATCGCCAACCCCAATAACAACCTCATCAACTGTGCTGCTGCAGGCTCGGAGGTGAGTGTTCCCCCCCCCTCCCCACCCTCTCTCCAGGTGGAGGTCTGTCTCATTACCGCAGTGCCAGGTCAGATTAATGGCTGTGTACTCCTATTAACTTCAGAACGAAGCAGACAACAGACACAGGCACTGCCGCACTTTCACCATGATAGAGTGCCAATTATGATCGTACTTCTGGGATTTTACAAGGATACGTCGGGCGGAATGGAGTCTCATTCATCCCCGCCAATGTAATAACTTATCTCATTTGCATACGAGTGAAGAACAATACAAAAACAGGCAGGCTGACATGCAGAGTGGCTGAAGCGGAGGCGGTAGTAGGAGTGGGAGTGTGTGCGAGCTTGATTACACGAAACTGCACATTTTGCACGGGTGCTTTCTTGTTCTACATGTATCGGAATTACAACTACTTTGGTGTTGACAGCCTCTCTTTGTATGCTTGTGTGTGATCCCTCAGGAAACAGGTTTCTGGTTCATCTTCCACCATGTGCCCACCGGACCCTCAGAGGGTCTGTACTCCCCCGGACACACCGAACACACACCCATGGGCCAATTCACTAACAACAGAGCCCATTCCAACTACAGGGTGAGTCTGAGGACGGACTGGTGCCAGGGGGAGGGAAAAAGGTCTTGGACTATGTGCCAATATAAAGCGTTCACACTACAATTACATATGACAAACACTGAACCGTGAAGCTCGCTCAGCAGAAGCATAACCATAACTTTAAAATACCACAAACATCAGCTTGGTTGTTAAAGGTTTAGGACACTGCATGCATCATATTGTGGGTGTCTTTTTGATTTTACTTATGTATTTATGTTCTCAAATAATAGTTTGTGTGTAAGTGAAAAGTAAAGAAAAGAAGGGCTAAAAAGGTGTTATCTCTTTGTAGGGTCCATTCTGTAATGTTGTCATATACTTATATTAACAATCTGAGCGATTACAGCCGTTACGTTGCTGCCGTTTGCGGCGTTCTCCTTCAATACCGGACCAATTTCAGAAATTGTTGTCCCTAATAGTCACATAGACACAAAAACTGTTTTGTAAAGAATGAAAATCCAAGATGATATCAATTTGTGGAATGGTGTATTTGTTGTGCTCCACAAAAGAAAATGATATGCACACTTGTTGAAAAGGTATTTTTTTAATATTTACAAGACATCAGAAACTGGACCTACTCTTTCAGCGCTCTGTTCAGTGGCTACACACACCAGATCGCTCCCCAAAAACCAACTTTGGGATAACAAAAAAAAAGAAAGATGTAATAGCTCAAGAAAGTTCACTGTGTGCACCCACAAGACTAGCCCTACTACCAGGCTGCTTCTGTGGCTCTGAACACTGCAATTTCGAGAAAATAGCTTTGAAGATGTCACAGTGATGTCATCGGGGTTATCTCAGTTTGGACTAGAAGTACAAATGAAACATAGAAAGCCTGTGTTACAAATTTGAGGTTTGGCATTTGAAAAATGTTGCCTATTTACCAGGCAAGAAGGGTCTAATAAGAGACCGAGTTCCATTCTGTTAACATTAAAAGCCCTAGATGTATAATATTCACAGGCGAGTATTTCATATTTTCGTTTTGTTTTCTTCGTCATGTCCCCGGTGTGTGATGGCCTTAAGAACAACCATAATTCTCTGAGGGTTCCTGAAGTGACCTCAGTTTTTACATTGTGTTTCCATGACTAGAAGTCCGTATAGCACAGTGACCTAAAACGTAAATGACTGGGATCTTCTTTTTCACGGTGCCACTGAAAACCAACAGCCAATGCAACACATCGATACGTTTGGAGCTCATCACTTCCAGTTTTTTTGTTTTAGAGAAATCTATACTTTATCAGCATTCATTTGAATATTAAAAAACACGACATCACTAAGAGCTAAGGGGAGAGAGGATACAGAGTGTCGGTAGTCACCTGGTAGGAATAAATAAATAGGTGGTAGGAATAAAAAAAACATTGGAAACAGACAACAGAAGAAAGTGAGCCAAAAGAGAGGGATGAGATGGAGAGGACAGGTCAGAGTTTGGAGGCGCCTGCGGCATCAAGCTCAGCCCAGCAGAGAGAGATTTATTAGGCGCTGGTGGAGAGGAAGTGTGACTGTTATCACCCTCCTTCCTCTGTGCCCAACAATGAGTTCTTTCCCCCACCATCTCACACCCTCCTTCCCTTTTAATTTGGATCATCTTAATGGGAGCATAGCTCATGTCAGGCTGCCACCCCAGGATGTTTGTGAGAGGAGAGGGTTGTGTCAGGGCTGCAGGTTGGGGGCCTTTACAGCAGCAACACAGTGGTTGTCTACGTTTTGAAGCAGCAAAACTGACTGAGGAGGATTTGTATCATTTGTAATATTTTTGGATGTTTCAGAGCTCTGAAACAACTAGGGCTAGTGTGTGTGTGTGTGTGTGTGTGTGTGTGTGTGTGTGTGTGTGTGTGTGTGTGTTAGCTTTGGTAGCCTACTTGGGTGGCAGTTCAATTGAATGTTTCTGGCATGATTATGGGAAAGCTCCACTTAGTGAGATGTGAGACGGATGGATATACTATTTTATAAGTCTATACTATACTATAAGTCAATGATGAGCAACAACACTGATTTTCTTGCTAATCATTGCTCCATAATACAATAGCTATTCCTCAAGTGGACACCAGGAAAATAGCATATGTTCGCCCCGTGAGAAAGTGGCTCAATCTGGTGCTAAATAGTAAAAGCTATAATTCTGAAGCCAGGGCTCTGGATTGATATCTTACGATGCATAATTCTGTGCTGTAATGGCCGTGGGATCAAAAGATGTGGTTTTAATTGGTTTCATTGGTGTAAATGTTTGCCCTCAAGGGTCTGAGTGTTTTTGCTACACCGTTTATTATCGACTTACAGGAGCTGAGGTTGAACCTCCAAAATCAATAAAAAAAAAAAACTCACCCTGTTCGAATGCAGGACATATGAATAAACACAGGCCAAAAATGTCCCTAGTGATACAAAAGGTTTGATAAATATTTCAGATACCTGGAAGGTTATAGTGACAAACATAATCCTATCTAACTCTGCAGTTCATTCAGCCTCGTAATTCATAATTTTGCTTATCCAGCTTGCACATTGGTTGATATGGTCGCCTCCCAAAGACTCTCACTAACCGCCTCCATCAAATAAAACCCACATGAAATGTAAAACAGATAAGCCAAATGTACGCCGCCTGCTCGCCATGAAACGGCAGAGAGCTTAAGCGAAAGAGCAGGTGAAGCAAGTCACAGGTGTAGCAGTTTTAGAGCCTGATCTTTTTCCTCAGGAGCTGGTTGGCACCAACTCCAAGCTGAAAGGAAAGTAAGTATTGGACTTGAATTCAATGTGGCAAAGGATCCCGATAGAATGCTCAGGCTGTGTTCTGCTGGATGTGAAAGGAGGTAATATCAGACAGAAGTAGACAAAGGCGGGCTGAAATGACAACTGTTAGATCTTGTGAGCTGTAGCTACAGCATGCTAACGAATATGAACTTATGAAGTTATCGTTTCCTGCTGGCTCGTTTGAAAACCAGAAACCTATTGTATAAAAGTCTGTACGTATTTCACACATCGCATTTTCCTAATTGAGTGCCATGTGATGACGCTAAAATAAAATCTCGTGCTAAATTATATAGGCCCCAAGCAAAATGAAAAAAGATAATATAAATGCTTTTTTTTATTATTATTATTATTTTTATTATACATGTCATGATTCACCCATTCATAAACTGATGACAGAGGCTACCATGCAGGATTCATCGATTCATCAGGACTCTTAACTACCCATTCGTCTATACGCTTAACCCCGTCTAACCCCAGACACAGCCTCCTCAGCCTACCCAAGGACACATGGACCTGGACCAACGGATTGTCCTCTGATTAGAGGACGACCCTGCTCTACCGCTGAGTCACAGTCGCCCATCGTCAGTGTGGACGAGTCTTTCTTCCCTCCTTTGTCCTTAATGCTGGTTTAAACTATCACACATGCACCACAAGCCTGGCTATTTGAAGTTCAGAACATTTCTGAGAGGAGAGCAGCTACCCAAAGCTCCGAACGTTTTACAACCAGAGAGAGAGAGAGAGAGAAGTGAACGGGTCAGGGTTAGTAGACATCTTTATTAAATCTCCACAAACACTGTCAGGACCACAACATCCAGCAGGATATTCACTGAGTTCTGGTGATATAAATGAGAGCCGGGCCGTTCAATATGTGTCTAGGAAGAGCCGCGAAAGTAAAGATTACGTCCACCAGCTCCCCCTAAGCTCAGCAGGGTTCCTCGCCTCACAACCATCAATCCCAGAGTCACCCAGGAGGAAGCAGCGATTCTCCTCAATGCTGCGTTCTCTCCTCTCTGCTCTTCTCTTTGCACACCAACAGCTGCAACACTTCTGAAGTTTGTGGATGACACCACCCTAATTGGACTCATCTCTGGTTGGGGATGAGTCCGCCTATAGGTAGGAGATCAACCATCTATTGGCCTGGTGCAGACAAAACGACTTCAAAAAAACGCCGTGAAGACGGTGGAGATGGTCATCGTAACCCAGGACCTCAAGTAGGAGCTGAAGAAGTCCAGCCTGCCAAAGACAATGGTGGTGCACTCCTACACCGCCATCACCTCCTCCATCACACTGCAGCCGCTGCCAAGGACGAGGGCAGACTGCAGCGTATGGTTCACTCTGCTGCAGTCTGCCCTCCCTCCGTGACTTGTTTGGACCGTGAGGCGATCCGAGAACAATTGTGGCTCACGCGATTATTTTTAATTATGTCTCTGTACTGTTCCACTGTGTTTATTGTAATGCGCCAATCACCAAGTCAGAATGTATTTATTAAGTGCAAACATACTTGGCAATAAACTGTTTCTGCAGTTGCACCTAATTTATTGGATAAAGAAGCCAACAAACAATGTGCTCTTCTCTCGGTGGGAAATAACACGAAAATAATTGTTTCAGCTCAACTAAAAAGTCCGTTATTGTAACAACATGAATATTCACTTAATTTCACATTCATATAGAGAATCTTTTTACAACAAAAACCCGTAAATCAACTTCTGAGTGTCAAATCATATGTCTAACTTATTTCTAACATTGCTTGATTCTTTATTATTTGTGTTTGGTGTCTTATATGCTTGACCGTGTCGTTTTTTCTTCTTTCTGTTCCAGGCTGGAATGATCCTTGATAATGGAGTAAAGACCACCCAGGCAAACGACAAGGACAAGAGACCCTTCCTGTCTCTGATTGGAGCCAGGTCAGACTGTAACACACACACACACACACACACACACACACACACACACACACACACACACACACACACACACACACACCCTGTGTGACAAGCTGATGTCACATCACACCCAGTATGATTCAGCATGATGGACTTACAGTCTGTAATGCTCATGTTTGCTGTTGATGGTTTGAAACAAATGTTGGTCATTTTAAAATGGAATCACAGCAGGGAGTGTGTTTGAAATCGAGCAGAAGTGCAACAGTAGAAGCCCAGTCTGCGTGATTGTTCGTCCCGTGTGCTCGGTGCGATGGAGCCGATGCGTCATCTTGACCTCATCGCTTCAATGCGAACACGCCCTGCGCACCAGCCCCGTCTCACTTCAGCGACGCTCTTCAAAGGGAGGAAACGTCGTCTCTCTCAGAAAGCTTTCTCTCGGACCGCCTCGCTCGAAAAAAAAAAAAGGTCAAAAATCAACTTGGAATGGAAAGTGATCCCGACTGGACAGGACCAGCAGAACTCTAAGTGGTTCTGTCCTGCTGAAAGAATATGAACACAAATCAATCTTGAGGATTTTCATCATATCAAACCCTATTTATGATCCTATTAGATCCCAGTAGCCATTCCATAGACATTCAGTGTATTTACACTCTGTAGATACTCATGCCAGGGCTGTGATAAGACCGTGTCCAGCTCAAGTCTAAAAACCTTTGCGCACCAAGTACATATATTTTTTTGTATGCATTTTTATAAGCCGTTATCTGATCAAAATTGTTCGGCAAACGTTGCACACTGAGTCTGAGGTGTTTCATTGTTTGATTTGAAACAAACCTGAATGAATTAAGAGAGAGAGCGATGGATCGTCCTTAACAGGGATATTGAATAAATCGGTCAGCTGTCTAGAGCGCAACCTCTACCGTCTAATCTTTCCGACACCCTTTGGCTCGTGAAAATCCCTGATTCTAAGACGTTCTGCAAACACCTGCCACAATCTGTCTGTAAACTCTGCATCTCCGTAGCGCTTTGCGTCGGGAGACGAAGTGAATCGGCTTATCAGATTGTCCGTCCGGGGAGAGGGATCCTCCTCTGTTGCTCTCCCTGAGGTGTCCTCTTTCTGTTTCCCTGTTAAACTTGTGTTTGTGATTATTGGGCTGCACAAACCAAATTCAATTGAATAGAATTGAAAATATCATTTTGGATGATGTCGTTTGTCTGCTCTGAGAAGTCAAACCAACGCAGAAAATCTGATCTGTCCTGAAAGCTTTGATGACGGACGGAAGTTTCAGAGTCGACGTGTAAACGTGATTGACGCAACGTGAGGTTGTGTGTATTTTTAAACGTTTAACAATTTTTGTACGAAAACTACGGATTTTGGAACGCAAAGGCCTTCAGTCCATGCGGAGTCAAACCAGAGTGAAACAACATGAAAAGATAAGCAGTGCCCTAATGCAATAGATCTCATACTGATGTTCAAAGGAGTATTATATGTTGATCCAATCATATACTGATCATACAGAGCATATTTAGATTAAAGTGGGTTTATGTTCCTTCACAAATACAAATTGTTGCGTTTTATGTTTGTTAACAACTCTAAGAAGAAAAATAGAGTTATATAACAAATACATATGTATTGCACAACGTTTGTAATTAGTTACTTATAGTTACTCGCACTCATAGGTATACAATGCATCTCAATACAATGAAAATTACAAGTGAACACGGTCACCTCTTGGCCTATCAACTTTGATCTTAACGTGGCACCTTTGTGTGATTTGTGTCAGTTTGTTTTGATTTTAACGTCACTTACTGTTATTAATCAAGTCTTTGTTCGTATGACCGCTTATCTACTGTATGTGCAGCACTTCGGCCAACCTTTGTTGTATTTTAAAATTGTGCCATATAAATACATTTTGATCGATTTGATTGATCTCTTCTCTGTATGTCTGTTGAATTGTTTAGGTACGGCCCCCACCAGGACGCTGACCCCTTCAAACCCAGAGTCCCTGCTCTAATCCACCACTTTGTGGCCTATAAGAACCAGGACCACGGAGCCTGGCTGAGAGGAGGGGACGTCTGGCTGGATGACTGCCAGTGAGTCGGCCCGGCTACGTTGATACAGTGACCGTGACGTTCGTTAATCAGTTGGCTGAATGTGTGTTTGTCTGAGGGAAGTTTGTGAACCTCCATTTGTTTAATACCATCATTATGTTCATGAAGCACAGGTTGCGTTTTGAATGTGCACGTTCAATGACGAAGATAAAAGGGAGAAATTCATCCTATATCTAATAATAATGATAACCTTCAGATTGGGTGTGTGTGTGTGTGTGTGTGTGTGTGTGTGTGTGTGTGTGTGTGTGTGTGTGTGTGTGTATTCTCTGGAGACCTCAGACTGTCGCTGTCCTCACAGTGATAATATTCTCTCTTTCTTGTTTAGATTTGCTGATAATGGCATTGGCCTCACTCTGGCGAGGTATGAGCCCCGCACACACACACACACACACACACACACACACACACACACACACACACACACTGTTCATATCTCTATGGACAGAAATAATGGACTTCTGTTTGTATTTACCAGTGTATGCATGATCCTCTCTCTCTCTCTCACTCTGTCTGTAAGAGTAATTGGAAAACACCTTATAAGGAGTCTGTTGGGGATGCACTGGGAAACAGAGCGCTTTGATGCAGTGTGGAAAGTAATTTAGGGGTGTGTGATGGTCACAAAGGTGGGAATTGGTGAGAAGTTTTCATCAGACTTTACAAAACAGGGTGCCTTTGAGTCTGCGTGAATTTGTAAACGCATTTTTTTTCTCTCCATTAAAGCCCCCCGTCCGGATGAGAACAGCATTTAAACGCCGGCTCGGCGGGTCGGTGTCTCGGTGTCTCGGTGTCTCGGTGTCTCGATGTCTCGGTGTGTTCGGATGGAACAGAGCTTTGGCAAAATAACGACCTAAGGCAGCGCACTGAGGCTGCGTGCCAATACACTTAAAAAAAAGATCTCTGCGGCCGTTCTTTTTAAATGTCAATATAGCTGAATGTATAGCTTCATTGTGTCAGGTCAGGTGGGCCGTCTGTCCCAACTCCTAACCACATGTTGACTGTAACACACAGAAAGATGAGATTTAGCCATTTTTATGTAGTGCAGGTCTTTTAATATCTGTAAAAAAAAAAACCACCTAATGTGCACATTTAGATACATACACACAAAATGTCTTTAAGTACTACCTGTCCAATGTGTTCATAGGCAGAGACACCTGATAGGCATGATGCACATAGGTGCTTAAAGGGTTCTGCAGTTATTTAGTGTAACACTTACATGAAGTTTAGAGAGACACAAGACACCGATTTAAAGAAGAACTGCTGCGCAGCATAGGTCGAGATATCCTGACCGTCAAGGGGAATTCACCACCTTTTTATGTAGATGTCCAATCACTGCTGACGGTAAATGTAGTCCACTTAAGAAATACATTCTCCACTGCCGCTATATTGACGGAGAAAGCTAATCTCTCCTGCTGCGCCGACGCCGTCCAACAAAACTGCCAGTGCTGCCAATAGAATTCATTTCTGTTGGCATCCGAGGGAAAATTTGAGCAAAGACTGGACCAGTCGGTGTCGAGCCACAGAAGACACCGCGCGGCTGTCCTTTCATGCTGAGTGGTACGAGGGGGTAACCTGATCTGGTTCCCCTTTAATACCACGGGGGCTTGCTTTGTGCTCGTTACACATGAACACTGCTGCACAGAGAGATCTCGTGTTCACACGGCATCGAGCTGAAGCGATCCAGCGTAATAGCTTTAGCTTCGGCTAACTGCGGTGAAATTGGATGGTAGACAGACTTCCTGTCCGTTTCTAAGTTCCGCCTCACACTGTGGATTACAGAGAACACTGCAGAATGCCTCATTATTCAAAATGGTTTCAGCTTTCAGGTTTCTCATTTTCCAGTTCAGTGACTTTATCTCTGTTTAGAATTTAGAAATAATTTAGAAATACCACTGGAACAACATGCACTGTGTGATTTATCATTTATAGTCTACTTCCCCTTTTGATTATCACAAAAATATATATTTTTTTCTTATAACACAAACATCTTACTGTTGAACTTTTTCCTCCTACTATAAGAAATCTTTACAATGTACCACAGTGTCAACGAGCTTTTCTCTGTGACTTATAGCCTCAGGTCATCTTACAGTAATGTTAAAAGGATCCTCAATCTTAATAAATGTTTCCCAAATACACCGTATCTTAAGACGCTCCTAAACCGAAGTTATACAAAGGTCAACTAGGGTCCATGTGACCATACATGTCTTCATCAGTAGGCTTGTAGGCTCTGTGCGGACGTCCGTGGACCGTGGTGACCTCCCAGCGCCCCTGATGTCCTGCAGCTGTCTGTGTCATATAGTGGTCATAGATTTTAAAGTACCTCCTACCCACTCATAGAAGGAGCATCTGTGAAGAAAATGACAATAGCTTTACTTTTTTTACTTTTACTTTAAACCCGAGAAACGTGTCGTCTTTACTACGTGCAGAACTATAACGTCCTCTTCCTGTCTCTGTGTGTGTGTGTGTGTGTGTGTGTGTGTGTGCGCGCAGTGGAGGGACCTTTCCGGATGACGACGGCTCTCGTCAGCAGGTGAAGAACTCGCTGTTTGTGGGTGAAAGCGACAATCGTGGGATGCCCCTCCTCGACAACAAGATCTGGGGCCCCGGGGGTTCTGACCTCACTGGCAGAACCCTGCCACGTGGCATGTAAGGGACAATTACTGCCGATTTTTAGCTTGTTTCGGCTTCACAGACGCATCAAGGTGGAAGATGGTCAGATGTTGTATTTTCACTTTGCTGTCTGAGGACCCAAAAAGTTTACATTTTTTAAAACATGTCACATGACCACTAGTCTTCTGGTTATGATCAGGATTTGGAATGTCCTGGTAATGTGTTTGTCGATGGAGACATCACATCCTGGTTTAAGAGAACCCGGCCCTTGTCCTGGTTTATAGGAACCTAGATATGCCTTTTAGTCCAACAAAAAGCTGGATCCCATCGCGTCTAAACACCTCATCCATAATCACGATCATCTTCTCATCACTGCCATTCTAATGCTTGAGACGGGCCAAACTGAGCCTACCAGTAGGTGTAGATAGGTAGCAGTAGGTTGATAACCGCTGGCAGCGCCCATTCAATTGTCTGAGAAGATTAGAAGCGGGTGATATATAAGCCTGATCCGGTGGTGGTACTACGTGTTAAATGCACCAGAGCCCAGGCAGCCAGAGACCAGAAGGGCTCACGAGAAACTGTTGCAGTAACTCACTTTACTTCGAAGAGTAAAGGCCTGTAGATGATCATAAACCTTGCACAGATTCCCCGCCCTCCAGCTCCAGCTCTTCTCCTCACACTCAGGCTGCTTCTGTGCGCCCTCAGATTTCTCATATGCTCTTTGTGCCTCATTAAGCGTTTTGAGGGAGAACATTGCAAAATCTGAAGTGAAAGAACATTCTCTTGATACAGAGAAAAGCTGAATAGATAATTACAGAATCGTGTATACAGTGAGCTGAATAATAATCCTCGATGTTCACTAAAACATCACATCCCAAATATGATCAAAACTGTAAGAAGACTCCAAACCAAGATACCAGGGCACATGTGAATATAGTCGGTGAAATGCTGATAAAACACTGTGTTGCTGTATTAGTGTCCTTGACGTTAAAATATATTTCCCTTTTTCCGCCAAATTAAGGGCAGTTTAAACCTGCAGTAGACAGCAAGAGGCCGTTTGTCCTGCAAATCATGTGAACGTGTCTCTGCCATGAAAACGTGTTTCCGCCGTCAATCTTTTACAACTGACACCAATGAAAACCACCACAGCTGCTGCTCTTCACGAAGGAGCAAAATGCAAACATTTGACACTTTTCCAGTGTTAATACCCCAGAGACTGGTTGGAGGTGGAGGTTCCAGTTTCATCGAGACTGGTCTGTGTGTGAGCCAGACTTGGTATGCTAGAAACCGGTCCTGTCCCATCCCACCTGACCGAGTACAGAGGGAACGTCTCCTCAGCAGTATTATCCGAGATTCCTTCATCTTCAGCCCGACATTCTTTGATGCAACGAGCTGAACTTGGGCACGCCATTGCACAAGTGCTGTCACGCTGTGCAGCGCTGAACATTGCAGCAGAATCCATGGCAGGGAGTCAGCTGTACACACACTTCTTTCCCCAGTCCGAAAGCACCAGAGTCGTAATGTGGTAGTTGGGATTTATTTGGAGGAATGTTTGTGTTCCCCTGATGAAAAGTCCAGTATTCAAACTCCTCTTAGCCCTGTTTTGGTCTCTAACAAAAGTCTTTAAATGAAGGACGTGAACTGGGAAACTCACTTTTTTATTCATGTGGAGTATCTGGAGTGTCTACCAACATGTTTTCTTTGGGGCTGTCTAGATAAAAAGAACTTGTGATTTAAGAAGCCAAGCCAATCAGATCTGGCTCCCCTTTCTATATCACGGCAGGCTCATTAGAATACCACCTTTGCAAAGGTGCACCATATTTCCCTCACTAGCCAATCAGAGCAGACTGAGCTTTTTCCACTGTTGCTGGGAACAACATTATGAGAGCAGTAAGACTGAACCAAAGCAGTTCCAACTCTGGGTAGTAAACCGAAACAATAGGCTGAAAGAAGTTCAAAAGCTCCCCTTCACACTACACATGGTTTGACCTGTTATTCCTACAGCAAATACTGATCAGTGCAGCTGTTATTAAGGTTAGAGAAAAGTTGTACTTCTGTAGAAAAGCTTGTGTAAAGCTGCAGAGATGGTTTGCGGAACTCACAGCACCTTCTGAAAACTGTGAATCGGTACCAGACACAGAAGTCACCACAGAGGTTTTGATTGGACTTCAGCGCCGGGACGTGTGTTTACCGGACAAGTACCTTGCATCCATTACAAACAAAAACAACGGCAAAACGGTGAATTCAAGGCACAGGAGTTCCTCTTCATCATCCAGCTCTTCCATATTTTCAGACAAAGGATTTCAAAACGTGGATCCAAATCAAAAAGAAGTCACATGCTACGCATAATCCACTACAGTACTATATATATATATATATATATATATATATATATATATATATATATATATATATATATATATATATATATATATATATATATATATATATATTCCTGGTGTGACACAAAACGCACAGGTGCAGAAATATAAATCAGGGAACAGATCGATGATTTGGATAAAACACTGGTCTCCTGGGTGACAGTCACATGTTTGAACCCATCCTCCTCTGACCTCCTGAGCAGACTTTGATTAAAAATATCATATATTATTATATTATATATACAAAAAAAAAAGCACGTTTCCCTCAAAACGTAATTGACGTAAGTCTCTTTTTATTCATACTGTGGGTGAAACTAATGCTGTGTCTCAATTCGGATACTTATATGAGTTACACCATGCAGTAAACCGTGGACATGATGCACTTACTTGCGTAGTGCGTGAAAATCGAACACTGCTGTTGTGCACTCACTAGCATTGATCGCCGCTGTTAGCTAGTTAGCTCGTTCGTGGTACCAAATCATGACAGACTGCTAAATAAACCCACAAAAAACCAATACTCATGGCTTCTCTATGACTGCAGTATAGTGGTACTCATCTTTCATTTGTGTGGTGCGGTGCTCACTGGAACCTCCCCTTCCGCTACGTAGCCAAGATAGAGACTCCGGGTGTCATAGTGCACTACAAACACGTTAATAATCCTTCATACATTGTCCTCAGTCAGTGATGAAAGTACATAGCCTGCTATCAGACAGAATTGTCAACTCTTTAAAATTGCTGATGGCTTAATGTGTGTGTGTGTGTGTGTGTGTGTGTGTGTGTGTGTGTGTGTGTGTGTGTGTGTGTGCGTGTGTGCGTGTGTGTGTGTGTGTGTGTTTCCCTGCAGTGATTTTCCTATCCGAGGCATGCAGATCTACGATGGGCCCATCAACATGCAGAACTGTACATTCCGGAAATACACAGCGTTGGATGGACGGCACACCAGTGCCTTTGGCTTCAGGCTCAACAACTCGTGGCAGAGCTGCCCCAACAACAACGTCACCAACATCGTCTTTGACCACGTACCTGTGAGTCAGCTGTGTGTAACATACACAAAAACATCTGGGGTCTCATTTACAACCATTGCGTCTCACAAGACGGGCAACTCTGGGCAGAGTGATTGACTGATTGATTGATTGATTGATTGATTGATTGATTGATTGATTGATTGATTGATCAGTTGCACCTGCGCTGAAGCAGAGCAGGAGTGCTGTGCCCCCACTGACACTCACAGACACAGAGCAGAGGGGAGGGGAGGGAGAATGAGAGGGTCTCATTTCTCATTCCATCATTTCGTGCCTCCTCAATTCCTTCTCTGAAGAGATGCGAGGAAAAAGGAGTCGAGGCAACAGGCATTTAACAAATGAGACATCCTCGCCTTTAAAGAGACGTCAGTTAAATGTGACGTGTGTCACGGCTGCATCAGCTGTCCATTGTTTTGATATAATTCTGTTTTTTAATGTGACTAGAATTATTCACACACACACACACACACACACACACACACACACACACACACACATAAATGATAGTCTTTATATATTGATTTTGTTAAGCCCTGTGCTGAATCCAGGAAAATAAGTGATAATTTGACGAGCAGCTGTTTGCTCTTGTAAACATCCTGTCAGAATGATAGCAGTTAAATTGGATGTAGCCAACATTTACATAAGAATATCAAGGTGAATGTAATTAAGGAATATGGTTAGAACAGAGACTTCTGAGGAGCTACACACTGTGAAGGACACAGTGAGATTTAGTTTTTTAGGCTTTATGAGCTGTCCTCATCACCACATGATGTATAGGATACACTATGAGCAGCTACACATGTATGCTTTTCACTCCACCCTTCTACTGCAGATCACGTCTCGGGTGTTTTTCGGGGAGCCAGGTCCCTGGTTCAATAAGATGCAGATGGACGGGGACAAGACGACCATCTTCCACGATATCGACGGCTCGGTCAGCGAGTATCCCGGAGCGTTCCTGGTTAAAGAGGACAACTGGCTGCTCCGTCACCCCGACTGCATCGACGTGCCCGACTGGAAGGCTGCTATCTGCAGCGGTCACTATGCTCAGGTGGGTCGGCGGGCGACGGACTCACTCACACGTTCATCCTCACCCTCATTCAAACCAGCCTTCACAAGCGCCAATCTACTGTTTGTTGCACCTTTTGGTATTAGGTGATTACATGCATTTTATATCACAATCATAGTTCTTTGAAATCATGAATGAGTTTATATTAGTAGTTGTATACATAGTAGTGTGTGTACTCATATTAATGTTTTAGTTATCAGGGAAATGCTCTTGAACAAGTATCAGATTAGTTGTAATTTATGCATTTTTCACAATTATAGTATCTCTGTGTCCAGTACACAAATTGACGCAGGACATGTTTTCTTAAAAACCTGAAGCAGGTGGAAACTGCTAGAACTTTCTTCGTCTTTTTTAGTAAAAGTCAAAGTCAACTTTATTGTAAAGTACATATAGTGGATAAAAATGCTGTTTGTCTCAGACCATGGCGTCATCCAAGACGTATCCGAATAATTCTGTTACATAAATTCAACAAGGAGCAAAAAAATACAACAAATATGATTCGACGATCGGTTGACGATAGGCAAGACATGACCAATCAGATTGGACCATGTAAATTCTTGGTTGGGGACACCCCTACTTAAAGGTGGCACAACAAGAGAAGAGCGTTTTGAAATGGATACGTTTGGTGTTTTACCGCTTATAAATTCAACTATTAGAAAGGTTTGTGTTTCAGTCTCTTGAAAATGTTTTACAGAACCGATCCCAAAATGGAAGCTCACTGTCTTGGTGTAGCCAGTAAAAACAAACTTTCCGTGGCTCATCCGCTCCGTGAATGGTCTGCATCCATTATGTGTTCAATGCGGCCTGCCCATAAGTCTGAATGGCTAAATGGATAAAGTAAAAAGAAACACCTTCACCAGGGATGTTGAGCATTTGGTGCTTGGCCCACGCTAAGGAAGTCCAGGGATCATGTAAGAGACGATGTAGGCGCGTGGAAGGCGTGATCAAAAGCAGGAAATCCATTTATCTTTGTTTAGTTTAGTCAGAGAGGCTTACTGCTAATCATTTTTGTCAGAGCAATAATATCTCATCATCAAACATCTGTTTAAAGGTACAGTGGACTAATGTCTACCTGAGCAGAGCATGAAGTTCTTATCAGAGCTTCTCTTTGCATGTTAGTGCATGTTAGTGCATGTTAGTGTGCCTTTTAGTGCATGTTAGTGCATGTTAGTGTGCCTTTTAGTGCATGTTAGTGTGCCTTTTAGTGCATGTTAGTGCATGTTAGTGTGCCTTTTAGTGCATGTTGGTGTGCCTTTTAGTGCATGTTAGTGCATGTTAGTGTGCCTTTTAGTGCATGTTAGTGCATGTTAGTGTGCCTTTTAGTGCATGTAAGCGGCCCCACTGGTTAGCTCATGGCTGCCGCTCTGCACTGCTCTCACACGGTGATTACAGCTGATAACGCTGCCCCGAACCGACAGCGTGTTCACGGAAGTAAATACTCAGGTAAATACTGTTAACTCTGTCACAACTGTTGCCAGTGTTTGCACCGGCAACACTATTTGGCACCGTTAGCTTCGGCCATTTTGAGAGGCAAGTAATGCTCCCGATCTGTATTTATGACCTTTAAGTCGGACAAAATGAGATGAACTATATAATGATATTGATATTGGGTAAACGCTGTCCTAACACTCGATTCAGCCTTTTAAATCCGTGGTCTGTTTTCTCCAGATCTACGTCCAGACACGTAACCCTGCCAACCTGAACATGCTCATGGTGAGGGATGAGTACCCTGATCGGCCCCTGACGCTGGAGGGCGCACTGGGGAAGAAGAAACACTACCAGCAGTTCCAACCGGTGGTCACACTGGCCAAAGGCTACACCATCCACTGGGACCAGGCAGCGCCCGCTGAGGTCACCATCTGGCTCATCAACTTCAGCAGGTCAGTGGACACATGAGCAGCACCCGAGTCAGCGCACAGCGCACACTCACGACAAACAGCACCCTCACACTCAGCATGTCCGCGGCAGGTTCTGTCTGATCTGGATAGTTTGAACAGGTGAAAATCATTTACTTTGCTTATCATGGACAGAACACGTAATGTAACTTTCGTCAAATGGATTATGTTCATTTGCAGTCTATGGGCAGATTATTGACAAATTCAAGCCCAATTAACAATCAAGACTTTACAGCAATACATGGGACTAAATAGCACAAGGGAATTGAAACAAATACTAAAAACACACACACAAAAAAAGGACACAAATATAGAGCACAACCAACATTAACCAACACAAACCAATATTAGAAATCACATGGCATTAACTACTGCCAATTTTGTTTCTCAAATAACCACATTTTCACAATTCTGACAAGACTACCAACGTTTTTTGAATCTCTCAGATCAGTTGGAAGTATGTTCCAGCCACTCGGTGCTTGGACTGATGGGGAAAATGAGCTTTTCCTTCCTGCTATGATTAGGGTTGGGTACCGAAAACCGGTGCCAATATGCCGATTGAAATACTGCCACTGGTGGGCTAAAACGGACGTTGCAGCCAACATAAGCATCACCTCACTATACGACCGGTGCCTACCGGACCGAAACGCAACGCAGATTTCGGTGCTTCCTTTCGGTGCCTGAGTCGACTGAAATACGTTCGGTGCTTCCTTTCGGTTTAAAAGTATCGTTTTAGCACCGGTATCCACCATCCCTAGCTATGATCCAGTCTCCTCTTTCAGCAGCCCTTGTGCGCCTGCTCGTACTCTAGCAGGCACATTTAACATTTGAGTAGAACCAAATGACCACTTGGAACAAGGTCCCATAGGTTTATGATGCACAGAAGAAAAGCTGATTCATTTCATGTTGTAACTTTAAACCTTTATTGTTATAACAAGATCTCAACTTTTTTCATTATAACTTAAAACGTTCCGTGTATTTGTTATAACGTGGAAAATGTCTTGTTATAACATCTTGTTATAACACTTAACCCTTCAGGTTATGATGTGATACTGATCAGTTTGTTGTTTTGTTTCTGCCGCGGCGGCAATACGCTGCTGTACATAACGTTCATATCATCAGTCAAGATGTGCTCTGAATTCTAGAAAGGCTAATATACACCTCAGAGCACCATGCTGAACTACAGTGGTCCCTAAGGAGACGATAATAACTCATGGGTGCAGATAATAATTTGTACATGAGCCCCATATCTTGTATGCACCATGTATCACCTTATGTGCACCTTATTCTTGTGAGCACACATTATTATCATGTGCCCACAAGTTATTATTTTTGGGAGGCAACATATTATTTTGTGCCCACAAGTATAAGTATAACTTGCACAAATGAATATATTGCCTGCCAAAAATAATAATTTGTGGGCACAAGATAATTTGTGAATATGAAATCCATATAATGTGCTCACAGATTATCTCTTTCACACAATGTCTCTTGTGAACCGTAGATATAGAGTTATTAGTATCCTGTTTGCAGTTATTATCTTTTTCACACAGGTTAATAACATGTAGGCAAAAATGTATATCTTTGTGCAAAATATAATCAAGGTGTTGTGTAAAACATATCCAAATGTACTTATCTAACATTACAGGGACAGGAAGTAAAAGGTTGTGAACTGTACTCTGTTTAGAACCTTGTTGTTAATGCACAAATACTGAAAAAAACATTTTGTCTGTTTCCTCTCATCATAAATCTAAAACAGAAGGATAATAAATGTCTAAACAGATGTTAAAGTAATCCCAGAGAAACAAAATCACATGTTTGACCCACTGTTCACAGACAGCTGATGTTGTCTGTCCCAGTGTTTGTCCAGGGTCCTTGCTGTGTCACAGATGTAGTGTTTCCAGGCAGCAACCTCCAGTTCATTAAAGTGAAGCCGATGCTTCATGTCTTAAAGCTGCATTCTCTCTAATGACCATCAGGGGGCGACTCCTCTGGTTGTATAGAAGTCTATGAGGAAATGGCTCTACTTCTCTCCTGATGTATTACCAGTAAACATTGTAAACAGGAGTTTACAAAAGAGCAAGTTTTCCTCTCCACGCTCCACGCTCTACTGTCACTTACGGTTGCAAAAACAAGATGGCGGTTAAAATGCCAAACTCAAGACTTCAAAACCGTAGTCCACAAACCGATGGGTGACGTCACAGTGACTACATCCACTTCTTATATACAGTCTATGAGTGCCCCCCCCCCCCCAGCTGTCACACGTGATCACATGACGATGTCACACACTATTCCAGTCTTCCTTTCCTTCGGGCTCTTCTCTTTATGTACCAAAGTCTTTATTAAAGAACTCAATGCGCTTCAAATGAAGCGCTTGTCTGATTGTCTAACAACTTTTCCAAACGGCCAATCCAACAAGCTCTGCGTTTACCATTCTTCAGACACCCAATTCGCCATAAATGACGAGAGACTTTTAAAGTGTGTGCCATTAACCCAATTTGTATGATTCCTCATGCAAAAGACAGACGGTGGAGGAAGCCTGGGAGGAGGAGGCTGCGATGGCATTTCACCTTTGAGCAGCATCCTTCAGAACAGAGCTAAACACTTTCTTCTGTAGATGTGGTCAGATGACACGTCATAAAAAAAGAAAGAATGTCGTACAACCCCTTCTGCTGCTCCAGAGGGAGCTTTTTTGAAGTCTGATGAATAACAATAATAATACATTTTATTTGTATAGCGCTAGGTTCTCAAAGGCACTTTTTACATGGTAAAAACAGAAACAATAATAATAACAATATAAGCAAGGCAGAGAGTTCTAAAAAAAATTACAAAAAACATACAAAACTAGCATCTCTGCTGCAGGCTCCTGGCTTCATGGGTCCCTACTAGCAGAACACACAAATCTCTGCAGTCCAGTTGCATTGTGGATAATGTCGGCATTAGGTCTTGATGAAGAAGTAAAAATGCGTACGATACTTTCCTAAACTGTCCAAAGTGAGTCCAACAATAGTAGTTCTAGAAAGAATGTGGCAGAGAGAAGACATCGGGGTTAAACATCAGAACGTGTTGTGAATGATGACATGGGGAGTTGGCTGACAAGATGAATTTAGTTAAGAACACTGACCCCTCCCTAAATGCTCTCTGTAGATGACATGGCATCCCTAGGGTCACGCAGATAATTCACGCTGGGTGAAGTAAACCGATGGAGGCCGTCACTCCTGCTGAGAACCACCACAGAAATGGGGAGAGCCTCACTTGGTGCTCCTCCCTTCCGATGGCGTTTTGTAGCGTAGCCTTCAGCTATTTGAACCGCATAAAAGCTGGTCGTCATTTCAAGCGTGTCAGCGATTCCCCATGGCTGAGTCCACTCTGTCGGTGAGGAGCCAGTGGATTTCAAACCACGGCGCTTAAACCAATGGCTCCATCTACAGTTCACAGAGGAATACAGCAAGAGGGGCTCTTTCTGTGAGATATTAAACTGGAGTTAATAAAACAGCTGCTGTGTGTCTTCTGATCTGGTGTAATGGGCCACCCTTTCTCTGCTTGTATAGTATGATATATTAATGCAGCCACCTCCTGCTCAATTGAAGCTTTGATGAAGGACTTTGGATAAGACTCAGCGGATATATATATGATAATCCTTTGAATTATCTGTCTTGTTAATGAATTGTTTGACTTTGGGGGAGTTTATATTGAAGATTTGAATCTTTTTAATTTTGTTCTTTTCTATTTTGTCCTGATTCAGCATATGTGGGAACATACATTTTCAATTAGAGCTGCAATCACCAGCATTTTTCTTTGAGGAAATCCATGGATTTAATTGAAAAAGGGTGTATGTCTGTGAAGTGAGAGCTCAGGTCAATTCACTGGGAGTTCAGGAAAGCAAAAAACTATGAAGTCAAAACATAGAAGTGCATTCTGTATGCTGCACACACAAGAGACCATTTCCTCTTTAATCGCTTCTATATAATTCAGATAAGAAGGTTAAGTACAGGTCACGTGTATTTTGAGATATAACTGTATACAGGATATTAGAGTATATATTTAAAGGGATACTTCACCCTTAAAATGACCATTGGTTGATCAGTTACTCACCTTGTGTTACTTTGAAAACATTGTTTTTCTCGCACGCCTCCATGGCAAACGAAGAATCCGGAAACGGAATAAATCCTCGATGAATTGAAGTAAACGGAGGCTTGTGCATGCACTCATGCAGGAGAGTGTTTTAAACACTTTTTGTCATATTGTTTGTAAAGTAGTGCGCATACAACTGGAAGGATACCACTTTGAATATACTGCAGGAGTTTTGTTTTGTTTTACTTCAATTCATCAAGGATTTACTTATTTGGATTCTTCGTTCACTGCTGAGGCATGAGAGAAAAACCAAAAAATATATACCAATACTCATTTTAAGGATGAAGTATTCCTTTAAGGTTAAGTTCAATTTCAACTCTTGAAAACATGCACCAATACCCAACTGACACATGGTTTTCTAATCCATGTGTAATGCATGTTTTTCCACGTCAGAATTTTTCCTGCCATTTCCCCAAAACAGTGGAAAACCCTCAGACGTTCCCAGACTCTTCAAATGCCTTGTTTTGTCTGGTAAACAGTATAAAACAAAAATATATTCTTTTCTTTTTTTAAAAAAAAGCTGCAGATCTTCACACTGGAAAAGCTAAAGTCGGAGAATGTTTTATACATTTCTTTCCTTTATAGATTACTTAAGCAAATATTTATCAAAATTGTTGATAGCTACTTTTCTGTCCCTCTATTAATCCACTGATTTGTTCAGCTCTATTCAGAATCCATGTGATATTCGCTTAATGAAGGTCGAAGTAATCATGTGTGTAAAGCAGTACTCTGCTGTGTTCTGCTGTTTCAGAAATGACTGGATCAACGTGGGCCTCTGCTACCCACAAGGCACCACCTTCACCGTCATCTCCGACATCCACAACCGCCTGACTAAGCAGACCCGCAAGACGGGCGTCTTCATGAAGACAACGGCGAGGGAGAAGATCAACCACTCCCACCTGGCGAGAGGATACTATTACTGGGAGGAAGACACTGGGTGAGAAACGCTCGCCTCGACTCTCGAGCGACCTTTACTTCCAACACCGTTATCCCCCGTCACAAAACAACACTCGGTGTAAAAGCATGTGCTGTAAATTCGCCGAAGAAACAAAGAACAACGGGGTCCACAGAGACCCTGTAAACAAACCAACAGTTTATCCCGATTATCTAAAGTACCTCTAAATGCCATAATAATCCCTCACTGCTCCGGAACACTGAGAGCCCACAGCTAAGGTCAAAGCAGGAAGTGGGTCTGTGAACTGTGGTGGTCCTTTCCAATCTTTCAACACCTCTTCCAAATGAGTGTGGCTCACCCGTCTAATCGACTGCCTGCTGATCTGCAGTGTTTAGTGACTCCAGGTTTCTTATTGAGTAAGCTCATTGACTTCATTTCAAATATTACTGATAGGAATGATGACTACTGCAACAAAAATACACCCAGGTTGTGCTAAGCTGCGTTGTCTTAATGTGTGAACATTAATAAAACCACACTCTATTCCCTGTTAGACTCTGATTTAGATTTATCTGAAAATAGAATTTAAGAAGATGGACTTTTTTTTACAATTAAAAGATTTTCTCTTTACAAGACCAACATATATAATATAATGTAAAGAGCAAAGGAGACATGCAAAGAGGATCAAAGCAAAGAAAAGAATTAGAACAAGAAAGATAACTGAAGTGAACAGTATTGCATTCACCAAAGGAAAAACACAGAGGCCTTATCTTGTAATAATGACTTCTGGTTGTCAGAGTTGTGATGTACTATCTTATAATTACCAGAAAATATCTCTCAATAGGAGATAACAGGTGTTACACTGCATTCTGCGACCCATTCAATTCCGTCAATTAGTAGGAATTTCAGCTATGTTGCCACTGCACATGTTACTTTACTGCATGCTTTACTTTGATACCAAATGGTAGTTTTGATCTTTTCTCATAATCAGAGAGTAAGTAAGTTGGGTCGCCCTCGTGCTCCAGTGTTATTATGCTGAAGTCTTCACCAGACTCAATAACACAATGTGGGCCTACAAGATGTCATGGATGCAATAAACTAGGCTACACGCTTTGTACACACACACACACACACACACACACATCCCCAAGGTTAATATTGTAAACAATAAGGACACACACAACTATGCTCTGCAACAGATTCCACACAGCAACACACACACACATACTGTATATGTGTGTCGCTGTACAGCTTTTAACCTAATGCACAGCAGGTCCATCATAATGCAGTCACAGCAAACATAGGCCGTAAAAGAAAACAAAATTTGTGAATAATGAATTTTAATGTAAATTGAATGAATAAAGGTTTTTTTCGGAGACCCCCTAAAATATTGCTGTTGAGGATTTCAGGGGGTTTTAAGTGTCCCCCATCAGCTCAATGTGTCCGCGGTTGCTCGTAGTAACCAATGTAATGTTACATACATAGTAATATTGTTACCTTTCGACAAATGTAGCGTCTAACTATCTAACTAACAGGAAAGGGGGGCGAGGTTCTGCTTGCTCAGCTGTTATTGTAGCACAGAGCGGAAAGGGCAGGACTAAGGATGGGTCAATAATGAGATACGGAAGTTAGAATTATAAGTTAATTCCTCCAATTGTTAAATTTTGGTGAATGCCATGCATTTCTGTATGAAATGGAACTAAAAGGTGGGCAGATTCAAAAGGTCCTGTACGTCCTCAGTACAGCAACTTGTATGATGTCTAACGCTCTACTGTGTATTGCAGCCTGCTCTTCTTGAAGGTCAAGGCCCATAACGACAGGGAACAGTTTGCCTTCTGCTCTGTCAAGGGTTGTGAGAGGGTGAAGATCACAGCCGTCATCCCTAAAGGCAGTTTACCCAGCAACTGCATGGCCCAGGCCTACCCCAAACACGCTGAACTGCCCGTTGTGGATGTACCCATGCCCAGAAAGATACCTAATGGCAGGCTGGTGAGAAAAGGGAGAGGGGGTTGGATGGGGGGGGGCAGTTAAATGTAATTTAAAGTGTTCAAAGGAGACATTGTGCTCTACATAGTAACTAATTGACTAATAGTAAAAAACAAAGATGGACAATACCCTGCATGATCTTCTGTCACAGAGTCAGAGTCAGAGGGGCCATGACAGCAAAGGAAGGCTATGCTCAAGCTATACTCATGCTACTCAGGCTACACTCAGGCTACACTCAGGCTACACTCAGGCTACACTCAGATTACACTCAGGCTACACTCAGGCTACACTCAGGCTAAACTCAGGCTACACTCAGGCTAAACTCAGGCTACACTCAGGCTAAACTCAGGCTAAACTCAGGCTACACTCAGGCTACACTCAGGCTACACTCAGGCTATACTCAGGCTTATCTCAGGCTACACTCAGGCTAAACTCAGGCTAAACTCAGGCTACACTCAGATTACACTCAGGCTACACTCAGGCTACACTCTGGCTATACTCAGGCTACACTCAGGCTACACTTTGGCTACACTCCGGCTACACTTAAGCTATACTCAGGCTAGACTCAGGCTATACTCAGGTTACACTCAAGCTACACTCAGGCTACACTCAGGCTAGACTCAGGCTAGACTCAGGCTACACTCAGGCTAAACTCAGGCTACACTCAGGCTACACTCAAGCTATACTCAGGCTAGACTCAGGCTATACTCAGGCTATACTCAGGCTACACTGAGGCTACACTCAGACTAAACTCAGGCTACACTCAGGCTACACTTAAGCTATACTCAGGCTAGACCTAGGCTATACTCAGGTTATACTCAGGCTAAACTCAGGCTACAGTCAGGTTACACTCAGGCTATACTTGGGCTATACTTGGGCTACACTCAGGCTATACTGAGGCTACATTCAGGCCACACTAGGGCCCACACGATGTTAGCAAGTCAGAGATATCGTCAGGTGCCAGGCTTTACATGCCTTATAGGTGATCATCAAAGGTTCTCTATACGCATTTCAGAGCATTTCTATTGCATGCTATACTGAGCATACTATACTTTTTGACTTGTCATAATAGGACACAGACAACTAACTTATTGAAATCATTTGACCGTTTTGTCAACAATGTTTCTTAACGTCAAAAAGGTATCTAGCACACAAATACAATAGCTATGGCATTTCCACATAAGCAGGTCTGTGTATAAATTGACAGAATTATATTGTATCATCTAAAACATGTTGCATCTGACTTATTCAGATATGTTCATTCTGATTTACTAGGTTTGTATATTCTCACAAGGTGTGTTTTTCATATCTCTGTATCTGAACATGCCAGGTTAGAGCTTATATAAAAGTGCATTTTGCAGCTGTGTTTTTTTGCAGTTATTTCTTTAGCTTTGTGATTGTGCTGAGTGAAAACTTCAAAGTGCTTCTGTGAAATTCCAAATGTTGTGAATTAATTACAGCTTATTTGCTTGTTTACTCTCAGCACTCACCAGAACACTTCTTGGAGGTCAAACTGGAGTCCTACAACACTCGATTTTTCCACATCAAAGAGGACTTTGCCTTTACTGAGGTAAAACACACTTCATTCAACCTTAAAAACCAGCAGGCAATCTGCTCGAAGTGGTCATTTAAAACACTTGTTGACCTCTGCATTTAACCCATCCTAAGCACTTTTAGCAACTTAAAGTTTGAAGGAAAGTTTGTCTTTTGCAAGTCCCCTCTTTGTGTAAATGTCATACTAAAACTCTGAAGGAACTCTTTTACTCTAATTTGTACAACTAAAAAAGACGAGTCGAGTTCTGTACCCCTATGAGCCCAGCTGTTGGCTCCAGAGAAATAATGCAACCCTGTTCTCACTCCTGAATCATCCAATACGCTCGGGTAGGCGGACCGCGTTCCAAGTCCGGACCCAGATCCCGTTATCTGGTCCATCTGGACCCTGGACTTACAAGCTCACGGAGCACTTCTATTTTAACCGGCGCAGCTTTTCCAGCCTTTACGGCACTCGTTCAGCTGTCCAGAAAAACACACCGACCAATTACATGCGTTGTAAATCACATCACGTGATGCTACTCGGCCAATCAAATACGTGTATTCTGATAAGCGTCGCCCTCGACGCAACACAATTCACACACAAGGGAGAGAGACCCAACAGTTGGAGAGAACTTGAGTCCGAGAAGTTATTTCACATGACGTCCTCGAAAAAGAGAAATGTGGACAGCTTAACCAGAGTCTTTAACCAAAAATGCAGACTTATAAATCTTCATTATTACCAGTTTAAAAGCAGTATGTCTCATATGTTCAGAGGCCGTGACGATTATTAAAAGCGGTAATGTGAAGCGCCACTAAAGAGACAAAGCACAACTCTTTGAAGCAAACGTACCCACTCACATCTGAAATGAAGTCACAGAAAATAAACCTAAGAGCCCAATATGATCAGAATCCCAACGCATCCACTCACTGCCCAACAAAGACGTTAAAAGAGAGCAATAGAGCTGAAAGTGGTTTAATAGCCACAGATAAAGTCCCTGCACACAAATGTATCTTTTTAGAAGATGAGAAAAACATAATATCATGTTTTTCTTGGTTGACATCACTTCCCCCTGAATGAACTTAATTTAAAGCTGGAGGGCAAAGACTTCTAAAGTATTTTATTTTAAGAGACACATTTTTAAAAAGCTTTCTATTATTTAATATATTCTTAAATGCGGTCCTTATTTTACTTGAAATGAGAGGAGAACATTTATTTATTATTAGAGTATTTATTATTTATAATTCATCCAGTTCCATATGAAATCTGGCAATAAATATTGTTGAGATATTATTCAATTGAACTTTCTTTATTTGATTTAACAGGAAGTTGTTGACTACATACATTGTTAATACAACTGTTATCTACTTCAATATATATGGGACTAAATCATAGCAGACGTTTGACATTACTGTGATGTTCCGGACCTTTGTATGAGGAAATTCTCTCTAACTGGACCTCGCTGAATATTATTTAAATTTAGTGTCTGTATAAGACGCACAGGGCTTTTAACTGACTCAGGACTTTCACCCAGGAAACCGCTGTTCATGTCCTGTTTAAAACAACGTTGATTTATTTTGTTTCGTTGCGTAATCTCCAAAATTACATAACAAACTAATTTATTTTACATAACAAACATGTTAATTTGACCTAAACCACTATATTTTTTGAATATAACAAGTAGTTTTGTTGTAAAAACTAAGTAAACCGAAGTAGGAAGTTTATTTTAAAAAGAGAAAGCGGAAACTGACCAAACTGACACTCTGTGGCAAGAGGGATAGATAAAGCGTCATTTGAATCGTAGACTGACCAAGCGTCGTGATTTAACGAATTGGGAGTGAGAATGTGTTGATTAATGCTGCAATATAAACACTGTGGAAAGGATGTGCAGAGATTAGGCAAGCATCAGCACCAACATGCTTCAGACATATGAAGTCTATGAAGACTGTTCTTCTTAGAGATACTGGTTGATTTGTTTTTTTGTATTCCTTTAGTAGCAATTTAACTTTTACTATTTTAATAATTAGTTAGTAATTTGAACCTCAGTGCCATAGAAAGTTATTACAACGTATGTATGACCTGTGTTATTTGATATCAGTTTGGCTAAATCATCAACATTATTGCAGTGCTGTCATTTAATAGATACCAGAACTTTTGTGTGATTGGCTGGCCATGTTGTGACAGGTGAACGGCAGGAAGTTGTACCAACCAGAAGATGGGGTGCAGCTGACAGTTATTGACGGACATGATGGGAAGGTGGTAGAGAACAAAGGCTTCAGGAACTCCATCTTACAGGGCATCCCAGCACAGATAGACAACTACGTCAGTGGACTGAGAGACGGGTAAAGGCTGCTCCATTAGTGTCCAAGTACCTTAAAAGTCCTTCAACAGTTTGTACTACCACTCTGTTTAAGTTTCTTCATTTGTTTTTGGATGATGCATGGGGCCTCCAAAGAAACTGAATTAATTTGCCAAGACACATACAGCTGCTCTCAGCTAAATGTAAATAGTGACATAAAGAGCTGTCTCTCACTCTTTCTCTAGTTCGATCGTCCTCATTACGTCTAAGGGCCGTTTGATTACCAGAGGACCCTGGACTAAAGTCTTGGAAAGACTTGGAGCAGACAAAAGCATCAAATTGAAAGGTAACTAGCTATATCTGTCGCTATTAATTCAAAGCTTCATTCATAATGTTGACATTCAAATTCTAAATCAAATTTTAAATGCAGCCCAGTGTTAGGTGAGGGTAGGAACGAAGATTGCCTGGTAGATAGAGAGCTTTGCCTTGCGGCTCAGCTCTCTTTTCATCACAACGGTGCGGTAGAGCGAATGCAATACCGCCCCAGCTGCTCCGATTCTTCGGCCAATCTCAAGTTCCATTGTTCACTCATTCACAAACAAGACCCCGAGGTACTTGAACTCCTTCACTTGGGGTAAGGACTCATTCCCTACCCGGAGTGGGCAATCCACCGGTTTCCTGCTGAGAACCATGGCCTCAGATTTAGAGGTGCTGATCCTCATCCCAACCGCTTCACACTCGGCTGCGAACCGATCCAGTGAGTGCTGGAGGCCACAGCCCGATGAAGACATCAGGACCACATCATCTGCAAAAAGCAGCGATGCAATCCTCAGCCCATCGAACTGTAAACACCCCTCCCCACGACTACGCCTCGATATCCTGTCCATGAATACCACAAACAGGATTGGTGACAAAGCGCAGCCCTGGCAGAGGCCAACCCTCACCGGAAACGAGTCCGACTTACTGCCGAGAACCCGGACACAGCTCTCGCTTTGGGCGTACATTGATTGGATGGCCCCCAGAAGTGGCCCCCTCACCCCATACTCCCACAGCACCTCCCACAGTATCTCCCGGGGGACCCGGTCATATGCCTTCTCCAGGTCCACAAAACACATGTAGACAGGATGGGCGTATTCCCAAGCCCCCCCCAGGATCCTTGCGAGAGTGAAGAGCTGGTTTGTTGTTCCACGGCCAGGACGGAATCCACATTGTTCCTCTTCAATCCGAGGTTTGACTATCGGCCGAACCCTCCTTTCCAGCACCTTGGAGTAGACTTTACCAGGGAGGCTGAGTAGTGTGATACCGCGGTAATTGGCACACACCCTCTGGTCCCCCTTTTTGAACAGGGGAACCACCACCCCGGTCTGCCACTCCCTAGGCACCGTCCCAGACCTCCACACAATGTTGAAGAGACGTGTCATCCAAGACAGCCCCTCCACACCCAGTGCCTTCAGCATTTCTGGACGGATCTCATCAATCCCTGGGGCTTTGCCACTGTGGAGTTGTTCGACTACCTCAGTGACTTCCACCAGGGAAATTGATGATGCTCCCCCATCAGCCTCCAGCTCTGCCTCTACCATAGAGGGCGTATTAGTCGGATTCAAGAGTTCCTCAAAGTGCTCCTTCCACCGCCCGATTACCCCCTCAGTTGAAGTCAACAGAGTCCCATCCTTACTGTATACAGCTTGGATGTTTCCCCGTTTCCCCCTCCTGAGGTTCCGGATGGTTTTCCAGAAACACCTTGGTGCCGACCGAAAGTCCTTCTCCATGGCTACTCCGAACTCCTCCCACACCCGCTGCTTTGCCTCCTTCACGGCAGCAGCTGTAGCCCTTCGGGTCCGTCGGTACCTTGCAACTGCCTCAGGAGTCCTCCGGGATAATATATCCCGGAAGGCCTCTTTTTTCAGTCGGACGGCTTCCCTGACCACCAGTGTCCACCACGGTGTTCGAGGGTTACCGCCCCTTGAGGCACCTAGGACCTTGAGACCACAGCTCACCGCCGTAGCTTTGGCAATAGAAGCTTTGAACATCGTCCATTCCTGTTCGATGCCCCCAACCTCCACAGGGATGCTAGAAAAGCTCCGCCGGAGGTGTGAGTTGAAGATCTCCCTGACAGGGGCCTCCTCCAGACGTTCCCAGTTTGCCCGCACTACCCGTTTGTGCTTACCAGGTCTGTCCAGAGTTTTCCCCCACCCTCTGACTCAACTCACAACCAGATGGTGATCAGTTGACAGCTCCGCCCCTCTCTTCACCCGAGTGTCCAAAACATACGGCCTCAGATTCGATGATACGATAACAAAATCGATCATCGACCTTCGGCCTAGGGTGCTCTGGTACCATGAATTCATTATGAATATAAACAAAAATGCATTGCTATTGTAAGTTCTCACAGCTCTCAAGATAGCAGCTTGTGTAAGTGAGGAGTGATGAGTGCACAGGCAGAATTCGCACAGGCTGGCAGATAGAAAGGTAGGTAGGTAGACAGGCATCCTGGATGTATCCTTCACATGTATATTGTCTGCTACTGATCAGAATTGAAGCAGCCCCCCCCCCTTTTTTTTTTGCTGTTCAGAAGTAAATGTGAGGCATGGCATTGCTGAAACAACCTGGTGCTCTGATGATGTCACTGACTTGTAATGTCATTTTTCCTCCTGCAGATAAGCTGGCATTTGTTGGCTTCAAGGGCTCCTTCCACCCTGACTGGGTCCATGTGGAGGTAGACGCCAACCGAGCCAAGATCCATCAGGTCCTGCCTGTCCCTGTGGTCCACAAGATGAAGCTATGAAAGTAGACAGAGTGGGGAGGACAGCAAAGAGACTATGAAGCCCCCAGATACTGACGCACATTGCCAATCCCCCCCCCATTCCCCCACAAAATGCACAGACACGCACTTACAGATACACATACACACTGCCAGCGCCGCAGTCAGTTGCTCCAAGCCATTGTCAAGGATCAGTGGTGTTTTTTTCTAGATTTGGCAATGAGAAAGAATGATGTGATTTGGTGTGTTGAAAAGGGGAAGATCCAGCACTGACTCACCATGAATTGTATCTGTGTAAGCAAGCCCATCAGTGGAGGACTTTAAGATGACAACACACCCTCTGGGGGCCATATTTGAGGTCCAAGCAACAGTGGCTCAGAACAGCCAAGGGTGTTTGCAGAAACGTGGCTGTCTCCACGGACATCAATACACATAACCGATATTGGTCCTGTTTCTGCCTGAACACTATCATTGTGTCACTAACATAATTCTTTACATAACGTTGTAGCCATTGGATTTGGTCGGATAACCAAACGTGAAAACATCTGTTTTTAACTCCAGCTAACATGGACATCAACTTATTCATGTTAACATTGTTGGTTATTCAGTAGGCTTGTTAGTTCTCTGACATAGCAAAAAATATGAACATTCTACACCCGGTAAAGATTTGGCATAGAAATCGGGGCTAAAGAAGACAGTTCAGCCTTTAAACACTTTGAACATATTCTGCCCTCTAACGGACTTTGCTATTGCACTCTGACACAATGTCAATCCCCTTTGGTGTCACTGTTGGATGACGCCGTTAGAAAGAGCTTTTTGGAGGTAAAGCTATGCTTGAAATGAACTAGTTCATACAAACGCGTCTAAAGGCAAAAATGAACAGTCCCGTGAGAAGGCCGAGTGAAGACCTTGCAGTTATTGAGGGCAAGATGCGAATGTGCAAATGGACTATACTCAAAAGGAGCCGCGTGAAGAATGAAAAAGAGAGTCTAACAGTTTGGAGAAAGTTACAAGGAAAAGAAGCGCTTCATTTGAAGCAAACTGGCTATATCAGATGACGCTGTCAGACAATGCTGCTAGACGGTACTGTTGGAGGATGCTGACGTCTGACACCATCCTCCAACAGCACATTGTGGCACATACCCGTTGTCCATAGCTCCCCTGAATTCCTCCTGTTTTGCTGCCTTGCCAGACAACCAGATGGAACCTGTCTCCTTGCTTTTCTCTCACTCCCATTCCAAAAAGAATAGCATTTCACCTTTGTGTGATTTTTGAATGGCAGTGGTGCAAACTGGGTATCACTTTGCCACCTTTGTGCATCTAGGGGCGTTGACCCCATGTTACTCCCTGCGACCCAGCAAGCCTCCTCACCAGTAGTGGACGTCCATCTGGTGGGGGGGGGACACAAGGCCAGACTAAACTTGTACACAAACTAGATTGTAAGTGTCGTCTGACCACGTCTAAAGGCAAAGTGTTTGTAGCTATTCCGAAAGGCTCGACTTAAAGCCTCTTGTCTTGGAGAGCATTAAGGGAATAATGGTGCACACTCTCTTCAAAGGGATTCGTGGCGTTGCACTAGTTTGTTCACATACATATATGGAAGTAGTTGTATGAAGAATGAAGAAAGAGGGCTTGAGTTCTGACGTGGATGACATGAGCAAGTTGATGGTATCGTTACTCAACGGGAGAGTGAGACTGTTGTGACCATTTAGGAGCAAAGGAGCCAGAAGTGGGCCAGAGGTTCCTTCCTCTGCAACATCCTCCAGCTCTTCCTGGTATCCCTGACGTTTTCCCTGGCCAGCATGTTCTGGGCGTGTCCCGGGTCCACTGTCTCGTTCGATGTGCCAATTACCCCCAGATCAGATGCCTCAACCAGCTCAACTGACTCTTTCAAGAGCCCTTGTGGAAAGGCAGAGCAACTACTTAGCTGGAATAGGGAAGACTGTAACCACTATAGAGCAATGTAAGTTCATCTGAGTTCAGATAATGAGGCCCTCAGTCCCAACCATCTTGGGAATGTTATCCAATCAATAGCGAAGTCTTGTTAAAAAATCTACACAGAGGCCCACAGAGCTGGAGTTCTACATGTATCTAGCTATAAAAATATTAACAAAAGAGGAAGATTGTGATCATGGATGGAATGCTGAGCGGGCATATCAGGCACAAGCCCAGGGTCCAAAGGGGTCAGGGGGCAGCAAGGAAGAGACGAAGAACTGCTAAGAACGACTTCTCTGAGTCTCCCTGGTGTCTCTGATGGTTCTGGTTCATCTGCAAAATGGTATCAAGACACAAAACAAGTACAAATGAGGCAGCCATTTATCATGTATAGTCTGGGAGTCTGGGAGTCTTTCTCTTATGTTGGAGGGGTGGAAGATCTTTGACATGCCTGTTCCCATGGGACACAGGGGTCTCATAATCTTGTCCATTGCCAAACATTTTGTTTTCAAGCATGAAAGTTCAGTCTCTAAGTTAGAAAGTAGACTCAGTCCAAGCTGTTTCAGTCCCGTTTGGTCTGAACCAGTCTAAACAAACTAAACCAAAAGGCAAATACAACAGAATTCGGTTGAACTATGAGCCGTCCTGCTCTGAATGTGTATTTGTTCACACTACTTCTTTTATTGGCACAGCACATTGGAAAGAAACCTAAATGGTATTATTACAAAGAGTTGTGTATGATTGCGGTTCCTAGGCGACTGGGCTTGGCCAGTTTTCTTTCTCACGATAATCTATATTATGAACAAACAAAAAAAAAAGCGTATTATTCAATTAATCACCTTCTGCGTTGATCGTTCAACAACAATCATTTCCAGGAGTTTCTTTTTTTTTTCCAGTCTGATTGTTTGATATTTATACAACTACTGGCTAATCCTCCAATGGGCCGTCAGCTGCACGGCTGCAAAGTGATTTATGATGCGACGCTGTGTGAGAACAGAGGGAGCAAATACTGAGAACGTGTGAGCTAGCTAATCAAATGCATGTTTAATGTCTGTGCATCGCTGAGCATCCTTCCCATGCAGGTCTCTGTGGTATGTGACAGATGTAGAAGTTGGTTTCTTTGCTTGGGTATATGCCTACTTTGTTTGACTAAGCTGTTTGGAGAGAGAATAGAGGAGAGGAGGAAAGAAACAAAAAGATAAGCATTCTTTGTTTTGCATCCAGACCGGTGGTTGTTAATGCTCACTTGATATTGTAATGTTTTCCTCCCACGTTTTTTCTCCTGTCAGTGTTTGTGATCCATCCGTCTGTATTTTTCGGAGTGAACCAGCAAGAAGCCCATGAATATTAAAAAAAAAAAAAAAAGATTAAATTAAATTGTCAATTGAATCAGGGAATCTTTAAATGTGCAATTTCCCCCCATTTAAAAAATAACAGAAACCTTTGTTTCAATCCGGCGAGAAAAAGTATTCTCCTCCCTTTGCCGAAATAGCTGGTCTTTTTTCGGAGGTTGTAAGCAGTAATTTAGTGTTTTGTATGTTTAATGTGTTTTTAAAAATCCACAGATTGCTAAGAGATATATTTTATACTTATTTATTGTACAGACACAGTTGATCAAAATCTACAAGGGCCATCTCTTTTGAGTTCTAACGTTATTACTGTCCTGTATGTATACTGTATGTAAGAAACCATTATAGCTCCATTTAAAAAAGATTTGTATCAGACACTCGTACTGCATATATGCATATGACTCTTGGTAAAGTTGGCTTGTTTTAAGTGTACACCAAATGGATGTGTTGTATATGTGGATTGGGCCTGTAAAGTATTGAAGCTCCATGACTTTGCATTTCTTTGAGGACTTTTGTACAGAAATAAATGACGACGACCAGTTTGTCTGAGTGTCATTGTGACCGAACCGCACATGTGTTTGTCAAAGCAACATACAAGTGTCATACAAGTGTTTTGTGCTGACGTTTGACTCTCTCTTTATATTCTCAGCACCACATGGAGGTCAGTCACACATCAACATGACCACTAAGCCCTTTCTCACTGCTGGTCATTCCATCCCATAGCATAGCAACGCAATAACATTGTTGCTACTGTCTCTTTTTAAATATTACTGTCTCTCTTTAGTATATTCATGTTGCTGTTTCACACGCTCTCCATCAGCCCAGTGTCTGTGTGTTTCCAGTGTGAACCAAAGTGGATGGCAAATGAACCAAGCCGACCTCCAACTCCTCAGCAGAGAAGAAAACCCTTCTCCCTCTCATTGACCTCCAACATGCATATAACTACAGCTAAATCCAGCAAACCATCCATGCATGACTCACAGCCCAAAGTCCTTCAGCCTCTGCCTCATCTGCGTCCCTCGTTGCCGGCTCCTCGTTGCAGCCGGCCTTATGCGCTTCGTAGTTAATTCCACTTCAAGCCGCTCAACAATCGAGGATTAAGACATAAAATAAATAGTCACAGCCAAAATCGTCTTCTCATGGCTAGTATGTCAGTAGCTTCAAAGCAGTCCAAACCGCTCGCATGAGAGGACGGCAGTCATCCGCTCGTGGAACGAGATGACCGACATTGAATGATATGCAACATTCACGAGCGAGGACCACACCATCAACGGTTATGCGTTTGACAATTTATTTGTGAGACATGAATGGAGGGCGAGGCTTGATTATGAACTCCGTCTAGTCGGTCGGATGAGTTGTGGGGAGCTTCGTCTGGGGATCCACCGGGCACAACGAACCCCCTCAGGACCCTACGAAGAAGAGAGGAAGCGGGAGGAAGCGTGATGTGGAACGCGTGAGCGGAGCGGGATGACTTAGGTAGGTATTTAAAGGAATGCCGGAAGAGGTGTGGTCCTGCTCCCGAAATTCTGCTAAGTATATAAATATATATGTGTGTTACTAATTATTTGCATTTATATCTGTTCCAGAACCACACACACTTGTTTGAAAACTGTCAATAAACATCTCAAAAGGAATATGTTGTCTGGAGTGCATTCTAATCCATGCCCCCTAGTGGCCACAATGTTTTATGGGCCAATAGAATTATACAGTCCTTCCTATTCAACCGAACACTTGGTTCGTGGAGCCGGATGCAGCGTGGTCATTGTGGAATTGCCTAATGATCTGTTTCCAGATCAGCAGAAGACTCCAGAACCCGCTGAGAAACCCGTCCACCAGCCTGAATGGAAGATGGTAAATTGTAAATGTAAACTTTTGAATTGCGTTTTTCGAGGCGATGAATTTTTTTATATTTTTTGTGAAATAAAATACCATGACATTTTATGGCAGACTACACTATTACTTCTTTTATGACTTTCTTTCATACTTAACTATAATTGTTCATGCATTTTTTAATGACATATTATACTATTACATGTTTTATGACATTTTCATGACATACTATATTACGGGTTATATTACGGAAGATTAGAATGGCAAGAGGTTGAGATGGAGCAGCGGAGACCGAGGGTTAGAGGGCGATGGTGGTTGACTGAGCAGGGCAGGCTGGGGAATGAGCTGCTGACTGCTGATCAATTGTGATAATGTAAATTCCTGATGTTCCCTCACCCTGTGTGCTGAGATGCTTATAAGCAAGAGAGACACTGAATTCTTGGCTGATTCCTCCTGCAGACTGAGCTGCAGTCTGTATGACGATGAAAGCCTTCTCTGGCTGGAGAATAAATACTTTAAAGGAGTGCTGGGCAACGATTACAATTTTGAATGGCGATTAATCGATCAAGTATTGCACACTTTTATTTTAAAAGTACTGCTATATGAACAAAAGTGCAATAACATTTGGTTTACAAACACTTTAAACAAATAAGGTGCTTTATAACAGCAGTATTCCTTTACACAGTAGCAGTTATATTTCTTTACTACCTGTGCTCAGTGTGCTGACTTTGTTTAAAACGTTTCACTGCTGTGCTACATGAATAAAATGTTCTGCGCACGTTTCAGCAAAATGTCTGTCTTCTGTTTTCATTCCAGTCAGAGCATGTGAATGCAGCTCCCACTGTTCATCAATATAATGCACTGTAACTCCGAGGTGATGACGGTTACCCAGTGATGTCCAGTAGTCTCCAGTGAGAGCAACAGTTAGTGACGTTGTAATGCCGTCTCTTTTGTAGTCCTCTTCTTTTCATACAACTCGTGTGTTCTTCTTGTGACGGTGCGTCTTGAGGGAGGCTCAAACGTGACGTCATTCGTTGATCCTAAGAACATTTCTCAGACCGACATCTTCCACAACACTAATCACCCTGCAGTTTGTATCTATCCACTTCTCTGTGGCATCTGTTAGCTTGTCTTGCTTTTGTTTATCTCTACTTCTCCCACACGCTGCATCCAACGTAGTCTGCCGAAGCCTCCCTCCACTGTTTGTTTGGGTGATTTGCTGGCATCAACGATGTGTATTGCATTAAAAAAAATGCACGATAAAATAATTCTCTGTGTTAATTAATTAATGAGTAAACGTGATAATAGCGCGTTAAGTTGCCATGCAATACTTTAAAGACAAACTTTTTTTCTCAATGTTTCTTGTTTCAGTATTCAGTATTATAGGACTCACTCGGTACTATTAAATCGTTTTTTCCACCACATGAGACAGGCGAGCTGGGGAACCGGAGAGGACGATCCTGGAGGCCCAGAGAGACTGGGTGAGCACAGGCAAGCAATAACACAGGGAATAAAATCTGAATACACAATAGCTGAGCAGCCAATAAATGAATAACTACCACTGCGGTTCCAACAACGATCTGGCCATGAGTGGATGGTAAGCCGGGGTAGATATAATGTTGAAAAGATGAGAAGATGGAAGGCAGCTGAGCAGACTGAACAGGTGAGGTGAATGAATAGTAATCAGGAGGGAACCAGGAGGAGACCAGGTAGGAGCCACGCCCACAGAGACAGACAGGGGAAAAACAAGAGACACAAGAATAGAAGGACACAGGGGAAACAGGAATAGAGGGACACACAAGAAACACAGGAATAGAGGGACACAGGGGAAACAGGAATAGAGGGACACACAAGAAACACAGGAATAGAGGGACACAAAGGGGAAACAGCAATAGAGGGACACACAAGAAACACAGGAATAGAGGGACACAAAGGGGAAACAGCAATAGAGGGACACACAAGAAACACAGGAATAGAGGGACACAGGGGAAACAGGAATAGAGGGACACACAAGAAACACAGGAATAGAGGGACACAAAGGGGAAACAGGAATAGAGGGACACACAAGAAACACAGGAATAGAGGGACACAAAGGGGAAACAGCAATAGAGGGACACACAAGAAACACAGGAATAGAGGGACACAGGGGAAACAGGAATAGAGGGACACACAAGAAACACAGGAATAGAGGGACACACAAAAAACACAGGAATAGAGGGACACACAAGAAACAGGAGGCACCTACTGGCCATGACACATGCTGAACTTTATGAGAATTTTACTTTCTTTCACTATGATAATTTTGATCACGTATTTTATTATTTTATGAAATACTGTACCGTTACCTTTTATGACATTCAAAATTGCTATTTGTTTTTCTACATACTATGTTTTTGACATTTTGCCAACATATAATTTGACATTTGTATGCCATACCATAGTATAACATTTTAGATGTCATACTACTATATTTCAATAGCTAATTATAATTTATTTTGATGGCATACTATATTATGACGGGGAAAATGTTTTACATATTGCATTCAGGCTGTTAATTACAAAACGCAGCATGTTATTTAAAATATGTGAAAAATGTATTACGTTTTGTTGAGGTTTAACATAAGTGTTATTACATTTCTTTGTATTACATACAAAGGGCCTTGAAGAGGAAGATGCTAAAACAGATCGTTCAGAGAGAGAGAGACCGTTCAGAGAGAGAGAGACCGTTCAGAGAGAGACCGTTCAGAAAGAGAGAGACCGTTCAGAGAGATAGACCGTTCAGAAAGAGAGAGACCGTTCAGAGATAGACCGTTCAGAAAGAGAGAGAGGCCGTTCAGAGAGAGAGACCATTCAGAAAGAGAGAGACCGTTCAGAGAGAGAGAGACCGTTCAGAGAGAGACCGTTCAGAGAGAGGCCATTCAGAGAGAGAGAGACTGTTCAGAGAGAGAGACCATTCAGAGAGAGAGAGACCGTTCAGAGAGAGAGAGACCGTTCAGAGAGAGAGACCATTCAGAGAGAGACCGTTCAGAGAGAGAGACCGTTCAGAGAGAGAGAGACCGTTCAGCGAGAGAGAGACCGTTCAAAGAGAGAGACCGTTCAGCGAGAGAGAGACCGTTCAGCGAGAGAGAGACCGTTCAGAGAGAGAGACCGTTCAGAGAGAGACCGTTTAGAGAGAGAGACCGTTCAGAGAGAAACCGTTCAGCGAGAGAGAGACCGTTCAGAGAGAGAGAGACCGTTCAGAGAGAGAGAGACTGTTCAGAGAGAGACCATTCAGAAAGAGAGAGACCGTTCAGAGAGAGACTGTTCAGAGAGAGAGAGAGACTGTTCAGAGATAGAGAGACCGTTCAGAGAGAGAGAGACCGTTCAGAGAGAGAGAGAGAGACCGTTCAGAGAGAGAGAAACCATTCAGAGAGAGAGAGACCGTTCAGAGAGAGAGAGACCGTTCAGAGAGAGAGAGACCATTCAGAGAGACCGTTCAGAGAGAGAGAGAGACTGTTCAGAGATAGAGAGACCGTTCAGAGAGAGAGAGACCGTTCAGAGAGAGAGAGAGAGACCGTTCAGAGAGAGAGAAACCATTCAGAGAGAGAGAGACCATTCAGAGAGACCGTTCAGAGAGAGAGACCGTTCAGAGAGAGAGAGACCGTTCAGAGAGAGAGACCGTTCAGAAAGAAAGACCGTTCAGAGAGAGAGACCGTTCAGAGAGAGAGAGACCGTTCAGAGAGAGAGAGACCGTTCAGAGAGAGAGAGACCGTTCAGAGAGAGAGAGACCGTTCAGAGAGAGAGACCGTTCAGAGAGAGACCGTTCAGAGAGAGAGACCGTTCAGAGAGAGAGACCGTTCAGAGAGAGAGAGACCGTTCAGAGAGACCGTTCAGAGAGAGAGACCGTTCAGAGAGAGAGAGACCGTTCAGAGAGACCGTTCAGAGAGAGAGACCGTTCAGAGAGAGAGACCGTTCAGAGAGACCGTTCAGAGAGAGAGACCGTTCAGAGAGAGACCGTTCAGAGAGAGAGACCGTTCAGAGAGAGAGAGACCGTTCAGAGAGAGAGAGACCGTTCAGAGAGACCGTTCAGAGAGAGAGAGACCGTTCAGAGAGAGAGAGACCGTTCAGAGAGACCGTTCAGAGAGAGAGACCGTTCAGAGAGAGAGAGACCGTTCAGAGAGAGAGAGAGACCGTTCAGAGAGACCGTTCAGAGAGAGAGACCGTTCAGAGAGAGACCGTTCAGAGAGAGAGACCATTCAGAGAGAGAGACCGTTGAGAGAGAGAGAGACCGTTCAGAGAGAGAGAGAGAGAGAGAGAGACCGTTCAGAGAGAGAGACCGTTCAGAGAGAGAGAGCGTTCAGAGAGAGAGAGAGAGAGAGAGAGAGAGAGACCGTTCAGAGAGAGAGAGACCGTTCAGAGAGAGAGACCGTTCAGAGAGAGAGAGACCGTTCAGAGAGACCGTTCAGAGAGAGAGAGACCGTTCAGAGAGAGAGACCGTTCAGAAAGAGAGAGACCGTTCAGAGAGAGAGACCGTTCAGAGAGAGAGAGACCGTTCAGAGAGAGAGACCGTTCAGAGAGAGAGACCGTTCAGAGAGAGAGAGACCGTTCAGAGAGAGAGACCGTTCAGAGAGACCGTTCAGTCTGCAGTCCTCTGAATACTCTGCCTGCTACGTCGTGTTTCAGAGGGACGTTTCAGTGAAAGATACGATCAGGACTGAATTTTGAAAACACATTGTGAAGTTCACAGTGAAACTCGATTGTGAGGGAAGTGTGTGTGTGTGTGTTTTAACGAGCACTGTGTTTACAATCAGAGTGTTATAGTGACTATTTTACTTCACCTATTGGTGGACATAGAGAGGTGCATCATAGAAACTCAGCTCTGTGCACGGTCCCACGAGAGAGGAGCGTCGTCTTTCTGTCATTTTTCTGCACTGGCCCTTTAACAGCTCAACGACAACGTGTGAAATGGTTTCACTCTAACTGGTTCATGTGAACATGTTTGACTTCATACAGAGAGCTGGATTCCTGCCCTCCATGAACTGTAGTGCATACTGGCCTGTCTGTGTCTTACCAATGTGCATTGAGCAGAACTCCTGTGATGATGTCAGCAGTCTGAAGAAATGACTCGTCCATCAGAACCTGAGTGGCGTTGGGTTTAATCAGGGGACATTTGAAATGAAAATGTCCTTCTTTGCATATATCTTCTGAAGAAATCTCATACGATTGTATAAAAATGGTTTTATTTTCATATTCAGTGAAAAATCAAATTTGAAATGCTGCTGGATGTGAACAAAGACAACAGAACTCTTTCCAGGACCTGGAGGGTCTGATGAACCAAAATCAAGTACCTTTCAAACTACATCTGACTGCACTGGTTTTCATTAGGTGATCATCAAACAACAACAAAAATTATGTGAAGAACCCAGACAGCATTGATTTACAACAGATTTGAAAGAGCTTTTTAAATCATGACTTAGTCGCTGCAACATGTTCCAGTGAGGGAGAGCTGGATCAGAGTCAGGGTTACTGTGCTCACCAGGACGCTTCAGTTCACTCACACCACTGACTCTTCACATGGTGGTCCTGCAGCCCCCCCCCCCCAAACAGCTTATTGCTGACAGACAGGTTGTCACAATATGCATGTCTAAGGCCAGAAGAAAAGGAGACCCGAGCCTCCGTCACAGCTCCAGATGCCCGGCACTGTTCCCCTCCAAGTCGGGCTTCTTGGTCTCCGCCTTCTTTTTGCTCTTCTTCTTGGCGTTGACTTCTTTCGGCTGCTTGTATTTGGCGTCGTCTTTCTTGGCGGCCTTCCCGGGGAACACCTGTCCCTCCACGGTGACGTCCATGCAGCGCTCCTGGGACACGAGGAAGTCTTTGACCTCCCAGGCCACGCTGCCGTCCCGCAGCATGAAGATCACCCTGTTAGAGCCCACCACGAACCTGCAGGACGGGTGGAGGACACATCATTTACTCACTGTTCACGGTGTTGTATTCAGAGAGTGGATAACAGCTTCATTAACTTGTAGGCATCATTAGGGACATTTTAGGCTTTCTCATTTTGGCTGTATATGCATATAGCATACATTTCCACATGACTGTCCGGTTTTTTTTTCCAGCTACTAAAATTAGTCTATAATAAACAAAGTAGCCAAAATACAGACACTAAGCTCTATGCCCCGAATAAAATCATGCATTCTTTTACATCAGGAAAATACATGCTATGTTCATGGTTTCCACATCAAAATCAATGTTGCTAATCATTAACATATCCCAGACTGTGAAAAAAAAAGAAAACGGCGTCTTTTATAGAAAATGATTATTTTGTCAACAGTGGCATAATGTTAACAAACTGGTCTCAGAATGACTGTCTCAACAGTAACCTTGATGAGCGAGCTCGCGGAGCACATTTGAAATGCTGGCTCCTTGTTCTCATATCACGTGCGTGCTCCTGGTATTCATGTGCACGGGTTAAACGTCATACGCGCGCACGTAGCAGTGCGTGAAGCGCATGTGTGCGTCTGCGTAGCGGCAGAAAACGTGACTAAATTATCCATTTAGCTGAGCCTGAGTCAGTAATTACCACCAGTACTGAAAAAAGTACTAGGATCTTTTACTCGTAAAATAACTATAATACCACCATTTAAAAAAAAAAAAACTGTTACAAGCAAAAGTCCTGCATTCAAAATCGTACCTAAATAAAAGGTCTTTTTAGTCGTTACAATATTTTATATTCTAATAATAGATTGAGATTCATATCTTTAATGCAGTGAAATGGAAGATGCTGACTACGATAGAGCTCATTTATTCACTTTAGATTTTAGGTGGTTTAATTACTCATTAGAAATAAATGTATTGAAGTAAAACATGAAACGTTTCCCTCTGAAATGAAGTGGAGAAGAAAGTAGCATCAGAAATGTACTTAAAAACAGTAGTACTTGAGTACATGTACTTAGTTACTGTCCGCCACGGATTCATCTCATGCTGTTACAAACAAACGGCTGAGCTGCAGGTGGAGAGGTTCATTCTGGAAATCATCTCATTTCAACACATCATGATAACTTAAGAATTCACGTTTGCCCAATACTGATTTTTACTGAATAGAACTTGAACACATCATAATTTGACATAACGCAACCTCCCTTTAACGTTAGCCGTTAGCTCCGGTATTTAGCCAAGCAGGACTGTGCTCCGGCTGCTAACGGCTAACGGTAACTAGCTCTCCTTCTGCCCATTTCAACATTAGGATGAAACAGGGTCCGTCCTCTGGTACGGTACAGTAGAAAAACAGGTACTGTCCCGTTTTCTGGATTTTGGTACCGACTTGGAACCAAAGTATCGGTTCCCGTGACAACCCAAGTCAGCGCGCGGATCTCTTGCTAGCTGGGTAAGCTTTATATAACCTTACTGGCCCAAATTCCACGTTTCAGAGTTTGTTACACTGGACTTCACATCCACACTGTGGAGGTCGCTACGTTTATTTGAGATTTTTTTCCAAAGCCTGCATCAGAACTACTGTGACACCAGTGTTTAGAGACTGAATACCTACCTGAGCCTGTTCACGGGTGGGACCTCCACTGTGGCTGCTTTCACTGCCACTGTAAGGCTCATCAATTAGAGGTGTAATTACAATTGTTCCCACCAGGTGGTGAAAAAAAGTCAACTAACAAGTTATAAAGAGTTTTTTTAAAAAAAAAAAGAAGCACAATTAAGCCTTCATTTAGTATCACATGACGTGATAAGAGGTGGTTATTCACTGTCACAAGAACAAAAGTTCAGTACTTCAATACTGATGACAACTCAGCAAACTTCATCCACTGATGAAGGCCTTCATCACTGTTAAAAGCCTGAAGCTTCATCATTCTTGCACAACTACCAATGTATTTCTAATAGCTTTGTTAAACATTATGATTCAGATGCTTTTAGGTGAGGTTCTATGAGCTCCTTTTCCACAGTGAGTGTATTACTACAGTAGAAACAGACAGTGACACCAGCCCAGCTGAAGACAGTTCTTGTGAATGACAGGAGGTTCAGAGAGCGACTACCTCTGAATATCAAAGTTGGCGTTGAAGAGGCTGCCCTGCCACAGGCCCGTGATCTCCTCCGTCTCCTTCTCGGTGGGATCTCCTGACACCGTCGCAAACACCATCAGAGTCTTGCCCTTCTTGGACATCTTGAGCAGCTCCTCCGGCTTGGAGGGGTCAATCTTGGCAAAATCGATGGGGGGAGGGGATCTCTTGTGCTCTGGGAGGTCACCTTCCTCGATGTCATCGTCCTCCTGAGGAACAACGAGCAGGAATAATGTGCAGTGAGTCATCAGGTAAGACTAAATGACATTTATATGATTATTATAGTTACTTGATACTTTCAAAACTGCTTTCACACAACTCTGAACATGACTCAACATGTTTGAATGTATAAAATTAAAACATATATACTGTACACTTCATGAATTTAAAGTCATCCGGTACTTTATCCATTCAATATTTACTCCTTTGCACTATTTGTATTTGTTAACAATTTACAGAACACTCACTGACATCTATGTAAACACCATGTTGGTCATTGTTGCTTTTATATATATATATATATATATATATATATATATATATATATATATATATATATATATATATATATATATATATACACACACGTGAACCACGGATTAATGACACTTCTTTTAACGTTAACCATCACAGTGTGACATTCAGTAAAACATGTGATCAGGACATCGGCATTCATGCTTTCCTAGTCACACTTTCTACAGTTAGCCCTTATAAGCCTCTCACAAGTCACTTCTCATCCACATCTATAATAATAATCATAATAATAACAACATCTAAATGTAGATATTGATCACTTCTACATTTCAACTAGAAGGGATGTCAGCAGTGCAGTGCACACATGGCGTTTAGGCTTCAACAGTTTGAAGGCAGGTAGTTTCATATTTCGGTATTTTCAGCAATGCTTTGAGATTTCTCGTAGCTTTCCCACGCATTTTCTGCAGACAGTGCATTTTCTAGTTATACGTGTTGTCCTGCTTTTTAGCTGTATTGTCTATTTCTATTTCCATTTAACCTTGTTCTGTTTTTAAGTACATTGAGAACAATTCCTCATATGCACACACACACACACACTTGACCAATAATGACTGTGCTCATTGTGTGCAGAGTTTTAAAGTACACTTTAGAGTACTGAGAAACGAGTACAGACAGTACTAGACAGCTCACGTGGGCACTTTGTTCTGCCCAAACACTTTTGAACTTTTGAAACTGTGCATTTCGCTGATACCTCTGTGAATGGAGAACAGAACGAACGACTCTCTATGAAGTCACATTACAACACTAAAGCGAGATCATCTCTCTGCTAGTGTTACTAACGTCACCACTCCCATCTCAGGATGTAACAACCATTACAAACACGGAGCTAATGATTGTGATAAACTAGTACGTGTTCGCGTGGACACCGAGGAGCTCCATGTTCCTGACGATGCATGGCTCCTTAACGTTAAACTAGCTACATGCCCAGCTAACGGCTAGGCTAGCTGCCTGCTAATGTCTGTGGCTGACTGAATGAAAACATTCACGTTATCGTTACCTCCCACTGCTCCAGGAGCCGGGCCATATCTGCATCATTGTAGTCTCGGATGTCCTTCTTTTTCTTGGCCTTTTCTTTGTTGTCAGTCGCTAATACACAAAGTAAATGTGTGCATAGAAGGAGCACTACCGTAACACTTCTCCACCTGAAGTCAGACGCCATGTTTACAGATGGTGTACTGTCATTGGCTCTGGAGTCCGCCGGTCACAAGACGGGAGGGGCGCGTCAGAGCTGCAAAAAGCCGACCGGCGCTAGCGGCACGCACACTATATGTAGGATTTTCAAAATAATGCCAGAATTAATTCTGCGCTTGTATTTATATTTCAACCTTTAAAATATCTTCAAGACATTTTTCCATCCTTCTGATTCAGAATTTTTAAAAGTACGCGTTTTCTATTTTATGGGGCTCCACTTCTATTAAATACAAAATAGCACAGAAAATCAGTTTACTGTAAATATTTAGAGAAGTTACTCATTTTAGTGCAGGGCTACCTGGAACTTTACAATCTGTCCCACGGACAATTTGACTTGATTCACCCTTGCTGTCCAATGACGTCACACCATCCGGTTGAAATGTCAGCCAAAACTGACAACTGACAAATTTAGCAGTAAAGCTACTGTGTGGGCTCTACAGTGCTGGAAATCCATGTATCTTTCTTTTGCCTTTATTTAGTTTAATCAGTGAGGCTTACTGCTAAATTACCACAGCATCATCATCATCATTGTAATTGCAGGGTGCATGTTACAGTTGCTTGGTAGCAGCAGGCGCAACAGTAGCACAACCAAGTCCCCAGAAAGAGCGCAGGGCTCTGGAGCAAATCTGACATAGTGGCCAACGGTGGAATTACAACTTCTGCGTCAGTCACGTGACGCCATGGGGCCCAAAAAGACTTTTCCCCAGAGACTCAGTGGATCATTATATGAACACATGAACCACGTTCTCGGGCTCATTCCCATGAACGGAGGAAGGACATTAACTCTATTAGTGCATATTAAAGTGTTCATACTGGGTAGTTGATTTGCCTCAAAGTAAATTATCCACTGAGTTTCTCAATGTAAGTCTATTGGAAAAAAGTCTTTTTTGGCCCCCATGGCGTCACGTGACGGACTCAGAAATTGTAATTCCATCGTTTGGCCACTACGTCAAATCTTCTTCAAAGCCTGGCGCTCTTCCTGAGGGCTCGGCCTCAACCAAGGGCTGGGAGGCGGGGCTAAAGGAAACACCAGTGCGCTTGCTCTACGGGCCCTATAATGCAGAAGATCGGTGGAAGACCCGGCTAATTTCAAACTGGGAAATCAAACTTTTTTTGGCTTGTGCGCGTCTGATCATAACTTTCATGAGAATGAATGGGGTGCCGCCTCCAACGCTGTATCCAGTTCTCTTTAAACATGAGCATAACCCCCCAAGCACCTTGGATACAAGGATAAAACTGCGGCAACATGTGAACGGCCTCTGAGAAAAATGTGTTCACTCTGTGTTCATTGGCTGTTTTGATGGAAATTGACTTCATCAAGCCAATTGATGTTCAATGAAGTCATCTCAGTGTTGATTGATACCCTTGGCTGATATCCTGTCCATCAATATTACAAAGAATAAGCGGAGACAAGGGCTCGTTGGAGTCCAGTCTTCACTTTGAACATGCCTGACTCTGTGTTGACAATGTTCATTCAGGTCTGTCTCTCGATTGTACATTGACTAACCTTTCAGCACCACAACAAGCTTCTCCCACAGAATAAAACGGAGAACATCCGAAGCTTAATCTAATTAGTTTAGTTACTGATCTACAAAACACATGTAGGTGGGTTTGTTGAATTCCCATGACCCTCTGATTACCTGTGTGAGGATAACAAAATGGCCCACTGACCCCTGAGTTTGAGATTTTAAAATCTATTTCTGGGACTGTGGGTGAATACTGATTGTTAAAGGCTTTTAACAATCAGTTAATGACTAATTGTTAAATTAGTCAGTAGCTACTTTGTGACTTCCCTACCCTCTCTGTGGCTCAGATCTCGGTTACCCTTTGGTTCCTCCTGAAGACATGAATCTTAAAAATACAGCTCAAATATATACCATCATCATCATTATCATCATCATCGTCATAACACTGCAGTTTCACAAATGCCACTCAAACGGGAGGAGATAGTGCATTTGATGGGGACTATTTTCAGTCGTGCATTAGTGCACGTGTGGTGGGTTTGCAGATGTGCTGACAGTAAGAAAGATATAGAACATCACCAGACTGATCATTTAAGTACAGAAGTATTTAGGCCAGATGCCAAAAGTTGATACTTTTGTGAAAGTCAGGGAGGAGCTTCCATTGTGTTCAGAGGCAGGAAACACAGTAGATGATAAGAGACCATTATTAGATTACATTTGTCTACGGTTACTTTGCTGCTACGATCCTGAGCATAACATTATTAAATCATTATGTCTCCTCGGTGAGCGCGGCCATGTTACCGTGGCGCTGTTAGAAAGCAGTGAGCGGGGGCCAGCAGAGTTCACGGGGTTGTGGAGCTCAGAGATCTAGCCTAGCCGACAGAAAGTGTAGAGCTGTTTCCTCTCTGGCCGACTCCACCCAATGGCACTGTGCCCTGTGCAGCTGCAAATCTCACTGACAGTACAACAGTGTGTTCATCTCAACCTCCTACCAAGAAGAAAAGAGGGGTTTGTTAGCATGCAACATACCTGAGCTTCATCGTTCTGTCTGAAATGTCGTCTTAGTCTGAAAAAAAAAAGATGTTTTCTGTGTTAAAAATCATTTTAGAAACTGGTGTCAATTTTTGGATCACACCAATTTCAATATTTTCTTTTTTATCTATAGTTCAATGAAAGACACGATTTTCTGCTTTATTAATACTTTTACTTTGCGTACATTTTGCTGCTATACTTTTGTACTTGGACTGAAGTAGAATTTTGAACGCTTGACCTTTAATTGCAACAGAGTACGTTTACTTTGCTAATTTTAGCCCACTTAAAATAAAAGATCTGAATATTTCTTTCTCTACTTGAAACAGCAAAACCCTCTTTTACTTAGTTGGAAAAGATCACGCAAAATCTTACACTGAGAAAAATGAATGAATATAAATATACATTTCAAGTCAATACAAAATGACTCTATTCACGACTATGCTAAAAGGATTCATAGTGATTGTATCAGTTTTACGATTGATGATCCTGTTATAAGCACTTCAGGAAATTGTCACAGACACATCATATTAGTGTCCTGTGTCAAAGACTGTGTCCAGGAGGCTTTCTCCCACAGTGGTCCATTACGTACAGTAAAGTCCCTCCCACACTACAACTGGATTGGCTTTTTGCTGTTCCCCTTCAACTCTTGTGATTGGATACCGTCCACACCTGAGTTTAATGATTGGACAATGACTCAGACGTTATTATTTTCAGTTATAGGATTCACATTTCACTGACAATGAGAAAAAACAAACTACAGCATGAGGTAATGGAGCATTGTCGGGAGGGAATCATCCGTGTTGCTGTGTCACTTAAACTTCCCCAAACATAACAAATATGTAACAGTCTGTGTAAAACAAACTGTCATTTACTAAAAAGTGTGAATCCAAATAATGATCGTATCAAATTATATGCTGCTTAATATGATTAATACCTTGTATAGCTTAAACCAAGTGGGAACAAGTTCATATCCATAATCCAGACTTTTATCTGGACCACTGGAATACCGAAGCTGTCGGTCACTTGGAGCTGGGTTTTTGGATTTTGATAATCGTTGACAAGCATTTGAGATGTTTAGGGCTTGGGTTACAGATGTCAGAGATGCCAGAATAAACAGTACACCAGCTACATCATGGTCCAATCCTTTCTGTTGTCTGTCATCTGTTTAAAGTTTTCCTTTGTAATGTATTCCATGTTTATATGGTACATGTTTATATGTGTACCTTAGACATTCTTTTGGGCCATCCGACCATTTTGTTGACAGACTACAACCCAACAAAGCTCAAAATGTGTGCTAATCAAAGATCCAATTTGTACACGGTAACAATGGTACATTTACCATTATTAAGTTTCCGTTTTAAAATAACTGAAAAGTTATTCAATATACAGAATAGCAACATTTGGTTAAATGTATATTAAACTATTACATGTTACTATTTTTTTATTCTCAAACCTTCCTATTTCTAGTTCAACTTTGTATTGCTGTAATTCATAGTTATTAGACAGAGAGGCTCCATCCTTGTTTTAAATCTCGCTACTGCAGAATAATTATGGAGAAAAAGCCATTAGTTATTATTTTACACTTTGTGTTATCAATTACTTGTATCCAACTAATATGGATATTTTACAATGTTCTTTCAAACTCAGCAAATACATAAATAAATAAAGCAGTGGTTTTTTTATTTGTTTCATATTGTCTCTGTAAAAAGTCAGTCAGAAAGCTGCAGCTGATTCAGAACGCTGCAGCTCAAGTCCTCACTAAGACCAAGAAAGTGGATCACATCACTCCAGTTCTGAGGTCTTCACTGGCTTCCTGTCCAACAAAGAATTGACTTTAAAATCCTGCTGTTGGTTTATAAAGCACTGAATGGTTTAGGGCCAAAATACATCTCTGATCTGCTGCTACCTTATGAACCATCCCGACCCCTGAGGTGGTCTGGGACCGGTCTACTTTCTGTTCCCAGAGTCAGAACTAAACATGGAGAAGCAGCATTCGGTTCTTCTGCTCCACATATCTGGAACAAAGTCCCAGAAAGCTGCAGGTCTGCAGAGACCCTCAGCTCCTTTAGATCCAGACTGAAGACTTTTCTGTTTGCTGCTGCCTTTGATTGAACCACATTCAAGGATATTAATCAATTTCTGCATTTTACTACTGTATTTTATTTCTTAAACTGCACTGCAACTATTATTCTGTTTTTAGCTTTTTAGTGTTTTAATGACTGTTCTTAATGTTTTAATGAATGTTCTTAATTGTTTTTAAATCTCTTTTTCTTTTGCATTATGTCTTGATGCTTTTAATGGTTTTATGTGAAGCACTTTGAATTGCCTTGTTGTTGAAATGTGCTCTACAAATAAACTTGCCTTGCCTTGATAGATCTATCTTGTAAAAAGCCCCACTGATCTAATATTTGGCACTACTTTTTGGAATACATTTGCAAGACATTCAGCTAATATTTTCCCATCATTACATTGCAGTACAATTCATCACTTTAATGTTGTTGGATCCCTTCCACATGAATCTTGTTTCAACAAACATGAGATTCCTGTTAACATTTCAGTAAATGTTAATGGTTCAAATATATTACATTATATTATATTATATTATATATGTCATATAGCATGAAGGGTTACATGCTGTTTTAGAACATGCACTGCCATTCACTGCCAGGAATAACATTCTAGCTTGGGGGGCAATACCAAATAATTTATTCACGAAATAATATAAAATACTGGTTCCAATTTAGGCTACTTCTACTTTGCAATATGTTATACAAACTCTACTGTGTTTTAATTGAAGAATCTGAACTCTCTGCCCGGTTCCTAAAACAACAAAATATCGAGGAGTGCGCCGATCCTCTGCTTTTATTTTGAAAACTCAAGCTTCCGATGTCATGTTAGCTAGCTAGGCTAGCCGGTCGCTTGACGTAATAGGGATGTCTCATGGCAGACTTAACAGCCAGTCCTGAAAGTAAAAGCAGCCGCGAAACTCCTCGGACCTCCTGCTACTGTGTGACTACATTCTTCCCTCGCCACTTCGTTAACGTGAGACAACAACCCGTTCACAGACAGGGTGGAAAAGTGTATGTTAAGCGAAGAGCAACTTCTTTTGCGTCAACTTAACTGAGTCCAGCAGCCGCTCAGCCGCGACCACACCCTCCTTGCTTCCTCATAGTACTGTAGCGGGAGCGCGCAGCACGACTTTGAATCTCTGGGAATAACGGCCACTTCTTCCAACTACGTCTACGGATCGGTGACAGTGGAAACCTCCCGATACAAGTGAGTTAAATGTTCGAACATCAGAGACTGGTACGGATATAAGAAGCGAAGCCCCTCGGAAGATATGCGGGGCTATACAATATCTGGTCCCGAGTTAAGACGCGGAGGAGGAGGAGGTGGAGGGCGGACAGACGGACGATGCATATGGAGTCGAAGCGACCGGAGCAACTGCTAGCTTCTAACCCAGGGCTCTGTCTGAAAAAGAAAAGGTTGAAAGTGGATTGACGGGCTTTGTGTTGGAAAGTGGTCCTTTCGGTGGATTTTACTTGGGAGGACTCATGAAACGATGGTGCTGGAGGGAAACACAAATCTTCCCGCTGTCCAGAAGAGCTGCCCGGGTGGAGCCCTGTTTGTAACCGGCATGAGTACGCCAGGCCGGTCAAACTCATCGGGAACAAGTCGGACAAGGTCTCGGTGCTGTTTCAGGCTACTTGCTCTGCTGCGAGTGGACACAAAATGATATCCTGTCGATTATAGTGAAAAGACTGAAAAGCCATTTAAGTGACTAAACGTTGAGCTGATGTTGTTCTTGTCTGTATCTAACGTTTCACGAATAGCACAGAGTCAGTTCAGCAGATGTCATTCCGATCGGAAACGTGTTTCTTGTTTCAAACGTTAACGAGCTGTTGACATTTTTTTCTTTTTCTTTCATTTTTAAGATTGTCAGTCTGCACTTTGCCTTTCAGAAGGCACCTTGGTGGCACTGCAGTTTGTGTGTGATTTCTTTTCTTTTCTTTTTAATTCAACAACCTGTGAATTCTTCTGTTCCATGATAACCTGGGACAACAATGAGCATATTGACTTTTGGATTATGTTGTTTAGGGCATTTAAATGAGTGAAGATGAAAGCATATAGCTCATTACACTGATTACTCTGAAGTTGTGGAGATTTGGGCAGACCGTGTTACATAGTATATTACTAATAACCATTATAATATACTTTAGAGACACGACAGTTCATACTGGGGAATGTTATTCATACAGAAGTAAATGCAGTTATTGAGTTTAGCTCTGTCTACATGTTTACATTGAGACTTCGTGTTCTGTGTGTACAGTTGGTGACTTTTACTCTGAAGGAAATTTAAGGAAGACTGTTTGGCCAGTTATTTAAATGAGTGTGTAAAAAGCGAGGGAGGTGAGGCTGATCTTGGAAATGTCTTAAACAGTGAGATGCAGTGTGCAGCGACAGAAAACTATAAATAACCGAACCCCTCCAGAAGAGCAGTTTGACCCCCCCCCCCGTCCCCAGCCCCCCGTCCCCCGTCCCCCCTCCTCCTTATTATGGCTAGTGGTGGCTCTGGCAAATCGGCTAGCGAGGGATCCCCCAGCACCCCCAGTGTCAGCTTGCAGCAGAGGAAGCGTCTCTCCTCCATCTGTGACACGTGTAAGGGCAAAATGCAGTTGGTGGCCGACCTCCTTCTGCTGTCCAGCGAGACCAGGCCGGTCATGACCTCCGAGGGCGTGGCAGTGGCGGACACCTTCGACCAGTGCCGCGACACGGTCATCGCCAGGACCAAAGAGCTCTCCATCCTCACCCACGACATCCAGAGCCAGCTCAACATGGGCCGCTTCACAGAGGTGGGGGACCGTCTGTTGGAGGTGGCCGACCTGGTGGTGTCTTTGACGGAGTGCTCGGCCCACGCCGCTTACCTGGCGGCCGTGGAGACCCCCGGCTCTCAGCCCTGCCTGCCGGGCCTGGTGGACCGCTACAAGGTGACCCGCTGCCGGCACGAAGTGGAGCAGAGCTGCGGCATCCTCCGAGTCACGCCCCTGCCAGACCTCACCCCCCAGCTCCTCCTCGAGCTCTCTCAGAACATCTCCACCAACCTCAAGAATCTCACGGACATCTCCTCGCTAGCCAGCGAGAGGTCCAGGGACCGCTTTGCTAAAGAGCAGTTCAAACTGAGCGTCAAGAGCATGAGCACCAGCGGCACGGCCTTCCTGGCGTGCGTCAAAGAGGTGAAAACCCAGCCCAGCGAGCTGACGAGGAGCCGCTGTGTTCTCTTTAGTGCGGCGCTGGTCCAGGCCGTCGGCGCCCTGGTCGGGTTCGCCACAGAGCCTCAGTTCCTGGGAAGAGCTGCGAGTGTCTCCGCAGAAGGGAAAGGGGTACAGACTGCAGTGTTAGGGGGGGCCATGAGTGTGGTTTCAGCCTGCGTCCTCCTCACTCAGGGCCTCAGAGACGTCGCACAGCACCCCGAGAGCAGCTCCAAAATGGCAGACTACCGCGAGCGTCTGCGTAACTCGGCGTGCGCGGTGTCCGACGGCTGCACTCTGCTCACTCAGGCACTCCGAGAGCGCTCCTCTCCGAGGACTCTGCCGCCAGTCAACTCTCATTCTGTGAATTAGTTTAGGAAGAGGCGACGCGGTGTCCCGTCCCCTCGGGTCCTTTTCTGACGTACCAAAGAGACTCACTTGGGTTATCCCTGTTCATCAGGTTCAGAGTCACATCAGAAGAAGGCTGTCTGTGGGTCAGTACATGTGGCCGAAGTGTGTTTTGAATGCAGAGGAGCGACCAGTACTGGAACTACGGGGCTCTGCGTCGCGCTGGATGCGGCTCAGACCTTTGTTCCTACCGGACCCTTGGAGCGCTCTGGGCCCGGCTCGGCTCTCGCCGACAGATGGCAGCCTTCAAACCTGAAAAGTTTACCTCAGTTTTCCGCTCCGGTGAAAACACCAGCCTTGATGATGGATGTAGCCTCACTGTGTGAACCTATGGTTGGCTGACCTACTCGATTACATGTGCTTTGTGAGATTGGAAAGAGTGATCCGAGTGTCTCAATGCTTGTTTTTGTTTTCAAGTTGTGTGAATTCCTAATTGGTAAAAAGCTGCTGTGAGTGTGTGCCATAGGTTTTACACTATTTACCAGACTTCCCATAGTATTTTAAAGTGTTTTGATCATGCATGTAATGGAGTATTTATTTCAACAATTAAAAATGTTGTTTCCGATACGCTGTTGTTGGGTTGATGCTCCTTGAAAAGCCTGGATAGTATAACAGCTCTTTTCACTTCTGGTTGTATATTTTAAGCTGTTGCTAGGAAACCATTTTTGGAAGGTTTGTTTGCCCTTTAGTTCATCAAGACTGATGAAAAATGGATTTCTTTCACAACCTGGCAACTCCGTTCTTATGAATGGCTTCTAACGAGGTCTGCAGGTTTATGTAGGGACTACAGTTTTATTTACAATTATTTATTTATATATATATATATATATATATATATATATATATATATTTATATATGTGTGTGTATAATACAGTACAAACTGTTACTGGACAAATAACACCAAAATGATCTGCATGACTAGATAGAGGCCACTAGAGCTTTTTAGTTTAGGTGATCTGAGATGGAGGGTTCTGTCTTGTTCTGCTCCATCTTTGGTAATTTACTTGCTTGGATTATGTCGAGGTACTAGTTGTGTGTAGAACGTGGTAGAATGAGGAGAGAGCAGGTACATACATACTGCAGTACTACCCTCTAAAAATACTCCTTACTCCAAGTACAGAAAAGAACATTGTAATACTGGAATACAAGTACCTCTACATTGTACTTAAGTACAGTACCTGAGCAGTACTTAGTTACTTTCTACCACTGTAGACTACATTATGGTTACTTTGGAGGTTGATTTGTACACGGAGCAGCATCCTGTGATCTCCAGGTCAGCCCGGGTCACGCTGTGTTCTGCTGCAGAGCCATCATGAGATCTGGGTTGACGTCATCTCACCGAACCCAAATCCTCTTTTAATGAAATGCGTTTCGGAGGGATGTTTGAACGTGTATCGGAGCTGAATCTGATTCATGAGCGCAGGTAACCCTGATGTGGTTCTGGATGGTGTTTGGTGTCCTGGGTGGTGTTAGGAAATGAGTTTTGCGGGCAGCCTCACACTGATAAACTAAACTCAACAAATGATGGATTCATCATTTGATTTATGCAAACGTAAGTATGACAGGAGAGATCAAGAAATGATAGGGAGGTTCTCTCAAGTTAAGAATGAAAATACTTCTGTACTTATGTAAAAAGTCAAATGAAATAAAAAAATAAATAAAGGTCACAAAATCCACAGTGCAGCAATAAACATAGAACTGAAAATGGCCAAATAAAACAAAGAGAGAAAATACGATTTAACTAGTAATAATAATGATATCCAGAATTAACGCCACACCAATACTTGTCATGAATTTCTATTTAAAAGACAAATATCTAAAAAAAAATGAGCAAAGACACATTTCAATAGAAACACATATCAGATAAATATTATACTGAAAGAGTAAAAATGCTTTCTCAACTACACAATCTGAGAAAGTCACAAGTCCCTCGTTCACTACTCTAGACAGAAGATAGAAGTCCACTCTATGGTGATTGAGTTATGAATCATCGTCATTTTGCAGAATCACTGACGAGGTGTTACATGATTGTAACTTTCTGCTGCTACTCTGTCAAGCTGTCGGAGCTATGTGACGCTACCACGGAGCCCACAGTGTCACTAACTGACCTCCCTGAGAGAAATATGATCTCATGTTCGTTCCAAATAAAAAGCTATTTGAGAGAGCAGCACAGAGACAGAAGGGTCTACTTTACGTGTTTTGAAGGATATATCAGGATGAAAACAGGTTGAAAAGATAAAGCTGAAGTGTAAAAGAGAACCACCACATCACCTGGAGGTCCAGACAGAAAACGAAACAACACTGTTACAATCATTAAAATACATTCAGTACACCTTCAGTTAGCTAGCGTAGCATAGAAATGCTAATGCTGGTTAATGACGCGCTAACGTACTCTGCTAATGTTAGCTCCACTAAGGTTTTATATCTCCTTTAACCTCTCTGGGTAACAAGTGTCGCTGTTACACTATGTTTAACACGACGAGCTCCAAATCCACTAAACCAACCTGAAACCACCGGTGAGTCTGTGGAGCGGTAGCAGGTTAGATATCGGACCCTGGTCAGAGATGGATGATGCTACCCTGTGATTGGCCAGTCTGTGTTGGAGGGCGGGGCCTATGAAGGGTCAATTGCATTTTGGGATTGTTGGCATAAAGTAGTGTGAATGCCATGGACTACTTTCTTTCATTGTATTATGGCACTGGCACTATATAGTAAATACATTTGACAGGAAATTTGTATACTTATACTTATACGTACGTGCAGTAACTGGAGTTTCGACTGCAATTGGCAACTGCCTCCTGCATGCAGTCACTGTATTACAGAGCTACATTTACTATTACAACAGTGTTGAACAGTTCATTACAGCTTGTAAATTCATCAGCCTTTTTTTTTTTTTTTGGTGGCGTGATACAAAGCTGAAGGGCTCTCAGCTCTTGAACCAGCACTGTTCATCCTCCCAGAGGTAAAGCCAAAACTGTTGGCCTGCAACAGGAAACCTGTAGCCTGTGCTATCAGGAGTGGCTTCCTTCACACAACAAAATGCTGGAGTCATAATTTCGGGCAGGGTTTCGCCCATTTCCTGCTGCAGGAGGGAAACACTTGCCTATCCTTTCCCCCGGGGAGCTCCATACGCGAGGCGCTGACGACACTCGTCTCTGAAGAGAAGGAAGCTGCAGTGGGCGAGCGGAGGCCGGAGCCTTTATTGTGACTCACACACACACACACACACACACACACACACACACACACACACACACACACACATATGCTGACCTGGTCTGGCTGCCTGTATGACAGGAAAAAGCAAACTGTCAATAGATAAACTGTTCTGGGATATTCTTTTTAACATTTTAAAAGTTACAAATATTTTTTTACATTTTATATTTTATATTATATTTTAAGTTTGGCCTAATACATGGCAGTACTCTCCCCGTTGGCTAGGCAGGCTAGTAGATACCGTTTCCAGGTGTGTTGCAGTAACCTGAGAAGAGCGAACTGATCCTACATGCATCATTTATTTCTTTGGCAGATTGAATGCCAGTGCTATGTTTCTCTGACACACTGAAGGTTACAAGAAGCAAGTGCACACATTTAATGCACTAGAGTTCACATTTAGACCAGTAGTCACCATCACTCCGTGGCAGCAGGGCCGTAGCCAAGATGCCCTTGGATAGTTTTTTTGCGACCCTGGGTACATCCCAAGTATCCTAATTACATCCACGATTCCCTTACTTGCGAGGAGAGAGGAAACGAGGAAATATGTTTTAAGAGAAATAAAGACAGTTATCATCACTGTACTAATATAATAAAAACACAGTTATCATCACTGTACTAATATAATAAAGACACAGTTATCATCACTGTACTAATATAATAAAAACACAGTTATCATCACTGTACTAATATAATAAAGACACAGTTATCATCACTGTACTAATATAATAAAAACACAGTTATCATCACTGTACTAATATAATAAAGACACAGTTATCATCACTGTACTAATATAATAAAGACACAGTTATCATCACTGTACTAATATAATAAAAACACAGTTATCATCACTGTACTAATATATAAAGACACAGTTATCATCACTGTACTAATATTAATAAAGACACAGTTATCATCACTGTACTAATATAATAAAGACACAGTTATCATCACTGTACTAATATAATAAAGACACAGTTATCATCACTGTACTAATATAATAAAAACACAGTTATCATCACTGTACTAATAATAATAAAGACACAGTTATCATCACTGTACTAATATTAATAAAGACACAGTTATCATCACTGTACTAATATAATAAAAACACAGTTATCATCACTGTACTAATATAATAAAGACACAGTTATCATCACTGTACTAATATTAATAAAGACACAGTTATCATCACTGTACTAATATAATAAAGACACAGTTATCATCACTGTACTAATATTAATAAAGACACAGTTATCATCACTGTACTAATATAATAAAGACACAGTTATCATCACTGTACTAATATTAATAAAGACACAGTTATCATCACTGTACTAATATAATAAAAACACAGTTATCATCACTGTACTAATAATAATAATAAAGACACAGTTATCATCACTGTACTAATATTAATAAAGACACAGTTATCATCACTGTACTAATAATAATAATAAAGACACAGTTATCATCACTGTACTAATAATAATAAAGACACAGTTATCATCACTGTACTAATATTAATAAAGACACAGTTATCATCACTGTACCAGGGACGTGCGGTCAGGGGAGGTCATCATGACAAGTAAAAAACAAATAATGCTAAAATAAAATAAATATTAATATTTCTCCACTGATCTGTGCTATAAATATAATTTCTGTATTATTCTAATCATTTCAAGCATTTTATAATCAAATCGCTGAATTAGCGCATCTCTGTTCAAACAGAGGAGACACGTGAGGCGAGGCAGTGACCAGCTGTTCCTCACCTCAGACTGTGAATCCCTCACTAACTGGGTTGAGCGCGTGTCTTTTGCTTTCTCATTGTTTGTCACCACTGTAATATTTGTAGACATTTTTATTATATGTCCTTTCTTTACATAGAATATGTAATGTATTTCACGTATGTGTAGAACAGATAATCTGACATTAAACCGCAGTGAAAAAGCACAGAGGGGCTAACAGTACCTCTGCCTCACTGAAGGAGGCGAGCGAGAGCCCACGGGTCGGGTTCATGCTTGTTGTGTCGTTGCTCTTCTTCTACACTTCTCTTCTTCTTCTTATATTTTGCTTTGACCACAAGAATCTAAGATTATATATCCAAGCTTAAAAATGTCGGACAGGTAAAGTAACCTTTTACGTGTTTGTTGTTCTCTTTATACATCCGGGGTTGTTACGCAGATTATCGCTGAATCTCACGATGTTCGCGGGTGGCGCCCGAAGGCGCTCCGCTTCTGAAACACTCCCGGTGGAATCAAATATGTACTTTACCGATGTGTGTGTAGATAATGCTGATATGAAATATGAAAAACAACCAGTAGTCAATGTGCAAGCTGCCAGTTGAATGGTGATTTAAGCTTCTCTATTGGTTTCATATATTTGTAAATCTGACTTATGTAGAGTCAGAGCCTCACCAGACACCAACCTCACCGCACGTCACTGCTCTGTACTAATATAATAAAGACAGTTATCATCACTGTACTAATATAATAAAGACAGTTATCATCACTGTACTAATATAATAAATACAGTTATCATCACTGTACTAATATTAATAAAGACAGTTATAATCACTGTACTAATATAATAAAGACAGTTATCATCACTGTACTAATATAATAAAGACACAGTTATCATCACTTAGTAGTGATGATAACTGTAATAAATAATTATTACTGTAATTAATATTAGTATATTAATAAATACATTTATCATCACAAATCATCATATCATCATAAATACATTTATCATCACTATACTAATATTAATAAATACACAATTATCATCACTGTACTGATATAATAAAGACAGTTGTCATCACTGTACTAATAATAATAATTAACGTGTCCACCGTCTCCTGGATCACTGACTACCTCACAGGCAGACCACAGTTTGTCCGACTGGGCAGTGTGCTGTCTGACACGGTGGTCAGTGATACTGGAGCCCCACAGTGAACTGTTTTGTCTCCCTTCCTGTTCACCTTATACACCACTGACTTCCAATACAACACGGGGTCATGCCATCTGCAGAAGTTCTCTGATGACTCTGCAGTGGTCGGGTGTATAGGGGACGGACGGGAGGAGGAGTACAGGGCAGTAGTGGAGGACTTTGTGGAGTGGGCCGGTAGAAATCACCTGCTTCTGAACGTGGCCAAGACCAGAATTAGAGATGGTGGTCGACTTCGGGAGGAGGACGACGGCTCCACAACCGCTGAGAGTTCTGGGAGAGGATGTGGACATGGTGAAGGAGTACAAGTACCTGAGTGTCTCCATCAACAGCAGACTGAACTGGAAGGCCAACATCAACGCTGTGTACAAGAAGGGGATGAGTCGACTCTTTTTCTTGAGGAAACTTGGATCCTTCAACGTGTGCAGCAAGATGTTGGAGATGTTCTACTGTTGTGGCCAGTGCACTGTACTTCGCCGTAGTCTGCTGGGGGAGCAGCATTGGAGCCGGAGACACCAACAGACTTAACAAACTGGTTAAGAAGGCCGGCTCCATCATCGGCTGTAAACAAGACTATCTGTAACAGGTGGTGGAGAGGAGGACACTGAAGACATTATTATCCATATTGGATTACCCGGACCACCCTCTCCACCACCTACTGCAGGGACAGTGGAGCACTTTCTCCAACAGACTGATCCAGCTCCGCTGTCACAAGGACAGGTACAGGAGAACGTTCCTGTCCTCTGCTATAACACTTTATAATGAATCACCTCTGGCCAGATCATCATCCTTCAAACGACTACAACAGCGCTACATGGTTGTTGCTTGTTGTTGCAACAACCACTACTGTTTAGTTTGTTTAGTTTACCTAGTTGTTCATTTGATACTATTCTAATTCATTGGATATACTGTGCATTTTTTTTTTAATTCTATTTCTTCTAATTCAATATGATCTGTTATTTTATTGCACTGTTGTGCATTTCCATACGTAATATTTTATATTTTATTTACTCTGTAAATTGCTGCTGCTACAAACTAATTTCCCCCTGGGGATGAATAAAGTTCTATCTATCTATCTATCTATCTATCTATCTATCTATCTATCTATCTATCTATCTATCTATCTATCTATCTATAGACACAGTTATCATCACTGTACTAACACTAATAAACACAGTTATCATCACTGTCCTGATATAATAAAAACACAGTTATCAGTTATCACAGACAGAAGATCAGGAGGGCTCCGAGCCCAGATGGTGTGTCACTCTCCTGCCTGAAAGTCTGTGCTGACCAGCTGGCCCCCATCTTCACGCAGATCTTCAACCGATCACTGGAGCTGTGTGAAGTCCCCTCCTGCTTCAAACGCTCCACAATCACCCCGGTCCCCAAGAAATCCTCCATCACAGGATTAAATGACTACAGGCCCGTCGCCTCCTTTCAGAGACTGGTGTTGACCCATCTGAAGAACATCACAGGGCCCTTGCTGGACCCCCTGCAGTTTTCTTACCAGGCAAACAGGTTGGTGGATGATGCAGTCAACATGGAACTGCACTACATGCTGCAACACCTCGACTCCCCAGGGTCATACACAAGGGTTCTGTTTGTGGACTTCAGCTCAGCATTCAACACCATCATCCCAGAAATACTTCAACCCAAACTCTCCCAGCTCACTGTGCCAGCCTCCACCTGTCAGTGGATCACAAACTTCTTGACTGACAGGACGCAGCAGGTGAGGCTGGGAACAATCACATCCAGCACCTGGACTATCAGCACTGGCGCCCCCCAGGGATATGTGGTCTTCCCACTGCTCTTCTCCCTCTACACCAATGACTGCACCTCAGAGGACCCGTCTGTTAAACTCCTGAAGTTTGCAGACGACACAACGGTCATCTGCCTCATCAGGGACGGTGATGTCACAAAATCTCCCAGGACCTGAAGTGGGCCTCCAACATCGACACCATCAGGAAAAAGGCCCAGCAGAGGTTGTACTTCCTGCGCCTGCTCAGGAAGTTACAACGGACTGTCAGGTCTGCAGAGAGAATCATTGGTTCCAGCCTGCCCTCCATCCTGGACTTGTACACCTCCAGAGTCAGGAAACGGGCAGGAAAGATCACTGCAGACCCTTCACACCCTGGACACAACATGTTCCAACTCCTCCTCTCTGGTAGGCGCTACAGAGCTCTGTATGCCAAAACCACCAGACACAGGAACAGCTTCTTTCCACTGGCCGTCACTCTGATGAACACTTAATCAGTCATACTGCACTATTACCTCCATTTGCACTATCACCTCAATTCTATTGCTATTGTTTTTGTATAGGTTTATATCTATATCTATATATATCTATATATATATATATATATATATATATATATATATATATACACATTTACATTTACATTTACATTTACAGGATTACAGCAGCATAGTGGATAGTGCAAACAAGAGACATAGTAAAAAACAATGTATCAAAACAAGTAATAAAAAGTAAAGGATATATTCAAAATTAAAACTAAAAATATGATATATACAGACAGAATAGTTGTTGTATTGCACGGCGTATTTATATTGCACAGATTTTTTTTGTGCGTTTGGTGGTCTACTGGGAGCACAGCTGGTTGTGCAGCCTGACAGCAGCAGGAAGGAAGGACCTGCGGTACTGCTCCTTCCCACACCGGGGGTGAATCAGCCGGTGGCTGAAGGAGCTGCACAGAGCTGCCAGTGCGTCCCGCATGGGGTGGGAGGTGTTGTTCATCAGGGATGATAGCTTAGCCATCATCCTCCTGTCTCCCACCATCTCCACCGTATCCAATGGACACCCCAGCACACTACTGGCCTTGATAAGCATGTTTAGTCTCTTCCTGTCAGCTGTCGAGATGCTGCTGTCCCAGCAGACCACTCCATAAAAAATGGCTGATGCCACCACAGAGTCGAAGAAGGTCCTCAGGAGTGCTCCCTGAAGCTCTCCCAAAAGACCTCAGTCTCCTCAGCAGATAGTCTGCTCTGACCCTTTTTGTAAAGTGCATGTGTGTGGTCAGTCCAGTCCAGTTTATTGTTCAATAAACATCCAGGTACTTATATATTTCCTGGACGTTTACTGGTACCGGAGGAGTGTTTACCCCGGTGGAAGTCCACCACCAGCTCTTTGGTTTTACCAGAGTTGATCTAGGGGCGGTTCCGCTGGCACCATCCTATAAAGTCCTGGTTCAGTTCTCTGTATTCCCTGTCATCACCGGCAGAAATGAGGCCGACGATTGCAGAGTCATCAGAGAACTTTTGCAGGTGGCAGTTAGCAGAGTCGTATTTGAAGTCCGAGGTGTAGATGGTGAAGAGGAATGGAGCTAGAACGGTTTCTTGTGGGGCCCCCGCGCTGCAGGACACCAGGTCGGACTCACACTCCCAAATCCGCACGTACTGTGGACGGTTGGTGATGTAGTCCAAGATCCATGCAGTGAGGTGGTGGTCCACCCCGGTCTGCTCCAGCTTATCCCTCAGAAGCAAAGGCTGGATGGTGTTGAAGCCACTGGAGAAATCAAAAAACGTGACTCACAGTGCTTCCAGCCTTTTCCAGGTGAAAAAGGCATCAGGTAGATGACAGCGTCATCCATCCCGATGCCAGATTGGTAGGCGAACTGAAGTGGGTCCAAAGATGAGCTCACCAGGGGCAGAGATGTACAAGGACCAGCCTCTCTTGTGTTTTCATCAGGTGTGATGTTAACGACACCGGCCTGAAGCTGTCGAAGTCCTTGGGTCGTGGGGTCTTTGGGACTGGTACCACGCAGGATGTTTTCCACAGCTGTGGTACTCTCCCCAGCTTCAAGCTCAAGTTGAAGACATGCTCCACTATCCCGCACAGCTGGTCTGGACCTGAGGAGCCGTGGCCTTTCTCACCTTGATCCTTCTCAGTTCTTTCCTCACCTGGTCAGTTGTGAGGGACAAGGTGGGGGCTGTGTGCCGTAGGTTGTTGGAGGGAGGGTGTGGGGCACTGGTCATGGAGTGTGGTGTGTGAGGAGTGTGGAGGGGAGCCGAGTGTTGTGGGGAAGGGGGTGGCAATCTACAGGGGGTTGCAGCAGCAGAGAGGACTGGATGGGGGGAGGGGTAGACTGATGGAATCTGTTAAAGAATAAGTTCAGGTTATTCACCCACTTTTGGTCCCCCGTAGGCTGTTAGTTGGGCCCCTTGTAGCCAGACATTACCTTGAGTACAGGGTACAGTGTTCTCCACACAGAACAGTGAGTGAGATTGTCAATGTCCTCCCCATGGTCATCACAGAATACTTCCCACACAGTAGTGTAAAAACAGTCCTTCAGAGCCTACTTCCTGGCAGCTTCCTCGGACCATCTTTTGACTGTGCGAGTCATAGCTGGCTGCCTTTGTACAAGAGGTTTGTACACAGGCAGGAGGTGCACCAGGTTGTGATCAGATCTTCCCAGGGGAGGGAGAGGTGATGATAAGTATGCCTCCTTGGTGTTGGCATAGAAGAGACCCAGTGTTTTATTGTCTCTGGTGTGGCATATGACATATTGGGTGAATGTGGGCAGAGTGGAGGACGGAGGGGCATGAAGTCACTAAAGAGAAGGAGGAGTGCATTGGGGTGTTGTGTCAGCAGCCTGCTTGTCGCCGAGTGGATGATGTCACATGCCGCCTCAGCGTTAGCAGAGGGGGAACATATATCAGGTATCGCAAATAACATGAGAGAATTCCAGTGGTAGGTAGCTTGGCCTCATGCTAACGGCTAACAGCTCAATGTCCTTAGTACAGGTCTGCTCTTTAACAGTGATGTGCCCAGGGTTACACCATCAATCATTAACAAACACTGCCAGACCTCCTCCTTTCCTCTTCCCGCTCTCCGTTGTCCTGTCCGCCCGTATGATACAGAACCCTTCCAGTGTAGCAACCATGTCTGGAGTTAGCTCCGTTAGCCATGTCTCGGTAAAACACCATGAGGCTACACTCCCGGTAAACCCTTTGATGGCGAGTCAGTGCTGCTAAATCGTCCATCTTGTTGGGGAGAGACCTTACGTTTCCCACGATGATGGAGGGGAGGACGGGTTTAAAACGTCTCCTCCTCGCTTTGCCCCGGCTCAGCATCCCCATCTCTTCCTCCTCAGCTCGCGGGAAACCTCGGGTCGCTCCTCAGGTAGCGGCGCCGCCGTGTTCCGGTACGCTAACAGCTGATCCCTGGTGTAAACAATGGGACCATGGCTGCATGCTGGATCCCCGGACACGGTGGTGAAAAGTGCGATAAACAGCAGACAACAGACAAACTCAACGAGTCTAGCTGCCATAGTGCACTACTGTTACAAAAACAATTTACAAGTAAAAAAAGTAACAAAAATATAATATAATAGAAAAGAAAAGCTCAGTGGTGAGTGCTGTAAAAGGCTGTCACTCATGCGGCGCCGGAAGTAGGACTAGTTCTCTGTATTTGACCCATCCATATATAGGGAGCAGTGGGTTGCCACTGAGAGGCGCCCGGGGAGCAGTCAGGGGTTTAGTGTCTTGCTCAAGGACACTTCAGCACAGCACACGTAGCAGCCAAGGATCGAACTGCTGAACTTGCGCTTACCGGACGACCCTCTCTTATGACCAGATCTCTCACACGGCACCTTTAATGTTCTTAAAATAATTGTAATTTCAAGTCTCCTCCACTCTTAATTATGTTTTGCTCGGGGAAGTGAGAGATGGCTTGTGTCACATTGTTAAACTTTTTAGATAAAATATATTTGCATATTAATTGCATTCAACATTTTTTTGTGGAAAAACCTTATCAAATACAAAAGTATTATTCAAAGCAGAATATTTAAATGTGTCTTAAAACATGGTGGAGCTCTTTAACATGCAGGCACTGAACTCAGTGGAGGCGTTCAGATGACGCCTCCCAGCGGGTCTGGTTGTGGATTGAAGGTGATCCTCTGCTGTTATTGCAGGTGATGGAACTAAACAGTTGCTTCCCACCCTTGACATCTGCTCTGTTTGACTGAAAACACCCTCACACACCACAATGTGGAAACTTGGCTGTCTGTCAAGTCCATTTTTAATTCCAGGCCGAGCCCTTCTTTGGCTCCCGTCACAGGACAGGACTGACTACCTTAGCCTTTTTGAGACCCTTGTTTCCTCTGGTCCTGCCTGCAGGGGAAATATGGCCGGCTGGATGCGTTCACACCCACACACTGACCTCTGAGCCACAATGGTTTCAGGATCTTTTTTTGGATCTAGAGTAGTTGGAGAGCTTCCTCATGATGAGCAGAAGTAGTCCACGTTATTAACACGAACCCACTCACAATACACACTTCATAGCCTGTCCCTACCCCACCCTGCTCGCCATTGTCCTCACACACAAACACAAATATTTACCCTGGCCTGTGCCTCAGTCACTGCAATCCCTGTTCTGACTCAGGGATCACTCCATCCCTCTATTCTGTGGGAATGTGCACAAGATCCCTGTGATGTGAGCACTGTTCACATATCCTGTTTGTATCAGGAGAGGAGGCAGAGGGTTATGTTTTTACCCTAACTTCCGCTTGTCCTGAAGCCAGTTTGAGGGTGGGCGATATTATGGCCATTAGGTTGTGGAAACAAGCTAATTTTCCTGCTTGCTGCCAAGACTTCTTTAATGAAAGAACAAAAGAAGAAGACTAAAGATCTACAGCTACACTGGCTGCTACATTAGGCTGTACTCTTCTAAATGCTAGTGTTAGCATGCTAACTTGCTTACAATGAAAATGACCACGTAAACCGTTTTAGTTTGGTGTGCTAGGATGCTAACATTTGCTAATTACCACTTAACACTCAGTTGAGACTGATGGGAATGTTTTGCATGTGTTGCTGTGATTTAATTAAACTTCACATCTAAAAGTATAACAGTTAAACATCTAAGAAAAGTATACTCTATTTCAAGTTGGAGTTCCTCTAACTTCCTGTACTGATTAAGCGTCAGAGCATTGGTCATTTATGTTGTCAATTTATATGCCATTATGTTGCAGCCTGGTCTCCTAAAAATGAAGTTCCCATACAACAAAACTGCAGTCAATTACGCTTCGAGAGAAAAAGTATTTTGTCGTTTATTTTTGACGTATACAAATATGTTTCTGAGGATAGTCTGCAGAGGTCCGCAGAGGAAGGTTGATGAATTGGTCAGAAAACAGTTGACCCAGGAGACCGCTGTTCACGTCCTGTGTGAAACCAAAAGTGAACTTTCACTTATTTTAATTTACGTCCATAGCTTAAATAACGTAACAAACATAGTAATTTAAAGTCAAACCATGATGTTTTACTAAACCCAACCAAGGAATTTTTTTAATGGTTTAATGTTGATTAAAAAATATACGGACAGCTGATCCGAGGTGATAAGTCACCACCAGTAACCAAATTACTTATTCAAATAATAAATTGACTCCATCCTCCCCTCATCCGCAACCCGTTCAAATGTCTGAACTGTATCTCACAAGATACGCACAGAAGTCACAGCTGTGATGGTTTCAGTTTTCTCTGTTGGAATACCACCTTGGCCCAGATACATTTAGGAATATGTAACATGTGAGCAAAAAACTGAAATAACGACCATATTAAAACTAGATTTTGACACAGAGTCCTGCTTGAAGACACGTGTCACAATCAGGTAGTAAAGTAAGACCCACTGTGGGTCATCTTTGGGACTCTATCTCTGTACATTTTAGATTCTTTTACTTCCTACAGTGAACCTTTGCTCTTCCTTGCACAATTTTGAACATTTCTGGACAAAATTACTACTTCACATAACTGCACAACTCTTTCATTAAATTTAGATATATGTAATTTTTTTGGGATCTTTTAAGATTTTAATTTTCATTGTCTTCTATTCTATATCTGTTTCACCAAAGCTAATTCCGTATGTGAAAACCTACTTGGCAATAAACAGGATTATGATTCAGCCCATCAGGCCCTCAACATGTCAATATGTTTGTTATTACCAGACTATTTTTCAGTGAAATGAACAGAAACACGTTCTGAAGTTCTGTGGTATCTGAAGTTATGGGGCGTCAGAATCAGTTAGTGTTGTAACACGTAAAGTTTTCTGGTAATAACATCAGAATGTCGTGGTCTCATTATAAAACATTTGTATTATTATAAAAATGCTTACAATAAGAGGCAATGAGAAGTTAAATAATGTGTATGTAAAGAAGAGACTAATATAATCAGTTTTTATTGACTAAAACCTTGGTTACTTAATGATGGACAACAGACTGAGCAGTCTTTTGTTTTAATATCATGGTCACCAGCGACAACATGCTTGTATCGTACATGCATCACTGTGGATGTGTTTCATTTAATGCACAGCCTGCTGTTCTTTCTTCAAATGCATCGCATGGAATAGATGTCTCTTTGCTCTTGATTGACAGGTATGCCAGTCTCTTCTGTATGGCCGGTGAGTGTTAGCATTGTCTTTTAGCTGCTGAAGGCTAATTGACTTTGAATAAGACAAAGTGAAAGTTGTGAATCCGATGTATATGTGAAAAACTGATTGAATCCAAACAAATAATACCATGATAACATTTGAAATGTTATTTAAAACATGAGTTTTAAAAGTTGGAGATTGTTTTTTCGTTTCAGTGTTTTGTTACTATGGCCCCAAATCCCAATGGAGCCTCTGCTTTTGAACTGTAAGTTACTCCCCCTGAACCTTGTATACAGCCAAACATATTTTGGATTGCAAGCATTAAAAACACAAAATGAACGATGAAGAGGGTCCATGTTGTGAGCTTAAGGGTGGGTGTGTGTGTGTACGTGTGTGTGTGTGTGTGTGTGTGTGTGTGTGCACAGGCTAATGTGAACCAGCAGTAACATTAAAAGGGTGTGACGTCATGCCTCCCTGCTGCCTCTGAGCCCAGTTCTTTGTCCTTTATGTTGCCCCTGTACTGTACTTTCAGTCAGACTCACATACTCACTGGACACTGCCCTCTGTTTCGCAAGACTGAAAAGAAATTGCAAGCTGGGATTTATGCAAGAATCACTGATTGTGCTTTTAAAGTCACTATTGTACAAATTATGTTGCATTGTGCAGTACAAGGAGTCCAAGGAATATGCTAAAGAGCTAGCTCACTAACTGACCCTCAGCTAACCCTTCCCCCCAGTGCTACTCCGTCAAGCTGTCACAGCTATGTTACCATGGAGCCACACTGTCTCGAACTGACCTCCCTGAAGAAATATTATCTCACTTTTGGAAAAACGAAAAAGCAATCTCAGAGAGAAGCAGACGGAAGGGTCTACAATAGGGATGCACCAATACTACTTTTTTTCAGACCAAGTGAACAGACAAGTACTTGCATTTGATGACTTGTTGATACCGGGTAAATGGTAAATGGAATTGTACTTGTATAGCACTTTTCTAGTCTTCTGATCATTCACACCCAGGGGCTAACATGCACCATGCCACCTACCCATCATGACTATCATTCATACCCATTCATACACCGCCGGAACAGCCTGCAGGAGCAACTTGGAGTTAGGTGTCTTGCCCAAGGACATATTGACACGGACTGGCGGAGCCGGGGATCCAAACCACCGATCCTCCGATTGAAGGACAACCCTGCTCTACTACTGAGGATACCGATATGAGTACTTAATAAATCACAGCCAGAGTGTGCCTACAGGCACTGCTGGGCAAGACAGTAGCCTTCATGAAACAACAACACAACATGAGAGATGAATCCTCCTTCCTTCTCACAGTCCAACAGCTAACTAGTTAGCTAGCCCTACCACATCTACCGGCATCTAAACGGGAAGGCAGTGCTAAAGTAGTAAAGCCCGCCTCTTGCTTTATTTGATTGGCTGCCTGGTAAGTGGAAACGTGTGAAACTTTTAGCAGATCAAGTCAAGGACTCCAATCTATAGTGAAATCCCAGTGACGCCATCCTCCCCTCATCCCCAACCCGTTCAAATGTCTGAACTCACAAGATACACACAGAAGTCACGGCTGCATTAACTGACATGGGGCAGAAATGAGCTGCTGGGGCCCAAAAATCCCCTGTTCCTCCCACTGTCAGTGAGATGGTTTCAGTTTTCTCTGTTGGAATACCACCTTGGCCCAGATACATTTAGGAATATGTGAGCAAAAAACTGAAATAACAACCATATTATATTAGGGACTTAACTGACATCACCTGGTATAAGAGTGAGAGATGCAAAGGCTTGAGATGGTATTAATAAAAATGGAACAGTGACATATGTTATATTGGCAACATGATAATACGATGATGTACAATTTTTTTAAATGTTGTACTCCCTGATTTGAAAATGTTCCAGACTCTTTCTCTTCGAGACGAGACGAGGCAATTGTAAAACTATGTAAATCAAATTTCTATCTGATCAGCTGTCCATTGTTTAGTTATAACTCTGTATTTTATGATATCTGTCAGATGAGCAATGGTGTTTATGACAACTTCATTCATTCATTCATTCATTCATCTTCGTCCGCTTATCCGGGATCGGGTCGCGGGGGCAACAGCTCCAGCAGGGGACCCCAAACTTCCCTTTTATTAATAAATTCACAAAGTGGCATAATGTGACAAGAACGATTGAATATCAGGCATTTTTTTATTCAACACACACTCATAGGCTTATGTAATATAGACATTATATATTTTATTGTGTGAAGCAATACACGTTTGTATGAAAATAAAAAGTGACATGATTGAATGATATACTATATATATATATATATATATATATATATATATATATATATATATATATATAATATATATTAGTGCTGGGCAACGATTAACATTTTTAATCGCAATTAATCGCATGATTTTCTGCGATTAATCGCATTGTTATGCACAAAGTTCAATAATGAATTCAAAAGTAGTGTATTGTGCACTATTTTAAAAGTACTGCCATATGAACAAAAGTGCAATAACATTTGGTTTACAAACACTTTAAACAAATAAGGTGCTTTATAACAGCAGTATTCCTTTACACAGTAGCAGTTATATTTCTTTACTACCTGTGCTCAGTGTGCTGACTTTATTTGAAATGTTTCACTGCTGTGCAACATGAATAAAATGTTCTGCGCACGTTTCAGCAAAATGCCCAGCAAATTACCCAGCGATGTCCAGTAGTCTCCAGTGAGAGCAACAGTTGGTGACGTTGTAACGCCGTCTCTTTTGTAGTCCTCTCCTTTTCATAGAACTCGTGTGTTCTTCTTGTGACGGTGCGTCTGGAGGGAGGCTCAAACGTACCGTCATTCGTTGATCCTAAGAACGTTCCTCAGACCGACATCTTCCACAACACTAATCGCCCTGCAGTTTGTATCTATCCACTTCTCTGTGGCATCTGTTAGCTTGTCTTGCTTTTGTTTATCTCTACTTCTCCCACACGCTGCATCAACATAGTCTGCCGAAGCCTCCCTCCACTGTTTGTTTGGATGATTTGCTGGCATCAAAACGGTGTGTATTGCATTTTTTTTTGAAAAGTGTTAATGCACGATAAAAGAATTGTCGGTGTTAATTAATTAATGCGTTAACGCGATAATAACGCAGTAACTTGTCCAGTACTAATATATATATATATATATATATATATACACTGCCTGGCCAAAAAAAAAGTCGCCACCTGGATCATCATGCCTAGTGCCGTACTGTACAAGCCTGTGGGGGCAGTGCTATGATCTGGGGTTGCTGCAGTTGGTCAGGTCTAGGTTCAGCAACAGTATGTGCTCAAAGAATGAGGTCAGCTGACTACCTGAATATACTGAATGACCAGGTTATTCCATCAATGGACTTTTTCTTCCCTGATGGCACGGGCATATTCCAAGATGACAATGACAGGATTCATCGGGCTCAAATTGTGAAAGAGTGGTTCAGGGAGCGTGAGACATCATGTTCACACATGGATTGGCCACCACAGAGTCCAGACCTTAACCCCATTGAGGATCTTTGGGATGTGCTGGAGAAGGCTTTGCGCGGCGGTCAGACTCTACCATCATCAATACAAGATCTTGGTGAGAAATTAATGCAACACTGGATGGAAATACATCTCGTGACATTGCAGAAGCTTATCGAAACAATGCCACAGCGAATGCGTGCCGTAATCAAAGCTAAAGGCGGTCCAACGAAATATTAGAGTGTGTGACCTTTTTTTTTGGTGGCGACTTTTTTTTTGGCCAGGCAGTGTATATATACAGTATATAAAAACACACATAAATATCATGTCAGGATTACAGCAGTTAAATTGGATGTAGCCTACACTCAGTATAAAAAGATAAGTATCAATAAGTATAAGTATAAATGTCAATGAGAAATGTGATTAGAACGGCGCCTTACAAGGAGCTACACAAACTGTGAACGCCAGAAAGTTTGATCGCGCATCTGATCATCTTAAATAAGTTAAATTTATGAAAAGAAAAGGGATTTGTTAAAGGATACATCGGTGTATCCTTGTTAATAGCTCCTCCGGCAAGCCTCCTTGATCCTCTATCCTTGATCCTCGATCCTCGAGATTCATTTTAGGAAGTGGGATTACCTTCAAGATGGAGCGCTCAGATTGATTTCCGGGTCACAATCTGGAGGATAGCGGAGTGAGGAATCGAGGAGCCACAAAATCAGGAAATGAGAAAGACCCCAGCTTCCACTGGTAGCCTGTGTTTAACGTCATAATACTATGAATTGTGGGTAATTCCCTTCGGCAAAGTCTGCAGGATTACGGATTTATGGAAAGTGTTCTTAAAGGGCTCAAAATGTCTGTGAGAGAGCCAGCGGGACAGAACTAAACCCTAATGGACTTTGTGGGAAGGCGTTTCAAAGTCTGGCAGACCATGAGTGAGGAGATTGGGATTGGGACTATGTTTAGTGACTCTTTGGTATATTAACTGAAGTTTGTGAGAGTCAGATGACAAGGATGAGGACAGTTTGAGGACATCTAGTGGACGAAAGGAGAATGGCAATACAGTAATAATAGATAGTGTTCTGGAGAAATGGGAATGTGGCTGGAAGAAGGATAACAAGACATAAATGACAAAATATAAACACAACCGAGGAAGCAGTCATGACAAAGAAATTCCTGTCTGAGCTTTGGACAGACGCACAAAGTTAGTCTACCGTGAGTAGATAAAGAGGGAGGGGGTTGTGCTATTATTTAAATATAGTCCCAAATCTGCACAACCATTTAGTATCTGCCGGCTCAGGCAGAGATAGAAGTGAAACAGTGTCAGGTTAGGGTCACAGAGAACAGAGAGAGGGTTTTCCGGCTCTCAGGCTGTTTACCAAGGATGTTTTTCTACCCTCTTTTCCCTCTGAGGTGTGGTCCATTTCCTTCAGCCTGTCTACTGTGTGCTATTAGATCAATGTGGTTGAGCATTCTGAGACATCCAGCCCAGACAGAAACAAGATACATCTACTCTTACATCATAATATATACACTGTATATATATATATATATATATATATATATATATATATATATATATATATATATATATATATATATATAGCATAACATTTACAAGCCACATTGTAAACTTCAAACTAAAGTTAACTGAAGATAACATGTCAAACTACATTTTCAATGGTAAAAGACAGGGAAATGATTCCGCCGATGGTAAACAGAGTGACATAGTTGTGTTGTGGAAAACGAGTTCAGACCAGGCCAGTTGATGAAGTCTAAACTACTGATCCCCAACTCTGATCTTATTCTCTTCTTACAGTCTTATATAGTGTGGCAGACACCGGATTTGCCCTTTTAAGCTCTTCCTCTGTTTTCCTTTGAAATCACAGTGTCTCTGTTCCTGTCTCTTTTCTATTGTGTGTATTGCATGTGCCAGTGTGTCATGGTCAACTTTATCTTTCTAGTGGGAGGTAAAAGCCTTTTCCCTGTTGCCGCTTAGCGTAACGCAACTCTTCTCACAGCACCAGGGCCTTTGCTTGCCCTCCGCCTGCCAGCCTGTGTAGTAGGAACGCCAGTCTCACTATCCACCTGCTACGCACCCTCAGCTGTTTTTCTACAAGAGACTCTGATCCTTTCTATGTTGACCTATTCAGACCCACACTATACTCACACTATAGTTGTCAATATGCGGATGTCATGTATGTGAGTTTCAAACATTTAGATATATTGAAACAAATAGATATAGTTGATTGTGCTATTATGGTCGGTGTACGTTTTGATAGTCTGTTTTACCGTTTAGACTAAAAAACGAAAATACGGAAATACCATAGTTTTCCCGTTTTTTTGTTTTAAACAAAAAATGGAAATGCACAGTTGTATTTCTGTTTTTTGGTTTCTGAATTTCAAATTGAAAAACCTAAAGAACCAAAGAACCAAAGTCAAATAACGAGCCAAATTTGTTTTTTGCAAATCCTTTTTTAGGTTTTTCCTTTAAAAAGAGACGCAAAGCACAACAGGTAACCTGGAAAGTATAGATATATAGTCTATGATGCAAGCATATACCAGGGAAACAATTAGAAGAAAATATATTAATGGATATAAATAAATGATCCTGGGTCAATGGGAGTGTGTTAGCAACAGTAGTTGACTACATGCGATTTAATATTAATTTATCCATAACCTCCTGGTCCATATATGGTGGACAACTAATGATTCTCAGTTCAGTGGGTAAAGCAGTTTACGTAGTCTTATCTATTCTGACGGACTTGTGCTTTACTTTCTTGCTAGCTCCCCTGTGAAGGTTTCTGTCTGGCTTTTATTGAACAGGACGTTCCTCTAACAATTACTATCGTTGCAGTTTTTGCATTTACAACCTGTTTCCTATGCTGACTGACAATTATCAGAGTAAGTTAAACCCACAATGAATTCATTTACTTATCTTCTCCAGTCAACATAGAAGAACATAATATTGACACTAAATGTATGAGATTACATGCAAAGAATATATCGATATCTGAGATTAAAACACTCTTAGCTCAATATAAGGAAAGAAATCGTAACCCATCAAAGGGAATGAAACTTAAATGAGTCCTGTTTCATATTTGTCAGTTAGGCGTGAAAACCAAAATATGCCTAAAAGTATCTGATGTATAGTGTCAGCCAGATGCCCAAACCACAGAGCGTTGCCGTTGCTCTTTTTAGGGTTCCGCATCTCGCTCCTCAGGAAGTAGACGTGTTAGGTGGCATCAACGTTCATCTGCAGTACACAGCAGCACCACAGTTTTACTCCGTTTCAAGTATTTGTTTAATCTTCAATTTAATAGGGTGATTAATCAATTGGTGAGTCTATTATTTAACTAGAAGAATAGAGAGAGATCTGTTTTGGGTGTTGTGTGTCTTGGACATTTTTGGTCTTTGTGACCTGTGACAATTTAAATGAAATCTACTCAAACTGAGGATGGATTCAGTCCTCTCTCCAACCATGGAGACTTCACTGATGACAATCATTTTTGTACAGAGCAGTGGTGTGTTTAGGAACGGCTCTTGTAAGCCAAAGCTGTGATGAAGGAAATCATGCGAGCAGATTAACTGCAGACGGAAGAATTGAGATACAGCAATACAAGTCCAATACAGGAACGTAATCACAATGCAATGCCACCACTAGTTCTGAAGGTTTCTGCTTTTAGGGGCGTATTTGACTTGTGCGTGACGCAGTTTTAAACAGCCCTCCTCCCAAAGCAGTCTTCTGCAGACCAGTGTTACTGGATGGGAACTTCATTTTACGAGACAGTGCCATGCTGGTGTGTTCAACATGATAAAGAGCTGGTAGTCTGTTGCATGCATCCCCTACAGCTCCAGAGATCAATCGGAGGGGTCACAGACAGGTAACATGGCAGCAAAGGAGGAAAGAGAACCAATTAATCTGTTTTTTGCTCTTGTTTTGTGAGATTAGGGACAAACAGTGAAAATATTCTTGAGTCAAACTTTCTGTAACTCAATGGCAATATAACCAAAGTCATTTTATTTGAACCACAGCATTTGACCAACATTATATCTCCTCATCTTGGCCCTTTGATCTCTTCTGTTTAACCATTAAATTCAAGATTTAAGTGTGACAATTAAATCAATAGGTAGGTCAATTATGCTTAGTGTTTAATAAGAATGAACCAAACATCTTTATTTTTTCAATTGTCATTATGTATTGTCTTGTGATCAACACATGCTCACTCTACCATGTAGGCATGTTTAGTTCTTAAATGACTCAAATATAACCTGTAAATACATGATGTATACAACTAGGTTGCAAATTAACCATAAACATCAAATATCAGATGAAATAATCAGCATTACATTAATCTGTATCAACAACCCAGATAATTAACAAAGGCACAGGTAAATATGACTAAATCTATGGTTTAAGTATACTGCCATCTAGTGGTAGAACGGTGAACACTTCCTACAGGCTACATTCTATCAACAGCACAATACAGTGGAAAAGCTAATATCAGTGCCAACAGCAACATTTCTGTGAACACAAAAATGACTTTGATTAAATTATATAACGAACGGTATTGCATCAAACAATGCACTTATTAATGGAAAAGTTGATTCTTGCTGTGTACATGGATACATTAATATTAAATCGCATGTAGTCAACTACTGTTAACACACTCCCATCGGCCCAGGTTTATTTATTAATTTATTAATTTCTTGCATACGGTTATTCTAGTGCCTTCACTTTTATTTTGAAATATTCTTCTTTCCGGGTTACCTGTTGTGCTTTGCGTCTCTTTTTAAAGGAAAAAAAACAAAAAAGGGATTTTCAAAAAACCAAATTCGGACTGTTTGACTTGTTCTTTTGTTTTTGAATTCAGACACCAAAATTGGAAATACAACGTGGAGTGATCCATATTTTTGTCAAACACTAATACCTTTGTCCTTGTTACTAATAATTCCTCTATGGTGATTGATGACCATCAATCAGGGGTCTCTGTGTCAACAGCCTGTGAGAAAAATGAATTCCAGAGATATGTTCTTTACATAATATACTATAGATGGAATTGAAAAGCATATGATTACCTTTATTGGGAATCAGCTGGTTCGACGTATCAAACTGCATTCTAGTGTACAGCCATTCTGTGTTTTGGGGTTTCAAATATGAATGGAACAGTTTTTAAAATAGTACATTAATATGTGCAAAATGGAGCATAACTACACAGAGTTTTAGTTGAGTTTTAAAACAGATCATGAAATTTGACAGATGAATGGATATTGCCATAAAAAAGTTTCCCACAGTTTTGTCCACATTGTGCTGACTATGAGAAGAGTTTAAATAATAATAACAATAATAATGACAATAATAATTGGAAATGCATTGAAATAACCTATTGTAAAAAAAACAACTGTAACATACAACAGAAATAATGGAATCAGTAGATGTGTGGTGAGACTGAATAGTTTTGAATGAGTCTTACTTGTTTTTTTTGTACAGTTTTGATATACCAAACACACCTATCCAGTGTTGCTAATATTTCATACTTAGTTCACAAAAATAGTTACGTTCTTTACAAGAACACCTGTAACTATCTATATCCTTACAAAATCCAACTCCTCACTGCTGGTTTACCAAACTGGAGAACCACATCAGATGAGCCACTAGAGGGGGGCACAGAAAACACATGGCTACTTTATACGTTACATCTTAATTCCTGGTAAACTAGTCAGTAAGCCTTCAAAGAGTGGTTTTGTTCTGTGTGTTGTGTTGTGTTGAGACAGTGCTCATAACCTGGCAACAGCTATTTGACAGCAGGACTTGAGAATCTGCAGACAGTTGCTGTGCCAAACAGCTGTTTGTCTGTCCAATGTTGGTCTTAAAGCCACGTCTCATTTTCTGTTTCTAAACATGTAAGTAGACAGCATGAATCCTGGTTATGGAATAACTTTGATATTCATGGTCAGTCAGTCAGTCAGTCAATGACTGACCGTGACAGCTCTCTAACTAAAGTTTTGCTGTACTTTACTCTAAGTAAATGATGAAAGTTAACAATTTGATATTCAAGGAGGGATTTGGTAATCAGAAAATCATTATGGTGGCACCAAACATCCTGAGCCAAATTATGAAAAGTGGTAGCAGTCAAAGTCTATTCTGAATCCAAAGTTAATTCAATTCAATTTAATTTATTTTTGTATAGCCCAAAATCACAAATGTGCCTCGGAGGGCTTTACTATCTGTACACATGTGACATCCTCTGTCCCGGGACCCTCACATCGGAACAGGAAAAACTCCCCAAAAAACCCCTTTAACAGGGAGAAAAGAGGAAGAGACCTTAGAGAGAGCAACAGAGGAGGGATCCTCTCCCAGGATGGACAGAAGTGTGATAGATGTCACGTGTACAGAATGAACAGCATAACAAAGTTACAGCACATTCAATGCACATGACAGAACCACGGCAGGAGGCAAGACCAGGGTCCAGGTATAACCAGGATCCATGGGAACCTGCGAGGCGAAAAAGCACAAAGACTCTGGTGAAGAAGCAAAGTCATTAATGAGCATTAATGAGATATGAATTCATACAGAAGGAGAAAGAGAAGAGGAGAGAGGCTCTCAGTGTATCCTAGGAAGTCCCCCAGCAGTCTAGGCCTATACCAGCTTATCTAGGGGCCGGTCCATCGCAAACCTGAGCCAGCCCTAACTATAAACGTTATCAAAAAGGAAAGTCTTAAGCCTACTCTTAAATGTGGTGAGTGTGTCTGCCCCCCGGACTGAAACTGGAAGCTGGTTCCACAGAAGAGGAGCTTGATAACTGAAGGTTCTGGTTCCCATCCTACTTTTTAAGACTCTAGGAACCACAAGTAACCCTGAATTCAGGGAGCGCAGCTCTCTAGTGGGGTAGTATGGTACTATAAGCTCTTTAAGATACGAGCTACAGGTCAGATATGCTACTGGTTTACACGACAGGAGTGTAATGTGAAGTGAGCTCTGAGGCAGACTGGCACGCAGACTTCCTGTCCCCAGGTAGCATTGAAGACTGGCCGACCGTCTTTTCACTCTGCTGACGGCAGCCTGTGGCTCGCCCCACACAGCGACTCCTGTCACCATGCAGGGCTCAAGAGCACGACTGAGTCTTCCCCACAGTTCAAACGCTCACCGTCAGCATTGGCTCCGAGAAGCCAGGGCTAATGCCTGGGTGACCATCCCAGCATAACTAAGATTGGGAGGGAACCCCCCCAGGAGGCCTGACCACAGTAAATTAAATAAAACTTCACTAGAAGTTATGAGTAGTGGTTTTGCCGCGGTCTACCTCAGAGCTGTCCAGCTGTCCTTTGTGATGTTTTTGAAGTTACTGAGTTAACCACCTAAGATGACACGCCAACATTCTAATTTATTGGAGAACACACATGTTCCATCCAGCATTCCATTCTATTCTGTTCTCAAGGGCAGATAATGTCTCCTTTTATGAATTCACTATTTGCTAGTCCACCGTGTTTTCCATGGCACAGTTTTCACAAAACTCCACACATTATGACCCATTAGCAGTAATGAAATAACACTGTATATTATCAAAAAATATATATTTTGTCTACTGCTTTGCAGATTGCAGATATTTTAAATCATACATGCAACAAGTCACAACAAAAGTGTAATCTGTTGCAAGTAACTCCACAAAAGTCTATGTTTGCAAATGCATGTTCAATTGCTAATATATTGCATCCTGTGTACTGTATGGTAACTATAGCCACACCCAAATCTCACCTGCACCTGAGTTTGGGAATTAGTCAGTCGATGGACCTTCTGGACCCGTGAGCCCCCGTTGAAGGGGGCTCATGCGTTCATCCAAAAGTTCACCCACTCATAATGCCAAACAAGTGCACTCATCAGTGGCGAATATAATAATGTGCATACCTGCTCAAACTGCAGATCCTGGGCTACAAGGAGAGCTGGTTTCATCTTTGTCCGCCGTCACTGTCGATATTTGTATAGGAGAGAGACACAATCAAAGCAGCTGAGGCTAATTAAGCCTCTTCCCTGAACCACTCCCCCACTCTGTCCCCTCTGCAGCTGAGCCCAACCACGCCTGGCCACCACAGTTATGTTTAGGTCACAAAAGTATTTGGTTGAAACGGGTCACAGACAGCAGTCTCTTGGTGACCAATTCACCACCCGAGCCCTGATGTGAGCCCAGTGTTGTTGTATGGGAACGTCATTTCTAGGGGACAGGGCTGGATGACAATGTTTCATTCTCGCCACTATCTTCCCCACTCATGTAGTAAGTTTGTGGCAGATGTGACACAGAATAGGTTGAAAATAGCCCCCATGTGTTGCTCATCTATGTCTAAACCTAGTAAATGCCCATCATAGTCTAAAACAAACTGTACCAGAACTGCAAGTCAAACAGCACTGAACCAGAATAAAAACGAGAGTCATACACACACACATATACTGAAATGAGGAGTGTGTGTTTATGTGGACCACAGAGAAGGTATTCACCCCCCCCCCCCCCCCCCCCCCCCCACACACACACACACACACACACACACACACACACACAGAGAACCTTGTAAAAGCCCTTGTAGGTGTGAGGTCAGGCCCAGCTAAGTACGTGTGTTTTCCTCTCTGGAGCTGGGTCAGAGGAAAGGAGCGGTGGTTTTGGGGAGCTGTGCTTACTGAGACACACTGTTATGTTCTCCAGACAGAGGGGGAGGAAAAGGAGGAAGGAGGAGGACGAGAGAGGTACAGGCACATTACCCCAGATGAATCCCAGTGAGGAAGCCACGCTCTGGGTAATGCTTCAGTTTCTGACATGAAGTTCTGTCTGGATTTGTGCCTGTCGATCTGGAGTGAATCCATCCTTTGAATCCTCTGCTTGCATCTCCGCTGCAGACACGGTCTGAAAGACAGCATGATCGACTACGGTGAGTAGGACTTCCACTCCAAACGCTGACGGCTTTTTAACAGGGATGTTTATCAGTGTTTTTAATTATTGGAACCGTGTGTCTCTCAGACTGGTATCCAAGTTATCCATTAATGACTGTAAAGCTGTATGACAGCAAAGTAAGAGAATGTCTGAGCAGAGCAGGGAAGTGTAGTGAGGCGTTTTTTGGCCTGAGGGCTGTGTGAGTGTAATAAGTGTGTGTGTGTGTGTGTGTGTGTGTGTGTGTGTGTGTGTATGTGTGTGTGGATTGTACGGGCTCACTTGCACACAGAGGTCCTTTATGAAAACACAAATTACATAACATTGTGTAGGTTCATTCCAAGGCGACCTTTAGAGCACAAATAGCTCAGTGAGGCCAGCAGTGCATGGGCAGGGCTTCCTTTCTGCTCTCCCCGCAGCCACACAGAGGCCCACTGGGCCAGCTGACATACAACCACATGGCCCTGGAGAGGGAGATCCTTCGCGTAACAAGAATTCAAGATCTTCGTTATTGACTCAGCCCACAGATGATCTCAGTGATTGTACACGTTGTGAAAGTGGTGGATTATTCGTAGAATGACTCGCTTCAGGTGGCTCTCTTGGCTGTCCTCTGAAGGCCCTGCTCCGCCTCACAGACTGGAAAGAAGAGTCCTCAGTGAAAACTCAGAAACAGCACTCACGTTGTTCAGCTGAGCAGCCGCCCCGCCCCCTGCTTTCTCTCAATCAGGGTCTGTTCCGTCAGGCTGGTCCTGAGTCACCGCCTTTCTAATGCTACAGGCAGTCAGTGTTTCTGTGAGGATGTGTACACACACACACACACACACACACACACACACACACACACACACACATGATTATGCAAACACGTGTTTATTCAGCCTATCCTAAACACACCTTTCAACGTGATTCCCCCCCCCCCCCCCCCCCCCCTTCCTCTTAGTCCAAGTTTTGATTCTAAACAATATTACTATTGTGTGCCATCACATCAATAGAATAGAGAGTGTGTCAAAGGGAACTTGGACTCTTTCTGTACTTCTGTTGACGTCACAGGAGGCAGTCAACACCTTCAAGGCTCTTTTGGTGAAACTTTAATTATACACACCAACACAAAGCCTACATGGAAGGGGCTTTGAAGAACTCTTACTTTCTGGATAACAGTGGCTGTCCTGGTTGGACAGGCCCCAATGAGTCTTGACCTCTGCAGCCCGGGTTCAGGTCCAACACGCAGCCCATTGCTGCATGGAATGAACGGGTCGTACTTGCGGGCAGTGCTTTTTACCCCTTCACCCCCCCCCCCCCCCCCACCAGTTTCAGTGCCAGCCCTAAATCTGCAGCTCCAAAACTTTAAATTTGTAATTTCATACTTTTCATATTACTTTTCAAGTATTTTCATACTTTGTCAGTGAATTTACCGCATTCAAAGTAGTAAATATATGGGGTCACCTTGTGTGATGTTTACAATGCAGTTCATTGACATTAGGTTTGGGAATATGAGTCATTTAGTGCTCCTAAACCTAGTCCACACATGTACAATGCAATTGTGTTGGTGTGATGTCAAAGTTTGAACCTGATCCAAATCTTATCCCCTTATTGTCCTGGTGATTATTTTGCAGCTAAAAAAAGAGAAAAATGAATGGCTCTGATCTGACATCTGACAGTCTGTGCATATCCAGTCTGGTGGCTTTTGACCTGTGACCATCTTGGGCCTGGGGGGGGGGGGGGGGGGGGGGGGGGGGGGGTGATATTGAATAAGGCTGCTTGAAAAAATTAAAAGAAATTGCATTACATTGTTTTATAAAATGTACTATTATCTTACGCTGTAGGGATCAATTGTGTCATTACAAATGTAGACTGTGTTTACATGGACATGAATAACTCGTTCATGAGGATTATCCAGGTTATGATCAGACTCAGAATATGATGTTTACATGAGCACAGAGAAACCGGGTTATTCATATACCCATAAACATCATAAATACTAGTAACCCGGTTGCTGGTTACTGGTTACTGGTTACTGATGACTGCGTTGTATTCATGCAGGTGATGTGATGTTCACTAAAACAAATATTAACACACTGTACATTTACTACCACTTGATGAGTTAACTGCTAATGTCTTCTCATTGTAACCTATTTGAATCACCAACAGCTGTCTGCTCTGAGCACATCCTCCCTCTCTCTCTCTCTCTCTCTATGGACTGAGCTAGTCCTGAAAGCAGAGCAGCTAAGTTTCTCTGATAACTCAGTCCTCCACGGCGGAGTCAGACTGTCACTGTCACGTAGGACAGGGAGCAGCTTCTTTCATTACAGAAAGACAAAGTCAGTTTCTTCGTCGCTCCAGAAGTGAGACGCTTTATCTGCAGCCATTGTTTGTGTTTCTGATACGTCACTTATCTGATGCTGCGCCTGCAGATAGCCGATGGCGCTCAATAACGTGCAACGGTATCCCAGTTTCTATCAGAGTTCTTCAGCTAGCATATTCAGGTTTCTCATAAACGGGATGAGGGATACCTTAAAACCCGATCATGAACCGGTCACTCTTCTTCATGTAAACAGACTCAATGTGATTTTGAATAAGGTTTCCTTTCAGGAACAGGACCATTAATGTCCAGCATGGACAACTATCGAATAGTACACAAGATTATTGGTAAATATTATTTACATCCCGCAGCTGCTAATTGGGGCAGTTGATGTGAAATATTTACCAGGGAAAGACGTTGGAGTTAGTCAGTCCTGATGGGCAGGTGGCACCTTGCATGGTAGCCCTGTCATCAGTGAATGGATGAATGATGACATGTAGTGTAAAAGCGCTTTGAGTGGTCCGAAGACTCGAAAAGCGCTATACATGTAAATCCATTTACCATTCAGATGAATGCATTGAAATATAAGGGTGTACAAGTGTGAGGTCTCCCAAAATGGTAACACTCTTCTACGTGTTTTGTCATTTAGTGTGGCGGAGACCCTCAAACATCTCCTTAAAGGTGTTTTGGGTGTAATTCGTTTTTTTTGAGGTTTATATATCATTCTGTAGCTTCCCAGTGGTGTTCCTTATGTATTCAAATCAGAACATTCAGCACCAAAATGCTATTTTCCAGCGGCCGACTAAAAACGTTTTCCAACGCGACCTGACATATCTTCATTATGATGCTACTACATGTAATATATACATATATACATATGTGTTTATGTAGAAATATCTGACATGCTCCCAGTTTGGAGAGGCAGGCAGGTTAACACAGAAGAGAACGCTATAACGGCTTCAGTTCCCCGACAGTCCGACGGCAAGATCAAGCTGTGAAAATCTTCCTACTACAGCGAACACTTAGGCGGCTAAAACGTGTTTTCCCTCAGCTCCAGTCCAGCCGTTTCACCTCTCTGTCAGAAAACCATCTTCAAATTGGAGAACTGAAGCTGTTATATCTCTTCAAAGCCACCGGACTTTATTGGGAAAAAAACTAATTTTACCTTTGAAAAATACATAAAAACCCCACTTTAAAAAATCCAAACTAACCCTTTAAGTTATTTCCAAACTTAGCACAGTTAAATGTTGCTCAGCTAGTGCTTGCGTTCACATGATTCATAACCGTATTGATTAGCTTACTTTGGTAACCTTTTTGCCGAGCATTTCCATTTGAAAAACACTGTAAAAGAATACTGATAGAGGAGAACTGTGCATCAGTAAATGTACCTCTCAAACTAAGATGCACTTTTAGAAGCGTGCAACTTCTAGTTGGCTGCTCCAACATAACATGTGTGCTAGACATTCGATACTCAGCTCCAGCTCCAGAGCTTTTCCTCCAAATTCAAAGACCAGAACCGAGAACACAGACGGTTGCTATGGTGCTGCAGATTTGACCTGCCTTTATCTAAATGCACATTTGCATTCATACTCAACTAATGCACACAATGAATATAATGTTTGAATATTTGGAGATTGATTTGAGTCCTACTGCTGTGTGTGTGTGTTCCCACTGTGCTGGCCGTCATCCAGGAGTGTGTATGAAAAGGGAGGAGAGAGGGAGATCCATGTCTCTGTTTCCTGTATGTCTGGTCAACACATAAGCAGACTAATGCGCCTTAATTGCTAACACACTTCCAGGATCAGAGCCACCGATTCACCAGAAAAGAGAGTCGGCCTTCAATACTCACAGAACCTGTGGATTTTACTGGTTCATTTATTTATTCAGCAAGTTAGATATGTATCTGATTAACTGTTTGATCAGGTATTAAAGATAAACTAATGTAAAGGTAAAACTAACGTAACTAATAACTAATAAACTTAATAACCTTTTTTTTTTTTTCCATCAAATCATCTATTTTTGAACAATAATGAATCATTTGCTTTTTCTTTAGTTTTAGTGGCTGAGCTGAAGATAAAACTGAGACTCCAACTCACTGCCTTGTGGTCAGCACATCATATAGAGTACATTTACTGTTTGAAGAGCTCTGTTATATTCCAGCAGTTTATGCTGGAATATTCACAGCACAGAGAGGCATTTGTCAGCAGGCTGCTCCATCGCTGAAACATATACATTCATTCAGCTCAAGCTCGAACCAGTCTCTTCCTCCACTAAACTGGGTGAGATTTACAGACAAAGTAGTACTTTTAGCACATGGCAGAAGTTTTCCTTCAGGGCTTTCAGGAACCGGTTTAGGCAACAAGCTTACCTGGTTAGGTTTAGGAAAAGATCATGTTTTCGGTTAATGTAAACCCTGAAGACAAACTCGTCCTGTGTATTTCGGATGATATGGATACCATAGCACACTGTACACGTAAAGGCCTTTTATGGCTCCTACCTCCACTCATGCAGACTCCGGTATGGACCGCAGGCTGAGACCTGAACCAGAGTAAGACCCAACCTCACTGAGCTCAATCGCTGTTGCAAAATGTGACATCCGAACCAAACCTGGAACAAGGCTGTATTTGACTTTCATTTTCTTTATCTCACTTTATCTCACTTTTCCTTGACCTCTATGGAAAACGTCATGGGGTCAAGGAAAGCAACCGTGGTGTTCAGAGAGTCCGACTCCACTTTCACTAAGCTACGTCATTGTGATGCGATGGCGGATGTCACTGACGGAGATCTGCCATAGAGAAACTACGACACAAAGCACAACTAAGACATGACCCCATGAAATGTGTGGCTCAGCACCATGCAGGCTTTATAAAGAGCTTCTTCTGTGAGACGCTGCTTCACTCGTGGTGTGAAGGAGAGAAACCGGAGCTCCTTCCTTCCTGCTGCTGTCACACAGCAATCAACATGCTTCAGTAGAAACAATTCACTCGTGTCAGTGAAACTGTTCAATATCAATGTTTCCTTTGTGCAATAATGTAGTTTCAACATTATATTTTGCTTTTTAACAGTTTAATAATTTATCATAGGCCTAGCTTGTTTTGTTTTTTACTTATTTGTTACATGTTCAAAGTAAATAAATACATATGAAATGAAACTAAAGGACTGTCGCTGTCTGTTCATATTCCTCAACATGAATCCCATTACTTTATGACTGTATGAGTATGATTGTTAAACCTGTGTAAGATAAACACATCGTTTGTTTTCATGGACGGCCGAATGGTGCGTCACTTTAAATGTTGCCGCCGCAAGGAATTGTGGGGCGGAATTATCTTCTTTCCCTTCTTTAAAGGAAGGTCCAGTGTTTCCTATGCTAAAGGAACTAATAAAGGAAGCATTGAAGCACCTTTCCTTAGAATTTAGAGAATTCAAACAGCTGTTATCATGGCGGCCGCTTAGATACTTCCGGGTCATTTCACTCAGTTAGGAACCTTCCTAAGCAAAAAGGACTATTCGACTGCAGCCTAAGAGAGCAGAAACAGCACTGGTTCCCAATGTGGGTGCTGCGGCGGCCTTGAGGACAGGCCAAGATGTATCGTATCATTGTTCATTTAATGTGCTTTTCACAACAAAATTCCATCACATTAAACAAACACCAAAGCAAGAAATATCAAAGTTCAATACAGCATTATGCCGCAACAAGTGACAACCAACGTCTGCTGGAACTAACATGCTTTCAGGCTCTGGAGCTCAGTGCTCAGAAAACTAGTGACGGTTTTAAAGCAAGCTGTGGAAAGATTTGAGACGGTAAACAGAGCTCAAAGAAATGCTGAACCTTCTCAGCCCTCACACAGTCTGAGACACCTGGATCTGAGTCCACCAACAAAACTCAAATCTGACTCGAAACTACCCGACAAACGGCTTAGCGGACAGGTGTTGGCTGCTAGTGGAAGACCAATATATATCATTGTAATCTGTCTCCTTGCATTAGAGAGTGTGTGCATCAGTAGGCTCACATGCCACATTAAAATACATGCTTCCTTTTCATCTTTTGTTTGTGTGGCCTTGTTCTGGGGTATATTTAGTCTGTTCAAATATCAAATTTTTTTGGCGAATGAAATATTTTCCTAGTAGCAAATCTTCCATAGTCAAAGAGAAGTGCATCAACATTAATATGTTGAAGAGACTTGCTTAGATCCAAAATGTTTGTGATCTAAAATCCCCACATGAGTAGATCTGAAAGACGAGGACACTTCACAACATAACCTTCTGTTGCCTACTTCGACAATTTCTAAACCTTGACATTCACCACATGATGTTGTTGGTTGTGTCAAGCGAGAACCATAAAGTCGTTTTTTACCTCCTTCCCGATCACCTATGCATTTGTACAAATGTTAAAAGAGGGCGAGCTACGACTGATCAGGGTCCAACATGTAGCCTGCTGTCTCTCTCTGCCAAGCCACTGCGAGAAATTGTGACTCCATGATCTCTTAATCTGAGACGGTGACCATCGCTAAAACTTTTGATCGTTGACTCAGTTTATGAGGGGCCTATTACACATAATCACTAAAAACGAATGCTACAGCAGTCACAACGGTTGAGCTAATTAGTATTCAGGTAAGGTGAAATGATACCAAGCAAATATGTCTAGGGCAATCCAAGCACTAACATGCAGCTGAAGAGCTGCTCAAACTTTCTGAGCCAGTCGGGCCCCGACTGTGAGGGGAAGAGCAAGATGGTGATGTCAGACCAAAGTCCGTATGGGTTTCAGTGAAAGAGCCTCTGCACATTGTTTACTAAGTGTTCAAGGCAAATGGGAGAGGCCATCTCCACTAGAATGTATAATGCATACGAGGGTCTTCCTATAGTGCACTCTAGAACGTGAAGCGTTGATGCGTACAGACCGTTACTCGCTCCAGCTCATTGATGGGACCAGTACAACATGACTAACACCATTTTCTGCTTTCACCCAGTAGATTGAGTAATTTAAAACATTAATTATTGGCAGTGAGCCTCTACTCCTCACCAGCTGCTCTTATTGTGTTCATGTTCCATGTGCTTTAGTCATTTCACACTTTGCATGCCATTGTGTGTGTGTCTGTGTGTATGTGTGTGTCTGTTTACACAGTCACATTGTGGGGACATGCCTTCCTTTTGGGGACAAAATGCATGTCCCCTTAATGTATATATAGCATTATATATTAGGGTGAAGACTTGGGTTACGGTCAGGTCACTCTTGAAATGAATGTACGTCTGTATGTACTAATGTCCTCTAAGTGAGAGAACATGACTGTGTGTGTGTGTGTGTGTGTGTGTGTGTGGAGTGTGCTTCTCTCAACACGTCTGAGCCTGATTAAGCTGAAGTCACGAGGACTGAGGAAAACATTGCTATTTTTTCAAAGCAGGGAAAGAAAAGCGTTTTTTTTTTTGTATCTCCACTAGTCTCCTCAAATGCCTCAGCTGTTTCTCAGAACACTTACACACACGGATGCAGTCAGACTGTCCTAACTCAGTTTTCTAATTGCCCTCCAGAGCGTCCCTCTCCATTAGGCTTCGGGCCGGCTGGGAGGAGTGTGATGGTTCCCGAGCTCCCGCCGCACACACATACACACACGCTGACGGCCATGCCTCAGAGATACTCCCACCAGAGGAGGAGAGCCAGCACAGCAGCTGCTAGGAGGATGGAAAGGAGACGCAGGGACCAGGAGGAACGCCGCAACAACCCAACCAGCAGCCACAACCACCGCTCCAAGAAACTGGCCATGCTCTCCAGGTACCAGCACCACTCAAAGGCTTACAACCAGGGCTGCACAGTTAGGTTACCCTTTTTATTGGCAGAGTATGTGACCTTCTTTCCAGGCTGGAGTCAATCTTTATGATGAAAAGAGATAGTTTGCTTTTCTTTTGTTATTTCTTTGTGTGAATTATATGTTTCTCCAGAACAAAAATACATTTACATACGACAAACAGCATGAATGCATTCGTACAGACAACATGTGTGTTATTGTGATAATATGTCTTTTCAACACATTCTCACTGCCGTCTCGTCAAACAGCGACCGCCAGCAGCCCTATGCTTCAAACTATGATGCTCTGTAGAGCTAGCTTCAGTTTTGGAGTGCCACTTGTTACATGCATACAGTTTATTTTCAAAATAAACTTCCAAAGTAGGTTAACTTAGTCTTGAAGTTTACTTTGTTTGGATTGTGGTTTGGGTAAAAATAAGTCTGTTAGATACGTAAAATAAGTATGCTAGTACTTAACTAACGTTGCTTAGTTACATAACAGCGTAACGTAACAAAACCAAGGTAAAATAAGTCAACATTGACTTAGTTTCACATGGGACATGAACAGCTGCCTCCTGGGTGACAGCCTGTGTTTGACTCAACCATCCACCCAAAGGACTTTCCTGCTCTTTATACTTCGTTAGTTGTTCTGAGTGTCTAATAATTACATGGATGGATTTACAGTACATTGGAGTTAGCTGAAAGCCTGGTGCATCTCATACAGACACTAAATGGTGCCTTGTTGGCATTTGACAAGTTGTGAGAATGGGTTGGCCTTTTTCCATCTAAGTGTCCTGTATCAAGAGTAGAGTGAAAAACGGGTCGACAGGGAGGTCAGGGTCATGTGCTGCATGCAAGTGATAGCTCGTGGTTGAATCACTCCAGTTGTATAGTCTTGCTATCAATTCAATCCAATTTTTAATTCAATTTATGTAATTTAATGCCGAAAATTAACGTTGTGACTTTCACCGACTCTGTCCAGGTCCCTGATCCTGTGTCACTCTAAAACTAATGACGACTGTCCAGAAGAGAGGCATGCCGTGTCAGATGGGCGCAGGACATGGGGCCCAGGCTGCAGGGCAGACGTGACTGGTGGGGATCAAACGCGGTGCAGAGATACAGGGAACGGACACTGGAGGACAACCCAGCAGTCAGCTCTGGAGAAGAGAGGAGGCACTGAGTCAGATAACCAGCTGCATCATACCGCCACACTCAGGGAGAACAAAAAGAGCATAAGGAGGGCTTTCAGCATCAAGGTACGGCAGCAGCCATTTGTGCTAGTGATCATTTGCTTATAAAAATAATCAAAGCATATTCTGAGACTGATGAACTTTCTCACCCATCTTCTCTAAACTGAGGAAGATCCTTGTTGTTGCCTGTGCTCATTGTAATTATTTGGCCATACTAGCGGCGCTACTCTTGTACTCTTGGGATGACAATAGGCCGGTCGGTCAGTCCACCACTATGGTCCAGACAGAAATAACTCTTGATTGGGTTGAAACTTTGTACAGCGATTCATGGTCCCAAGAGGATGAATTCAGTTGACCTTGGTGATCCCCTGACTTCACCTCTAGCGCCATCGGCAGGTTGACTCACAGGTCCAGAATCCAGTACGGAGGGCTTTATAGAGGGTGGATTGGTAGCTGAGGAGGTGCCAGTTCGCCTTCGGCCACGGAATTGATCAAGGCACCATTGTGTGAACGCACTGATGAATCTGCGAAGATTGGGTGGAGATGGGGAGGTGGAGGGGTGCATAACAGCAGCAGAACGTACTGAAGGTAGAGTGACAATCATATCTAAAAGAGACAGCAGCAAGATGATAGGCTAACAATTAAATTGTTTCATTCTGCTATTGGATAGAAGAGCTGATCTAAACAGCTGATATCATGACTGACAGCCTCAAACAATGACAGCAAGGAAATAATGAGTGAGCATGCGAGAAGAAAGAATGGCAGATGTATGAGAAATAAACTATAAGCCTAAGCGTACAAGAGGATAGTCTTCCTGACTGAACTTACGCTAGAGCTTCATTAGTAACAGTAGTAGCAGACTTACTGTAGTAAAGCAGTTGTAGTAGTAGAAGTAGTAGTGAAAGCAGTAGCAGCATTTGCAGTAGTGGTAGTAGGAGTTGTACTAGCAGTAGTAGAAGTAATAGCAGTTGTAGTAGAAGCAGTTGTATTACTATTAGTAGTAGTAGTAGAAGTAATAGCAGTTGTAGTAGTAGAAGCAGTAGTATCAGTTGCACTAGTAGTAAGAGTGGCAGCAGTAGTAGTAGCAGTTGTACTACTATTAGTAATAGCAGTAGCAGTAGTAGCAGTATTAGCAGTATTAGCAGTTGTACTAGTGGTAGTAGTAGTAGTAGTTGTAGTACTAGAAATAGTAGCAGCAGTAGTAGTAGTAGTAGTAGTAGATCTAGCAGTTGTACTAGTAGTTGTGGTAGCAGTTGTACTTGTAGTAGTAGCAGTGGTAGCAACAGTAGCAGTAGTAGCAGGAGTACTAGTAATAGTAGTGGTGGCAGGTGTACTAGTAGTAGTAGTAGCAGTTGTACTAGTAGTAGTAGAAATGGTAGCAGCATTAGTAGCAGTTGTACTAGTTGTAGTAGTTGTAGCAGTAGTATGACCAGTAGTAGTAATAGTAGTAGCAGTAGTAGCAGTTGTATTAGCGGTAGTAGTAGTAGCAGCAGTTGTACTATTATTAGCAGTAATAGTAGCAATGTTAGTAGCAGTTGTAGTAGCAGTGGTAGTAGCAGTGGTAGTAGCAGTAGTAGTAGCAGTAGCAGCAGTTGTATTAATAGGCTCGTTGGAGACGAGCCAGTCCTGATCAGAATCGATCAACGGCCATCGGCACACAATGCATGCTGGTTAGATTTGTGTCTGACTTGATCCCGACTTGTCTGACGTCATGAAAACGTGGTCAACGATAACCTCACGAGATCGAGGCGGCCACAGATTTTAGAGCCAGGCGCCGCAGTTGCTCACAACCGACTACATGACCGAGGGCATCATGGGAAATGCCTGGCTGTTGCCGGATCAAAGAGCTGATTGGCTCTTAGATTTGACAACAAAAACCACGTTTTGTTGAAAATCCTATTTTTCTGTGTAATTGCAATATTTAATGCTAGATTGTTGGCTATTAGTCTCATGTTGTGTAACTAAGGTTTATTCTAAAAACATATGCTGTTTTATTAATAGTAATTTATACAACACAACATATCAAAATGAGCAGCAACGTGTTTCACAGGCAGACATAAAAAGAACAAAGGATAACATACAATGCAGATACACGTACATTTCCATATAAATATATATTTACAAACACACATGAATAAATCCAAACGAGGTCTGTAAACTACAAGTAGCCTACAGATCGGATCAAACAGGTTTCTTTTACTTCCTGTTTATTGTTTGAAGGCAGCTGGAAACTGTCTGACTTGACCACAGTTTTTTGTCAACGCCCCCTGCTGCTCATCTCGAACAAGCCTATTAGTAGTAGCACTTGTACTAGTAGTAGTAGTTGTAGCAGTAGTTATACAAGTACTAATAGTAGGAGCTTAAGTAGTAGTAGCAGTAACAGTAGTAGCAGTTGTACTAGTAGTAGTTGTAGTAGAAATGTTAGAAGCTCTAGAAGTATTAGCAACAGTTGTAATTGTAGTAGTAGTAATGGTAGCAGTTGTACTAGTAATATTAATGGTGGTAGTAGTAGTCGCAGTTGTAGTAGTTGTACTAATACTAGTTGTAGTAGTAGTAGTAGCAGTAGTTTTACAAGTAGTATAAGTAGCAGTAGTAGTGGCAGAAGCAGAAGTAGTATAAGTAGCAGTAGTAGTGGCAGAAGCAGAAGTAACAGTTGTACTAGTAGTAGTAGCAGTAGCAGAAGTAACAGTTGTACTAGTAGTAGTAGCAGTAGCAATATTAGTAGCATTTTGTAGTTGCCCAGCAAAAGGTAATTCATATTGTCTAATGACCTGAAACATCTATTTAACACACATGTATAAGTCAACTCACATATTTACCAATTGTCATTTTTGACAGAATAATATGTACAAATGAGCGTTTGTTGTTTGTCTGTGCCAAGCCTGACCACACAGTAGTGTAATGCTGTGCTGTGTGTTGGTGGTGTGGTAGGTTGAGAGCTGTGACTGACCTGAATGTCAAACATTCAGACAAAGACAGGGTTTGTTTTACTGTGCTGTTTATACAACATACATCAGTACTGAGCTCATACTAATATTTATTTATTTAATTTAGTGTAATTATGTTTCTAATAAATTGTTACGCAGTTTTAAACGGATTTCTGAAAAATCTAAATAAACATTAAATTTGCCCGTAAGCTCGTTCAGGCAGTCCACCCCTAGACACATACCTTTTTACTGCAGCATAGATCTAGCGCACCCATTTTCATTAGGACTTTACATTGTAGAACTCTCAGTATAAAGTTTAAGAATTTTTTTCCAAAGTATCACAATCGATGCAGGACAATTAGCGATATCGTCTTTGTTATTCCACGCATTGAAGAAGATACAGCTTACGTCTTTTTTTAACACCAGTAAACCTGATACATCAGGGCGTTACTTTGCTGCTTCCCACCTAAGATTGCTTTAGACCAGTTTAGTGAATGGATAAGTATAAGTATATATAAGTAATAAGTATATTAAATGTCTGTTTCGATGAAATCAACTGTCTTTAATGTATATAACTCGTCGGTTTTGTCAACATAAATAAAGTAATGGCGTCTTGACTGATTTTACTTTACAACGCTCTCGGAATTGAAAATGTATGGATCACTTGAGTTGGAAACAATCCTACACAGCCACCACTGAAATCTAATTCTACACATAGTATAAAGTATAATGCTAATAATAGTAGAGTAAACAGGCCGCCATTGTAAATAACAATGTATTCGTAATGACTTGTCTGGTTAAATAAAGCTTAAGTAAAATTAGACACTGTGCACAAATGTCTTTTAACAGAACATGACCTACTAAGGAACCACTATTTTTGGGTGAGGACTGGAAACTATATATTGTGAAATACCTTCATATAAAGACTTTTGTATAAATTATCCAGTAAGTGTGTTAATAAGATTTTAGTTATACATGTGAAACTCTTATATACATTAGCCAACCTCAGAGCAGACAAATCCTAACCCACCCCCTGTGATCATTGGTGCCCCTTTGAGGGGGGCCCTGACCCAGGTTTGGAACCACTGCCCTACAGCATCTCAACTTGTTGGAGTAGTAAAGACGCCTTTATTCCAAAGTTAACAATGATTGTGCCAACAGACAAAGTCACACAGCTGAAGAGCATACTGTCCTAGATATGGGAATAAATGAGCCATGCTGATCTCCTGGCCATGTTGGAAGTGTAATTAGTCATTCTATGTTGTGTGGTTATGACAACACACTCCAAAGGAACCTTGGAACAATGTCATAGTAATGTATGTTTTCTATTACTATTAACAAGAACATATGCTGTACAGCTGTAAAGCAGCATTACATACACATCTGTTTAATTTATTTTCTATATTGCTTGCCATTTTTAAATGAGGTAGCTAAAAGTTAGACACTTTATATTTCCAGATTGGACATTAAATGCATTGTGTTATCTACATTTGCTCATTCAGTCTAGAGATAGTCATTTACTTAATTCAATTCTTAAGACATTTGTATTTATATCAAGCAATCTCCTATTGAAATTCATGATTTTTGTGCATGTTGTCCTCCCAAGAAGCTGTGGGTTTTGGACTTAGTGTTATGGTTTGCTTATGATAATTAATTGTATCAATGGATTATAATAATAAACAAATTTAAGTGACTGCCTGCTACTTAAAAAAAAAAGTTACCAACTCTGTTAAAGCATCCACAAATTGACATGCTAACATGCTCACAATGACATTGTTCACATAACAACCTAACCTGCTAAACAACCCTGACATGGAGCAGTGCCCCTCTGGGGCTGATTCCTAAACATCAATCATTCTTAATCACCTACCAGACAGAAACTATACCAGAGCCATGTCCATTTGAAACCTCCTCCTTTACACTACATAGAGCCATGTTGTCATACAGAGATTCATTTCAAGAACTCATGCATGCTCATCATTTATTGGTTTACTTTGTTTCACATGGTTACATGTTCACATTGATTGATTGAAGTAATTGACATAAAGGAAATACATGTATACCCATTTAATAATCACAGCCATTCTGTCTGTATTATATCATTTAATAATCACAGACTGTCCCGTCCCCAGGCCATTTAATGGCTGGCTTTCTACCTGCCTGTATAGAGGTTCCCTTATGCTTGTTCACTGTGTATCTCTGTGTGTGTATATGTGTGTGTGTGTCTGTAGGAGAGTAGTATCTGGAGGATGTGTGTAGCCACAGGGCCCGCTGAGGATGTGTGTGGACCACAAATGGCTGATAACAGCATCCAGACAGAGGAAAACGACTCTAAAGTGGAGCCAGGAAATGAAGGGAACCTACACAGGTAAAAAAAAAAAAAAAAACAGTACCACAACTCTAAGTGCTGGAAAATAATGGTGAAATCTGAATTTGTGTAAATATACAAAAATACATGTGTCTTATCAGGATAAATGATAAAGTGTAGCAAGAAAGAAGAGAATGCAATCATCACTAAGAGAGAAAGCATTGATTGACATTTCCTCCTGCTCTTAACAATAATCTGCATCTGGATATCCTATGTAGATCAGGAAAAAATGCATTCACATAGAGAACATTGTGCACTCAGAATGGCCAGACCTCATCTAAAAGGTTTAGAGGTCTCTGTGTAAATGAGATCTATACAGTTTGTCTCCTCAGAGAAGGAAAAGGAGTAGAGTTACGTGATGGACAGGGTCCAGGTGAACCAGCATCCGCACTGGAACTGATCACTGTCTGTCCAGGCGTCCCAAACCTGAAAACAGGTTGCTCAGAGAACAAACAGAAACCAGAGCGCTTCTGAAAACTAAAATCTAGTCCCATTGCCTTTGGTCTATTTATAGAGATTACTGAAACACTGGTATTCTACTGAAATACTGAAACCTGCTTTCACACAGCCAAACTTAAAGGTGCCATTGGGAGCTTTCATTTAAACAAAGTAAATTTATATTCACTTCCAAGGTTACCAAAACGCACTTAGTGTATCCTTGAGGTCTAATAAATGTGTTAAGTGCATTTGCTTCCTCAAATAGTACCTGTAAAACAGATTTTTTTTTAAATATTCTATTTTGTGCATTAAATAAACTCTGTCTCTGGTGATACCTTTAATCTGATAAGTCAGTAAAAAGACCTTCAGTAATGTGGGCTTTAGTGTTCCACCAAAAACAAATGTGCAAATATATTTGATTTTTAGATAGTTTTGGCGTAAATAGGGACTTCTAAATCCCGTGTCGGTCTAACTGTAATAGTTATATCATGTTTATCTGAATGAGTCACGCAGTGAGGTTTGACCCTCCGGTATCTTTTCTCTCCAGAGGCTGCAGCTTCATGAGCCCAGACAAGCTGGCACCCTTTAACGGACAGTTTCTAGACGGCGGTACTTGGATGGCAGGGGAGAGGATGAGGAGCGTTCACATTAAAGCCTACAGTGAGGTAACAGCAGCTGACGCATGAAACGGTTCCTCTTTTCCTGGTTCTTTCAGAGAACACAGCCCTGCTGTCTTCTGTCCAATAAAGCAGAACACTGCTGTACCATGACGACGATCAGCAGACACCGTTGACCTGTTGATGCGAATAGATGCATGTTGTGTGTTACATGTTGGTTAATGTGTCTTGAATTTCACTATGTCATAGTGCAACCTCTACTTCCTCATATCCTCAACTTACTTTTGGGGCACATGATTTTTCATACATTTGATTTGCTCCATTATTATCAATATTGTGTATTATGAGAAATTTTCCAAATTAAAGATGCAAAAAGGTGAATAGTCTTATTTTGACACATAATCACAGTATTCTAGTAGGAAGTAATAAAGACATGAATAAGTTTCACTATCCTGAGTACTCATGAGCTCATTGAATGAATTTAAATATATGAATTGAAAAATTCAGATGAACGTCTCAATGAGCAGATGCATGCCCGACATGGCTGAGCACCCTGAGACTACATGTTTCTCGTGCTGCAACCTCCAAGTCTTCCCACACACACACACACACACACACACACACACACACACACACACACACACTCAGACACAAGGCTCTATGGAGCTCAGTCAGAACAAAAAAACACAAACACAAAAAGGAATGTAAAGAATTTGGTCAACAAGAAGCATAATGTGAGAAGAAGAAAATGTAGTCACATGTATGTCATGTGGAGGCTTCACTGTGCTCGTGGATTTCTGTAATAACAGACACGGAGTTCGCTACATTCTGACATCATTGACAGGAACAGCAAAGTTTCTCTTCAGCCAGTCATGGAGAGTTGATGAAACGTTTTGTGATTTCACATCAAGTCCTCTGTAAAATCTTTAAAAAAGTTGTGAGAAAACAAATGTATTCTTTATGTCATATCTTTAATCATATATAAAGAGTGTTAGCTTTACTCCTGGAATTGCGTCAACGAGAAAACGAGGAGTCCACGCTCACGGATGGATGTGTCACTTTGGAGCAGAGGTGTTGTACTGAGCTGAGCATGCTGTGTTTCATCGCTCCTCGGGAGCCACAGAGGCAGTAGCCTAGGCGACGAGGTTTTAATATTGTTGTCGCTGTGGGAGCCATCCTGCTGGGTAGTGAACGCATCATCACGCTGCCAAATCTACTTGAGTCACTTTTAGGAGGCTGGAAAAAGCTGAAGGAGAAAAGGAGAAAAGGAGCAGCAGGAAAGAATGTCTAATCTGTGACGACTGGGCTCAGCTGATTCTGTTTTCAATACTGTCTCTGTTTGATTTGGATTTTTTTCATAATGGCTCCCTTCAGTAATGAAACGCCCCCTTTCACGTGGTCCCAAAGACTAGTTCATGATAATCCAGATGACATATAGACTGTGTTGTCACGGATAGATGGACCTTTAAAGTTTGGGGATTTACTTAAAAATGTCAGCTATACAACTCCACCCATATAAAGTGTGCTAACATAAACCACCATGCAGTGAGCCACTGGTTAAACAGGCCAACTCGGTACGGAGCAGTAAAAGATCTGACTGTATAGAACTGCACTGTTTAGCTGCTTATGAATTAAACTACACTGTACTCTACTACCTAAACTATATTATACTACTCCATTCTATACTGTACTATACTACTGGTTACTACACTGTACTCTACTACCTAAACTATATTATACTACTCCATTCTATACTGTACTATACTACTGGTTACTACACTGTACTCTACTACCTAAACTATATTATACTACTCCATTCTATACTGTACTATACTACTGGTTACTACACTGTACTCTACTACCTAAACTATATTATACTACTCCATTCTATACTGTACTATACTACTGGTTACTACACTGTACTCTACTACCTAAACTATATTATACTACTGCATTATATAATGTACTATACTACTGGTTACTACTCTGTACTCTACTACCTAAACTATATTATACTACTCCATTCTATACTGTACTATACTACTGGTTACTACACTGTACTCTACTACCTAAACTATATTATACTACTCCATTCTATACTGTACTATACTACTGGTTACTACACTGTACTCTACTACCTAAACTATATTATACTACTCCATTCTATACTGTACTTTACTACTGGTTACTACACTGTACTCTACTACCTAAACTATATTATACTACTCCATTCTATACTGTACTATACTACTGGTTACTACACTGTACTCTACTACCTAAACTATATTATACTACTCCATTATATAATGTACTATACTACTGGTTATTACACTGTACTCTAATAGTTATACTATGTTATACTACTGGTTCATCAGTCAGTATGTATTATGAACAGCTGGATAACATTTTTGTAACTGGGCCCCTCCTCCCCGCCCACTTTAGGTCATCTAGTTTCATATGGTACCATTATCTTCACTCTAGCTATAAAACAGAGCCCCCAAGAGCAGCTGTTATTGGCTGGTCTCACCTGTCATACCTGGTGCTTCTCCACACTTCTTTTGGACAGAAATGTCCCAGTGCCTCTCTGCTCCTCTGGGTTCCTTCGTCTCTATGTCCCAGATTGCACATCTGTCCACTTTCAACCGCACCATTGTCACAAAAACAGATGACAAGTTGAAATGTGTTTTAATGATAACATTACATTTATGTATCATGTAAACACTTAGAACTTGTATGGTCAGTGATATAAGTCAGTAAATTGTTTGTCAACCATAGACCTTTGCATGCCTGGACTCTACTCTACCTTTACTCTGCTCTACTTTACTATACTAGTAAACTACTTCTATCATACTATATGATACTACCCTGATTTATATTATATCACACTAAACTACCGTATACTATACCGTACAACTCTACCATACTTCTTAATATTACATTAAACTTCACTTGACTCTACTACTTTACTATACTACTACCCAATATACTATCAACACACTAATGAGCTACATTACATAGCTCTGTATTAAACAATACTGCTACTACTATAACTACACTATCATACTACTCTACATGATACTCTCTTATACTACCCCATGCTAGAGTTTACTATAACACAGGTTTAAATGATCGATGGCCTTGTCTTGCCTTCTATCAGCTGAGAGCAGTTAAAGTGTCCTGATAAATGAAGTTGTGATTATAGCTACGGTTCAGGAACAAGACCACGCTTCTCCACCACTAATCTGATGACCCATGTCGTGTTGATACCTCCACCTGTGCCTCATTAAGTCAATCACCTGTGCAGACCTCTTTATGTGAGTCCAACCCCTTTCACCTCCGTTTTACTAAGTTCTCCTGACCGGGTCCTCTCGTTCAGACTGACATGCTAACTCTTACTCCAGTTGTTGTCTAACAGTTAGATTGCTTACCGCACTAGGGACTACCAGCTGAACCCCAGACGCTCCCGCCACAACGAAGACCTCGTCCATCCCTCTCCTCGACCCACCGTCATCAAACCAAACATGACCCTTAAGCAGTCTTTCCTGCGTCGTCCAGCCATTTCAAATTGTTCCTTACCGATGGCGTGACCTTTGTAGTACAGCAGGGTTTAGAATTGCACTGCTTTGCACTGTACAAGCAGAATGTGTATAGAGGACCATGGGAATTAATTAATGAATGGCTGAAGTGGACTTTAAAGATACATTCTGCCATTGACATGCCTCATGACTGGTGTTTTTGTGTACTTACAGGACACTTCCACATGTGAGGACACTCTACATTCACAAAGTCTGGCTGCAAACCCAGCACATCCGGCTCTCATTTCCCCATCTGATCCTCAGTCATTGCCCGGATACACAGATGAAGAACTTCTTGCCAACAACAACCACCTCAAGGTAAACTGATCTGACCCACTGTTATATTTATATGTATGCCATCATTTAAAAAATAATCTCATTTCACATTGCAATTTTTTTCTGTCTCTTTGACATAAGTGTGTGTCCATATGTGTGTGTGCTTGTGTGTGTTTAGTTCTCCATCCCAGAGGTGAATGAAGAGAGGTGCTGGGACGCAATGGAGACTGAGCAGAGCCCACCAGGACAGGTGGTCAGCAATAGGACACGCTCCAACTCAACCAGTGTGTATCATACAGTTTTCAGTCAAAAGTACAATTAACAATCACCTCTCATCCACCAAAGAGGAGCGAGAACCGTTAACTCGACCGTGAGCCGGTCGGATCTGTGTGGGAAGCTGCACAAACAGGAGGAGGCTGCTGTTCTGCAGCTGAAGCTTTTAGAGTGTAAAGTAAAGACAGATGATGTAAGGAGAGGGACGGTGATGGGAAAATTGGTTCTAATATGTTTATTGTCTTCAGGGAGGTGTGGGGCCAGGGAGTAATATCCTTTTAGAACCAGGAAGCCACACCGCTTATGGGAAATGTGGTCCTAATTGTGAGAAATGCATGCACTTACAGTTCCAACGGCGTGAGATTGGAATAAACGGATTGTAAATCTCAGTGTGTATTTATCATCATACAAAGTATAACATATACTCTCGGAAATCAGGAAAACCCCTCTACGTTGTAATCCACTCCAATAGATCGCTTCACTTTTGATGGCCACACAACCACAGTCGGAAGATTTTGTTTTCATCTGCGGCATGGACAAAAGCATTTGGTACTCAATGTCAGCAATGGGCAGGCATAACATATCAAACAATTCATAATAATCTCAGGATTCCTAGAGGTGAACAGTGGGGAGCTGCATGTATTCCAATGCAACATGCAAGAATTTGAAATTAGGAGGCAGAGTTCAGAGTTCTTATTGTAGCAGGACAAAGACTGTTGTTGAAACAGGTGTTTCAACAACAACATGTAATGCCTTCCAGAGAAACAGATAGTGAGCAGTGGCGACTGTGGCTCAGTGTTTGAGCAGTTGAGTGGTTCGACCCCCGGCTCAACTAGTCCATGTTGATATGACCTTGCATGGTAGCCTCTTCCATCAGTGTGTGAATGGGTGAATAATGACATGTAGAGTTAATGCGCTTTGAGTGGCCGGAAGACTAGAAAAGAGATATACAAGTACAATCCGTTTACCAGTGTGGGACGGGTCGGATGTTATTGTTATCGCATTAACCAGCAGCGACGGTGAGTGGCTGGTATTGTTTTCATCTTGGGAGTCATCATGACAAATTGTGGTCCTGAACATGGGAACTACCTCAGAGGCAGTTTCAGGTAATTGTCTGTCTGTCTGCGCTGGATGTAGGGGGGGTAGGAAGTGGAAAAGGGGTCATTGCCCCCCCCCCACTTGATTTGACGTTGTAGCTGGTGTGATCCCAATATCTGTCAACAGGCAGAGAGAGTTCCTGTGTTCCTGTGGTAGTTCCCGCTAGAGGAATTTCAACATGACAACACGCACACAGACTCACAAGGTGAAAACAATACCAGCATAACCGTCATGGCTGGTAACTAAACTCTTTTGAGAGTCATAATGAAGACCTGGGTCAACGTCAATGCTGGTCTAAATGCTGCTTTTGCTTCTTTTCTAACCTCTAACTTGATGTTCATCCTGATGACACTGTGTATAACCAGGTGTCCATCCTTACTGGATTGGGGATCTGGACAGCATCATCATGAAGACCCCAGAGCTGTATACTACTCAACCTCATGGGAATGGGGGTTTCTATGGAAACAGGAAGTCTCTGTCCCAGCAGCTGGAGTTTCCTCATACCACTACACAAGTATTTGATTTTTCTAATATTCTCAACAGAATGCATGAAAGATCACACCTGACGACCACACATAAATATTGTTCACTTGTGCTCGTCCTATGAAGAAGAGAAAACCTGCAAGGCTAAAGTCAAGGCAGGTGCAGAAAATCATAAACTGACACAAACAAAGTTTTATATATTCGTCCATTTTAGTTTGGTTAAAGAAGTTGGTATTTTATAGAATTAACCCACAGCAAATCTGGGGCCAGTCGCTATTCCAGAAAAACGGAGAGTAGGAGGAGTCTGAAGTTTCTGTAATATGGAGCCGCTAATAATCCAGCCATGACTGACTGGAGCAGGAAACTCACAGCAGTCAGTCTGATCAGTTTGGTTAAAGAGAACAGTCAACAGGACGGACAGCAGCCTATAATAAAAAGGTTCTCTCACTCATTAAGGACCATCTGGGATTCTTACAGTGGGGTGTCGGTCAAAGGTCGGGTGTCAAAGGTCAAAGTGCCACTACTTCCTGGGAGTAAAGAAAAAAAAATGACATAATCCCCTGCTGTGTGTGTGTGTGTGTGTGTGTGTGTGTGTGTGTGTGTGTGTGTGTCCAGCCTGTTCAGCGTCCCTCCCGCTCTCTCAGCTCTGCCCAGCTGGTACACTCCTGCAGCAACATGCAAGCCTTCATAATCTGTAATGTTGTGCTGATGAAGGGCCATGGCAAGGTAGGAGCCACCCACCGCCACCACAACTTGAATTCATCTCTGAATTTTCTATCATATTGTGAGCAAAAGTGTTCCCACCGGTCTTCTCTCCCTTCTGCTCCTCAACACCTGTATTATACTCCTTGCATGCTCTTTAACCGTTAACTCTACCTATACCCACCACCCGAGTCCCATACCTCACGTGTAATTTTACATGTAATTATTATTTATTACATTTTATTCATTGCTCTTGATTCATCAACTGGCTCACTTCATTTGTAATTCAGCAATACACTTTGATTGTAATAATTTGTATGGGATGCAAATAGTGCCTCTGGTCTTTATTTCATTTTGTTATTAGTTTGTGTCTACATTGTAGGTTGTTGATAGCGCTGTTGCTCATACACACAACAACTTAAATGTCTTCACACTACTTAGTGTGATTGTGAGCAAACTCCATCATCTTCTATTCATTACACAAACTACTGTTTCCCAGGTCAAGAATGAACTTTCACACTCAACGAGTGTTCTAGTCTTAGTTTACTAAGACTAGAACACTAGTTTACAATGTGAAACTGTTCCTACTTTTATGACTATGATTCCAATTATGATTGTGATTATATTGCTGTTGATGTGAATCATTGCTAATGCTATTGATAATATTTCTGCTGCTGTTCCCAGGGTCTGGGCTTCAGTATAGTGGGTGGGAGGGACAGTATGTATGGACCAATGGGGATCTATGTCAAGACCATTTTCCCTGGAGGGGCAGCAGCTGCTGATGGAAGGCTGCAGGAGGGTAAGGGACCACATTCTGTCCATGAAGCGCATACACTCACTTTAGGACAAGTGTTTGTGTAATTTCTCACAGTATTTTTTTCTATAATTGTCACCCGGGCGCTCTCTATTACTAATTATTGTAAAACACCTATTTCTTCTGACTTATTTCCAGACATGTACGGAAGCCCTGAGAGTGAACGGAGATGATAAAGCTCACCTGGTAGAAAACATGAACGCTTTTAGTCCTCTTTAGAACATGGGATAGTGGTGCTCTTCAGCCTCTTGTGGCAAAAAATTAGTATTACAACAAACAACACTTAATTCTTAAAATTTAGAAAGATTATCTTGGCAAAACATTTTTTTTCTTAACTTATCATTACATGAGAGAAACATATTTCGGTCAGACATAGAATATGGATCCCCAGAACTTTTTTTCTCTCACTTCTCTCTCAGGGCTTCTGTACCCAGCAGTAAATAAAAGCAGTTTAACTGTCTACTGAGAAATGCTAGTTGAAAGGTAACCAGACGTTAATGAAAGTGTAATAACAGCTGTTGAAATCTCTGTTGAAGTGGAAGCTCTAGAAGTTGAGGAGCAGGAAATAAAAGCAGTTAAGATTTAGATTAATCTATTAATAAGTAAATTAGTAACAATGCTGTTGTAATGAAATCTTACAGAGTGTAAATGTATTAGAAATGATGGGAACTCTTTTCCATAAGTCTTATCCAGTTCAGATGTCTAATCTGTGTCAGTTGGCATGTCACTGAGAAGATGTACGGACCTTAATGCTCTGAGATCTTCTGTCGTCTGCACAGGTGATGAGATCCTGGAGCTGAATGGAGAGTCACTACATGGTCTGACTCATGATGAAGCCCTGTACAAGTTCAAAGTAAGACATTATGATCTTAATAACACTACTGCCTTTATCTGTATTTTGTTTTAATTTTCTGCATCCCCAAACCAATTGCCTAAAAGTAACCATTTTTGCCATTGTTTTCTGCCATATCAGATCTTGCTATACAATATCGTCAAATCAAGGATAGCATTATCAAACGTATTACGATTATCCTGAGACTCTTTAGCACTTCGTTGAGGTGAAGATCACGTTCTGCTTTAATGAAGTCCAGACTTTGAATGATAACGGAGGAAGTTGTACAACCAAAACACAGAGGTGTAAGTCCAGCAGCACTCTTCAGTGAAAACACATGCGTGGGTGAACTATGGCTGTGCAGGGCCTTTAAGATTATACATTACACAAAAACACAAATGATCAAATATCTTTATGAAATATGAAATATGATGCATTGATTAAATGAACACGATGATATGTGTTTGACATTCGCTCCAACCCCACCAGCTCCAACAGTAAAATGCTCATGCTCACCATGCATACTAAATACTTTTACTTACAAGTACACTTTTCTAATAATATGTATGTAGTAATGTTTTAAATGCAGAACTTTTACTTGCAACAAACTATTTTTACGCTGAGGTATTACTATTTTGACTTAAATAAGGCATGTAAATACTAATTCTGCCACTGTTACATATACAGTATATGAGTGCGTGCATGTGGAGGGCACACAAGTGGAAAGACAATACAAACAAACAAGTGAAGGGAAATGAATGAATGAATGCATGAAAAGAAAATCATGTAGGTAGTAAAATATAAAGAGAGTTGTGAGTTTTGCTATTCCACTAGCATAAAATGTTTCTTTTACCAATAGTTATTACCTAATAACTATGACTTTGGTTTAAAATGTCTTTCTGTTTAAATGATAAAATTACTGAGTTTATTAGGACGACACACAAAATGTATTGTTACAGATTAAATTATCAACTCATCATATTCAGTTTTTGGCGGGGGGTTAATAGGGGCTCAGAGATCAAACTCAGCCAGCAAAACATTTCTACAAGCATTTAGCATTGATTTGAAATATTCACTGTCTTTGTGCAGCAAATCAAAAAGGGCCTGCTGACTGTGGTGGTGAGGACAAGCCTGCGTGTGGGGGCCCTGTGCGGTCAGTCGCAGGTAGCTCAGCTGTGCAGGTCACGCTCCCTCAGCTCCACCACAGGCATGGCCAGGGCCAGCGCTGACATGGGAGACTACAACTACCTGAACAACGCGTGCAGTAACACATTGAGTGTCCCGGGTCAGCCTGCTAAGCCCAGAGACCGCATCATGATGGAGATCATCCTGCAGAAAGGTCAGACGCAGGGTGACGGGGGGGGCTGCTACAGGGGCTGGACTCTGTCCTAGCATTCAGAGAACCCACATTGGAACGCTCTAGCGAGTGTGCCGTGTGCAGAAGAAATGGACCTTTTTTTTTTTTTTTTTACTTAATTAGAATAATTCAGGACATTATCGGACATATCGGACATTACAGGACATAATTCAGTCCTCGGTAGAATTGGAAGGACCCTTGACATTAGAGCAGTTCTTCGGGGGATTCAATGGCGTGCCGTGTTTGAAAACTGTTGAAGGATCCTTCTACGAGCTTGAGAAACACCCATTAATTAATCGTTGACATCTTTTTGGTATTTTATACTTTTATAGTTTTTATGATGGGAAGAGTTGCTTGCTTTTCTGGGTTTCATCTGACAAAAGAACATTTAGGAGGTTTATTATTACAGGTTTTGTTTTTGTTACTGCGGAAAAAAGAAGCAATTTTAAGATTTTACAAAAAATGGTCAAAAGATGGATCCTGCATTTGCCGGATCCGCAACCAATAGCATCTTTTGGGTATACCGTCCTGGTAAATAACCACATCTTTCAAAGACCAAACTGCCAGGTTGTGATTCAGGCTTTCTGTTGCACACAAGTCAGTCTTCACAAAGGTCACGATGGTAAACTGCATGTAGTGGTAAAATCAATTGTGTTCCATTTTTAGACATCACTCCAGGCTCTGGTAACTTATGATAGCCATTACTCATTGTTGATTTTGCATTTTACAGACTAAATGATTGATTGATCGATCAATAATGAAAGCATGTATTAGTTTCAGCTCTAAAAGACGGATTTCCAAGGCTCTGATGTGGTTTGTTGGGGTGTAAATGCTAAATCTCTTTTGAAATCAAACCTTTAATTATAGACAGTATTATCATTATACATGTTTATATATGCATGTGTAATTTCCTAGAGGCTGGTGTTGGTCTGGGTATTGGACTGTGCTGTGTTCCATCTGGTGACGGGTGCCCAGGGATCTACATCCTCACCCTCTCTCCAGGATCGGTGGCTCACATGGACGGTAGACTGCGGTAAGCATTCATTACTGCAGCGCAAACATGTCTCTACTGTAATGGAGTGTGTACAGTAAGTTGGTCAGTAACGCACAGCGTAAGAGTTCTCCGGTTCCCAGTGAAAAGGAAAATGTGTGCGGTGTGCAGTGAATCAAATCCTTTGCATTCGATTGGGCTGCTAAAAAGTGGGCGGGTTTAGAATAGAGGGCGATACGGAGCTGCAGAGGATCACCGTCGATGCTAAAAGTTGCAGATTGATTGATGGATGGATGTCATGATCGTATTGGTTGGAATTGTTTGGTACTAGCTTACATAAGCACACTATTCATATTAACATAGTTTTACAGGGAGAAAAGATGATGAAGGTAGAGAGATTGGATATTTTGATATAAAAATACAAAGAAAGGTTTTTTTTATATATATTTTTTATATTTTTTTAAAATATTTGTTTTGTGTGACTTCAATTCAATTAGGAGTATGTTTTTAAATAATGTACTGTATATGTCATTTGTCAAATCTTCAGTGCTTAACAGATCATTAGGTTAACACCCATTGCTACTAAGTAACAAGCTGAGTTTCACAGCGGCCCTCTGGTAGCACCCGGCAGCAGAGGAAGCGTAGGTGTGTGTGAACCGTGTGTGTGTCCTCAGCGGGCGACCTGCTGCTGGGAGGTCCATGCTGGCCCTGGAGAGCCAGTGTGGTGGTATGATGAGCTGATCCTCGAGAGTGCCGCATCCAAAACTAGAGGGTGTTTTTTTTCCTGACATTTTATAGACCAAACGTTTAATAAGTGCACATGCATTCACTTTAAGGTAGCAGTTTTCCTCACTTGGGCTTCAATGATGTGTCCACAATAGTTTTGTGCCATTACAATGGAATTACATTTTCTATTTCCAAAATATACTAAAAAGATTTTGTGTTCTTCTTTGTTTCTTTCGACATATTTTCCTGAACTTTCCCTCCCTTCCTTCAGATGCGGGGATGAGATCATGGAGATCGACGACACTGTGGTTTACAACATGGTGCTGAATGACGTCTACACAGTACTGAGCCAGTGCACACCAGGTCGAGTCCACGTCATCATCAGTCGACACCCCGACCCCAAAGTACGCAACGCATATCCACCTCATTCACCTCAACCAGCCTGTGCTGCCTCAGTGTTGATGTGGCTTCATGGCTTACACTGCAGGCCTCTGTGCTGTCAGCATGGATTGTAAAGAAATCACCTTTAAAAAGTGCAATACAAATATTGAACAAAAATTCAAGCTGACTTATTCATTCTAATCTTCTGTGTGTCACAGGTATCAGAGCAGCAGCTGAATGATGCTATCGCTCAGGCTGTGGAAATCAGCAAACTGAGAAAGGATAAGAGCCAGTGGAGCATTGATGGTGAAATATGTATTTGGTTATTATTAATGTTCCACAGTCACATAGGACCATGGCATGGCTGGGTCGTCAGCTGCCCCATGTTTATCTGAACTCGTTGCCTTTCTCCTGTTGCCTTGCACACTTATTAGCTTTCTTTTTTAGCTCAACTGTGATTTAATAAATGTTTATGCTACACGTACTGCACATTACAATTATGCAGCTATTTGATTACATTTTTTATAAAATGTATCTTACAACTTACGTGCTACAGAAATATTCACATGTCAAATAGTGCATACATCTTTGTATGCACTATTCTTTTCTTAGAAATAACTCTTGCACTTACTATACTATACTATAACTTTAATGATTTGATTTTGTTGCACTTCCATAAAGTAGAGGGACACACCATAAACGGATTGAAAAATGGTCAAAATGTATCCAGCAGAAACCGAGATGTGGTGAATTTTAGATCCTTATGGGGTCTATACTCCAAAAACTTTGGATCCTACACTTCCCATAATGCAACTCAATCGAGACATTTAGCAACTTATTCAAACCATCAGGGAAAAGGTTAGAGATACATTCAAATAGTCTTTATTTAATTGTACTTAACTCCCAGTGGTGCTCACAGTAATCTCAGTCTTTTCTGCCAACAGTATGGAGACAATGACTAAGCTTTAAGCTAATCACCAATATGCAAATGAACACATGACGCCACCTGGCTACCTTTAGCAACTTTTGCTACTGCTAGCTACTTCTTTGGAAAAGAGTTGGCAGCACTTCTGCAGGACACTGCATTTGGTTGTTCCACTGTCCACCATTACTTTTGTATAGTAACTATAAAACTCACATTAATACTCTTTGGTAACTGGGGATAGTTATCGCTAGCTTCAGGGGAAAACAAAAGTACTATCTTGTTTTGGTTGGACAATAGTCCAATAGACGCGCTTCCTTTGTGCAGTGATTGGAGCCTTCATTTTCCCTGAGATCAGAGCAGGCAGACAGAACTGCACAGTGAAAGCAATGCTTAAAGGGAACCAATCCAAACGCCGATGGTGAAGTTCACTTCTGAATGAGAAGTTTAAGAAAAAAAACTTAAGCCACATTAATCAGCATCACACACATTTTTCTCAAAGAATGGGTGTCTAGTTTCAGAATTGTATAATAACTTTATTTCTTTTTTTTAATTATAATTTTGTATTGAATCCCAGGGCTGCGTAGACCGGAGTCTTGCTCTCACAGCCGGCACAGATGTGAACGTTGTCTGGAGAGGAGTTTCAGTCAGCTGATGGTTCGACGAGCCCAGAAGACCATGACCCGCTCCTGCAGCGACAACACCAACGGTCCCAACCACAACCACTGCCTCACCATACACAGCCTTCACAACAAACAACATAACCCATCAGCCCGCGTCCACAGCCTAGACACACCCAAGGTAACCACATATGCGGCAGGACGTATTGAGAGGGTTCCTATTCAAGTTTCTGGGATCAAATGAATTCTGGGAAATCTATCAGAATCCAAGTTATCTCCTGTTTTGAAATGATGTTTTTCTCATCTTATCCCTGTCCCGTTCTTGTTGTATAGTCTATGAGAGAGACATGGTCTGACAAAAGACTGTCAGCGCCTGTGTATCCTGATGAAGACTATAACCTCCCGTACAACTCTGCTGCTGCCAACCTGTCCAGTCAGCAGGTCCTGGATCTGGCCTCAAGGGGCTTTAAGGTAGCCCATCCATCCATCCATCCATCCATCCATGAATCTATCCATCATCCATCCATCCATGCATCCATCCACCATCTATCCACCCATGCATCCATCCATGCATCAATCCATCCATCCATGCATCCATGCATCCATCCATCATCTATCCATCCATGCATCCACTCATAGAATCATCCATCAATCCATCCATCCATGCATCCATCCATCCATGCATCCATCCATCATCTATCCACTCATAGAGTCATCCATCCATCCATCAATCCATCCATCCATTCATCTTTCCTTGCCTCCATCCACTCATGCATCCATGCATCCATCCTTACATTCACTCATCCATCCATGCATCCATCCATCATCTATCCATCCATGCTTCATCCATCCACCATCTATCCATCAATCCATCCATCCATTCATCCTTCCTTGCCCCCATCCAAAATCCGTCACATATCACACAGCATTATGTCAGCACTACTTCTTGAAATTCTTTTAATACATGGTTACATTTCTGAATGTTTAAATAGAAATTCTGGCCAGATACTGCATGCTGCATATTTAATGCCTGTAATAGAGCTGTTGTGTCTGTAGTCCACCTGCAGGGTGCGTGCTACTCCACGTCGGTACTGCTGGCCTCAGGATGTGACCAGTGAAGAGGGTTATAATGGAGACTCCAGTGGCTCCAGTAGAGAATCCCCGGTTAGAGATGGAGGACTGGAGTCCTCATCACACACCAGCTGCCAGGTACACCACTCTAAATACAGCTGCCCTACACTCTTGTTCTTTTTGCATATTTGCTAGTATTTACTCTTGATGATTTTATTGTTTAAAAGCTTTCATTTTTCTACGATTGTACACTTATCTACTATGTCACACATTTTCAATTGTCCCTTGACTAGTCAGGCATTGCTTTGAGGGTAAACTGTGGAAATTTGACAAAACAAATTTGTTTTCATCCATTTTGCTAACTAGCAACTTGCTGTTGCATTGCTACATTTCTTTGCTGTTAATCAGTGGGCATTGTAACATGTGCATGGACGCAGCCATCTTTCAAAGTTAGGGACTGAAAAAGAGAAATTAAATATTAGATTTGAAAATATCCCAAACCAATCCAGATCCAGATCCTTCGTCTGGATCTGTCAGGTGTAGGTCGGATAGCAAAACTTTTGTGTTATTCCAATGTTTGCCATTTCAGTGTCAAGATGTACAAAACACATCTGAAGAAAATACAAATCACTATCACCCTTCCATCATTTTCCAATATGTAGACATAAATATATAAAACTTGCATCTACTGGATTGGAGAGCTGGACAAGATGCTGCTCCAATCAGGATCCTTCGGATGCTAATCAGGAAGTGGGATGGGCATATGGTAACCAATCTAGAATGTTCTACATTTAAAAGAAACTAAGAGGGCGAGACACTGAGGGCATTGGCTGTGGCTGTAACATTTCTTTCATCAATCAGTATCTCAGTTCAGTGACCATAACAAGATTTTAAAATGATGTCTGAGACCATCTGCATCAGTTTTTTTTTTCACTTCCACGCTGAAAGATGACAGGAGGAGGGATTCTGCTATACTTTCTCGATGTACTGATCCCCCATATATTAATCGTGTTTCCATCAATGTATCGTGCTTTTTCTGAAAAGAGTGACATGTAACACGCTGCTCTCCTTCCACTGCCGGCAGTTCTTCAGCAGTATGTACAAGGCCTTGAGAAAGATCTGGAGGTTACTCTCAAGGAATGTATGTTAAGTGATGTGGCTTCCAGTGTGTTGGTGGTGAATGCATGCTGAGCACCTTTGGCTTTTTTAGGATTTAATGAAACGTAAAGCTGTCAGCCTAGTGTGTGAGCGTTAAACTGGCAATACTCTAAAAAAAAAAGCACCCCTTTTATTGGTTTATGAATTGGATCCAAGGGCTTTAAAAAGGATAAATGCTTTATAAATCAGTCATAAACCATTTGGAAAACAAATTATTACTTACTATCTTGTGGAAAGCTCACAATTACACGTGGTTGTACAACCCTATCAGAAAAGAACATTGGGCCTCCCAGTGAGTACCAACCAGAATTTCAACGGTGATTGTTTAAAACTGGGTTGCATAAGGTCTGAAGCACTCTCTTATTTTACATTAATGTAAAGAACTGCTCCTGTACGATGTCCTGAAAGCTTCTTGTTGGCAGCACACAGTCTACATAGTTTCATGTTTATGCAATTTTATAACAAAAACATGTAATGCTTCTTCATGTAGACCACATTTTGCTGACCAGTATAATATAACGTTGGAGGAATACGTTGGAGTGCAAACATGTACACAACACTTCTGGCCGTGAAGTACAAGTGTGTGTGCATCTCTGTATACAACCGGCTTTGAAAATTCAGGTGTTAGAATATAATATGCTTTCCTAAAATACCCATTTTATGTTTCAGTCGTGCTTTTCATGCATGCATATGTCTGTGTGTGTGTGTGTGTGTGTGTGTGTGTGTGTGCATGTCAGCATGAAAGCAGTGCATGTCATGTGCTCTGCCTCCTGACATTCAGCGTTGCAGCTTTGCCAACTCTCACATTTGTTTGTTTGTTCTGCCGTGTCAAGTGGATTACCACAGGGAGATTTCACTTTTACCACTTTAATGCAATTATATTTGCAGCTGTCCATCACATTCAATAAAAATGTTTGCTTCATCTACGTGACCAATAAATAAAACAATTACAAATTTGAATATTCTCGCTTCACCTTAGTGGCATCTGGTCATTTAGATAGTTGCATTCGATTTGAGATATCTCTCTCCTGAATTCCACCAATACAATGGTGCTGAATGGAATTTATTTTGTGGTACAGCTTTAACAAAAAAATCTCTTTCTAAAAACGGTGCCATTGATACACTAGACAAAGCAAAAAGGCTACAGTTTTCATTGGAACAACTTCCTACTGACGCAATAGTCCCCATTAAAACCCACCTTGACTAAATCCCCCAGTCTCATTGGACAAGGCCTCCCACTCCTCAAAAAAAGCTCATTTTGACCGCTGGTTGTATGCATCACGCTTGTTGCTTTCTTTATGGGCCTGTTGCTCACTCAATCAAAGCAGTAGCAGTTCTGCGGATGAATGTCTGAGCGGAAGCAGGGTACGTTATTGCACCTCTCTGTGGTCGATACAAGAGAAGCTGTTGTGACACACATACTTCCTGTTTGTGTAGCAGGAAGGAGAACGAATAAGAGAAGAGTCAGAAGGGATCAAGGAAGATTTCACTCAACCTGTAGCCTGCACCAACGACAGATTACACACAGGTAGGAGACGTACTATTATCTTACATTTCAGCACCTGAATGCAACTTCAGAACTAGCAGATATTGGTGCTGTGGTTATCAGTATTTCAGTGGAGAACAACTGAGGTTCTACTTCCTGTTTGAGGCCGGGTTTTTACGTGTCAGTACATAGAATTCAATCAGACGACAGAGCCCAACACACACACAGTGTACGTTTCAGCAAACCATGGATGCATTGAATGTGGCCATTTCTGCATTTGCTAATAGCAAGGGACGTAGGTTGTTGTACTATGTTGTAGTTGGTGCAGGCTGCAGTGTCGGGATGAGTTGTACTAAGGCGTAGTACAACGATAAGTGGTATAATACAGAGTAAAAAAAAGCCCACTATAGGCGGGTGGGAGTGGTGGTGGATTGGTCAAACAAACCCAAAAAGTAAATGTGGACCATTATATGCCAACAGCTGCTGTTATTTATTAATGGTAATTATATTATTATGTTATTACATCATAATTTGAACACAAACTTTTTCTTTTTCTTTTATTTCAAACCTGATTCAAGTAGTAAACCTAACCAATCGTTTCACAACATTAACCACTTGATATTATATGTTTCCACAAGCGTGATACAAGGCTGATATAAAACGTATTTATGGAACATATTTTTGGTTCAGAAACGTCATAAGGGTACAACGCCAACATTTTTGCCGACTCGGTTGGCAGCAATGTTGACGATAACTTGCTTTGGTTAGACCAAAGTTGTCTGGACTTAAACATGGCTGGTGACTAGTGATACTAGTATTGTATTGTTTTACTTCCATGATAACCTGTTTTGTTCTAATTTGGTTTTTAATGGTTTGATACCTTCATTAATACAAGCAGAGGCCTGGATGATGACTATTTCAACTACCATGAAGTTCACAGACAGTAATATCTATTCGTAAGTTTGAGACATGAACATGTTTGAAACACACCTCTCAGACTTTTCTACTTCCCTCTGTGTTGCGTGGACAGGTGATTCATCAACTGTGCTCTGCTCACAGCCGAAGAGAGCAGCTCTGAGGAGGCAGGATCGTATCGACCGACACGCCCAAGAACAGCTTCAGGATCCTTGGGTTCGCCTTTCAGACAGCTCCCCTGAAGAGCTGACCAAGACCCACCATCATCACCACCACTGTGCTGCAGAAAGAACACAGCCTATCAACGTCCACAGCAAGCCCGCCACCATGAGTGACGAAGAGAACATGTCCAAGCTCAATAGCTCAGCCGCTGATGGAACTTCAGATCCTCCGTCCGACATGACCCCTGAAAACACATCAGAAACTCCTTCAGCAGCAAAGTCGGGGCCCCCGGTGGCACCCAAACCTGTCTGGTTTCGCAAGAGTCTGAGGAAAATTCGGGATGAGCAGGACCAGAAGATGCAAGCGAAACCCGCAGAGCAGAGATCCTCTGTGGGCTTCAACAGAAGCTTCGGAGTCAGATCTGCCTCTTCTGCAGCCAACCTGTCAATCAAACAAAAGATCCACTCGTTTGAGACTTTTTCCAGTCCAGAGGGTGCAGAAAAGGGGGGTAACAGGAGACCTATGGCCCCTTCCAACTCTCTTACTCTGGAAACGGAGTCCAAGAGCCACCCTGACTCACATGGAGATTATGGGAAGGTCAAACATGAAATCCCAGAAGAGATCCAGGCAAACCAGTCTGCATCTGTTAGGGAGACAAACAACACAAAGGAGTCTGCTACACCCTCTGCTATCACCTTCTCCTCTTCTGTAGCTTGTAGTCAAATACCAGCCAAGTCCTCTGATGATGAACCTCCCTCCATCCAATCCCCCACAGATCTTCCATTTTCTGACACCATCAGCATTGATCTGGACTCAGAGACACATGATTCTCATTCAGCTCAAGTCCACGATGACAGGAATGTCTTTCCAACAAAGCAGTCTGAGTCTGAGCTAGAAAGAGTGGATCTTACCAGGCCCACAGAGTGCAAAGTCCTGCCCCCTGCGACACCTATGAGAGCCAATAAAGTCGAGGGGGAAAGTCCTCCAGAGGGGACAGAGGAAGATGGAGCAGAGAGCCAAGGAACGCTGCAGAGCACAACTCTGAGTGCTGTTACCCCCACAGACAGTAACCCTCTGGGAGGTCTGGAGGGAGAGAGTATAGGGAAAATCCTCGCCTTCAGTAACCAGGTAATCTGTCATGTGAGGAACTATAGATAGTCATGTCCTTATGTGACATGTGAACATTATTTAAATGTATTTATTGGACTTATTTTAATATAGTTTTGTGTACAATTTCCAGGAACATGGCAATATAACAAAGCCTAATGGGTCAAGAAACACAATTTGTGAAATCACAAGGTTGTAAAAGTAACAATTGATCCAGATTATGTAGACCACTGTATGTGGAGGTAAACTCACTGACATACAGGCAGAACCTCTGCTTCTGAAAAGTGAAGCTAATGCTTCATGTCTTAAACCCGCATTCCCTCTAATGTCCATCACTTCTCTCTTGATTTATTACCTCAGTAAACATTGTAAACATGTGTTTATGGTCTCAATCTCTAGTTGGTTTGGTTGGATTGACACGTCTGTACCACGGCGTTGTCTGGTCTGAAAGTTTTCCTCTTACAACTTGAATCATTTCACGCTGTGTTTTCACTTTCAATTTTTTAACAACGTAACTAGCGTAAATAAATAACAATTGCCCTTCGTGGACTTTCTAGGGTAACAGGCATAACCACTTTCAGTAACAAGCGTAAAGTAAATGTCAAGTGGACTGGAGACAGCTGTTCATGTCCCACGTCCCAGTCTCCAGTCTCCAGTCCTGTGATTGTTTGACCATCGATCCATCATTTGTGGACTTAGATAAAACCGTAGTCTACCCACCAACGGGTGATGTCACGGAGACTACGTCCCCTTCTGTCATACAGGCCATGCTGCAATATGATTCTATATTTTCATAATCCCAGTGAGTCAGTGAGTAGTCAGTCTGTAAACTGTTCTGGATGTTTACAGTGGACAGCTTGGCTTATAGTTGAACCTTAATTTCATTACTTGATGAGCCCAATGTTAATATTGCTGGTAGAAGTGAGAGCAAAAACTACAAAAATAAGATTTGAATTGTATCTTTCTCCATTCTATGTTGTTTTTGTTTTAGGTCTCAGAAGCGCTGATGCGCTCTCTACCCACGCAGCCCTGCCACGGAACGCCTCACTCCCCAAACCTGCAGGACTCCTCTGCCGGGGATATGACTAACTGTCAGTGGTCTGAGCTGGCCCTGGACAGCCCCAACGGAGGGTTCTCTGTCAGGTAAGACCTGCACTAAGAGGTCTGGCTTAACATGACATGCTTCATTATTTAAACAGGGACTCACTACCAGAAGGCATCCGGGACCTGTTTTTGCATTCATAAGGAAGTGGTTCAGGTTGATAAAAAAAAAATTTAAAAAAATCACTTCCTGTTTTACCAGAGAAGCAGTTACAAAGTTTTGAACCGTCAGAAGAGATGTTGAACGCGGCTCAGTTAAACACTTACTGGCATGCACAATGATCAGAGGTGTGTAACTTCTCTGATGTGTTTTCATCACGTCGCACACAGCTTGGCCACACTGAGGGAGTGTACCATTGAGCGAGGGGAGGGGGGGTGTCAAGACGACGCAGCAGTCACTTCCGCTCGTGCTCACTCTGTCATCTCAGCCATCCCGTCAGACGAAATAAAGAGGATGATCCAGGAAGTCAAAGGTCTGGACGAAGAGACGCTGAAGGTAAGAAACCTCACGGAACTTCAACTTGTTATGAGACGGCTTCACCAACGTTCTACACAGGTTATACAACTGGATATGTATGTTTATGTACAAATCCCCCAATTTTAAACATACAACCTCATCATCGCACACACATCACATGTATTATATTTGATGGTATTTAGGATTATAGAGATCAAACATATTTTATATATATATATATATATATATATATATATATATATAACACACACACAATACAAATAAATAGTGACATATAGTATATAGATTGAATGACATTTATTATATACACACAAACCCACTCATGATATGACATGCAAGAGAATGTCCTTAATGATATCATAATTTGCTTATATATTATATTATTAAGATTATAGCAGTTGGATTGGATGCAGCCTACAGTTCAGATAAAATCAAAGTGATATCAGGTGAATGCCATGAAGGAATGCTGTTAAAGCTTTGATGAGGAGCTACACAAACTGGCAGAACGTTTGATTTAAAGTTTAGATGTAGTGAAATATTTAAACATGTAGATGTGAACAATGCTTGGTGGTAAAAAGAGAGTTAATCTGAGCGGATCACATAAAGAATGAATACACTGCAGTAGTAACTGTGCCTCTTTTTCCTTAGCAACTGGTGAACATCCATGTTGTGATCCTACATAAAGAGGAGGGAGCTGGTCTGGGCTTCAGCATCGCTGGAGGGTCTGACCTGGAGAGCAAAGCTCCCACAGTGAGCAGCACTCTCTACAGACTCACACTCATACTAGTGATCATTCATTCAAGATTGCACTAATAGCAAGGACACACACACACACACACACACACACACACACACACACACACGTGCAATTCATGCACAAGTTAGGATCTGAAATGGTTTTAGAATGAGAATTCCTTTTGAACGCAGAGCTGCACAAATAATAGCAGTTGTAGTCCATCGGTGCCACACAAGGACAATTTGGCAAATTAAAACCATTTTAGTTATTGAATATATTGTGGTTTTACTGATTTTCAGCTGATCAGGAAGAAGCCTGAGATCCAGTTCTCAACCACAGAACACATAAATATTTACTTTGATCTCACGAGAGCCTGTCCACTGAAAAAAAAAAGTTCTCTTAATAATAAATAATAAAAGGCCTCTTTAAAAATAAGGAAATGTGAAAAATGGAGGGTTTCAATAAAAATAAACCAATAAGCTAAATGAAGGCATAAACCCAGTGAGCATTTAAAAAAAGATTGTGTACTATTATATATGGATATTACACATGTATATTTTTGGGATCTTTATTCCTGCTGCAGATGTTTAAGGTGGAGCTCAACTCCTTTATACATTGTTGTTCAGTTTGGGTAGTTAGGAAGGGTTTAGTAGCTAGTAACTAAAGCTGCCAGACAAATGTAGTGGAGTAAAAAGTACAATATTTCTCTCTGACATGTAGTGGGGAGTGGAAGTACAAAGTTGAATAAATACTCAAGTAAAATACCTTGAATTTGTACTTAAGTACAGTACTTTAGCAAAACTACTTAGTTATATTCCACCACTGATCATAATATTTACTCTTACCACTCACAGCTTATCAAAACCATACTGCTTTTTATAAAGAAGTGGAATAATATTGAGCAGGATTGGGTTCAGTGTACTGTATATGTCGAGGGATTTGATTGTAAAAGGTGAGCACATAAGGTGTGGATCTGGTCTGCGCTGCCTTTGTGGGTCTGCTGGGGCCTCCACGTTGTTGTTTTACTGATTAAGTTAAACTCAACTCGTTCCTTGCCTGATTTGACGCCTTTATTCACGGTGCAAAACTCAGAAACAAAAAAATATCCCTCTTTTTCACCGTGTAATATGTGCGTTTTGTGTAAAAGTATACAGGTCAAAAAACAACAGTTCAAAGTATAATCACGAGCATATTCATCACACAACAAAACCCGTAACCGGTGTATAAAGGCACAAGTTGTTTACCGTTCAACCATTGCTTTTCTGGTAAATATGAGAAGGCTGGAAGTTAATTTCTTAATACTGAGTTCACTCTTTACAGTCAGCTCAACAGCAGTCTGTGTGGACTAAACGGTGAATCACTTTCCCTGCTTTTATACAAAATACATTCAACGACCACATCTTTCAAAAAAACAGTTTCCTTTCTCAAACTCAACTCAAAGAGGGTATTTACACTCCATTTTGGTTTTGTGAAAACTGTAAAATGTATGTTGAATACATATCACAAAATGACGTTCAGCCTCGCTGCCTCTTTTCTGCATGTCATATTGTTCATTCTTTACTGTTTTACGGTCTTGCGATCGTATTCCTTTTCATTCTTTTAAAGCACTTTGTGATCCTGCCGTTTGAAAGGTGCTATACTAAAATAAACTTCACTTAGGGACAGACACTGTGCACACTCTCTCTGCATCTCTCTGTGTGAGACACTCATTGTCTTCGTCCAGGTCCACAGGGTGTTTCCCAGCGGCCTGGCAGCTCAGGAGGGCACCATTGAGAAAGGAGATGAGGTGTTGTCTATAAACGGACAGACGCTGCGCAGCGTCACGCACGCCGACGCCACCGCAGCGCTGCGTCAGGCCCGCTGTCTGAAGCAGGCTGTGGTGGTCGTCTGCAAGAGAGCAGAGGAGGAAGGAAGAGAGGGAGGAAGCTGCAGGAGCCAAGAGACCAACCCTGCAGGTGAGTCCCAACCACTTTGCTTTCTCAGGTCGAAAATAAGTCCGGTGGCTCGTCACGTAGGCCTAAAAAGGTTCCACGTTGAGGTTGTAAGTTGTGTTTTGCTTCGCAGCGGAGGAGCAGGGAGCTCCGCTGAGTGTGGAGCTGGAGAAAGGAGCTGGAGGAGTCGGCTTTACTCTCGAGGGAGGGAAAGGCTCAATCCACGGAGACAGACCTTTAGTCATCAACAGGATCTTTACAGGTACACTCATGATGTCATCTGATTTCATTCGATTTACAATCAACACATCCCCCATACATTCAAACGGAACCAGCTTTACTCAGACATCTGGGGTTTTAAAAGGTGCTTCTGTTTATTTACTGAAGGGGACAGAAAGTTGAAGTCGAAGTCACAGACAGGAGAGACAATTCCAATACATTGATTCTCGCAAAAGGTCGAGAGGATGTGATTCATTACTGGGGTGAAATTATTTTCAAAACTGGGAATGGAGCCTGAGGAATGGAAGCTGCTTCAGGCATGAGTACTAGTTCACGTCTGTAGCAGCAACTAAACAACTGTAAATTAACAGTCTTATCCTCTGCTTTGTTTGGCTTTTTGTGAAATAAAAAAAACAAACAGGTCTGTAGAATTTTTTTTTTTTGTGTGTGTGTGTTTCAGGTGGAGCGGCAGAGCAGATCGGTCTGCAGCACGGAGATGAACTGCTGCAGGTCCAGGGAATCGGTCTACAGGACATGACTCGTTTCGAGGCCTGGAACATGATCAAGGCCTTACCTGAAGGACTCATCACCGTAGTCATCAGGGGGAGGCAGGGCGGAGTTGAATGACAGCCGGGAGCTGCTCGCAAACGAAGAGGCCAAAGAAATGAAAAGCCACAATAGCACTTGGGGCACACAGATGTTGGCCTTTTATTTAAGGCAGTCAGTGTGATCCACCTTTGACATGGTGGACAACTTCCAAATACATTTTTATTATATTTAGATAACATTTAAAATAGTCAATTCACCTAAATCCTCCCAAAGCCCACTTACTTTACCATGCCATGTCCTAAATATGGAGAACAATCAGAGGGGAGGGGGGGGGAGGGGGGGGGGGGGGGGCTTCGGAGACTACGTCCAAGTTGTATTCACTCAACAGTTAGCATATCAGTTGGATTCTATGCTACGCTAGCTACTGAAGGTATACTGAATGTATTTGAATGATTGTAGCAGTGAATAAAGATCTACCCAGCTTTACAGGAACACCGTTGATCCTTTTTTTATTGTCTTCTGTCTCGATCGTCTGGTGATGTGGCGGCTCACTGATGTGGTGGCTCTGACAGCTTGAAGGAGTAGCAGTGTGGGGGGGGGGGGGCCGCCTTAGCCAAGGCACAATTAGATGCCAGTGGTGACTGCTAGGATTGTTTGTGATCCAAAACTTTTCCCAATAACTCCAGAGCGTTGTTAAGTCCAAAAGTCAAGATTTACTGAAACAATATAGATTGAATCACTTATCACCCTGGATGGATGTAAAATGTCTGTCTGACTCAGTTCAGACATTTTGCACTCATCTGAAGGAGAAGGAAAGGACTACAGGAGACCAGGCTCAATAACACACACACCCGTCCAGAGCAATGCAACCCACCACACCTGTGCTGCTGTTGGACATCTGTTTATTAGGTGTTGTTTTTAGTGCTCCTTTAAGTTTAGTCTACAATGGTACGAAAAAGAAAAAGAAAAATGCGCCATCACTCGTAAAAGAAGAGAAGTGTGTACACCGGAGTAAACGTCTATTTTCCCAGCAGCATGTCAGAAGAATCAGAAGATCAAACAGTGACACACTTCTGCTGACTCGGCTTCGACTTTCACCCTTCTCTTATCTGTCAAACCAAACTCGACTGGATTGTATTCGTGTTTCAATTCTGAGCGTGCGATAGGGCATCTTGAGCACAGAAGACGTTTTTGCATATTTATTATCCTTTTGTACAAATGAAATGAACCATTTGCACAAACATGACCTATCCTGGTACATGATTAAATCAAGCTAATGGTCAGTGTGGGTGTGGCCTGTGCCATTACCCTTTTTTTGTCACTTCCGTTTATTTGAGTCAAAGGGTGTTGGGGATATCAGCTGTTCAGTAACGTTAGTCTAGTTGGAGGAATGGAAGGAGAGGGAGGGAGCCTTGTTTTTTTTTTATTGACCGCTATTTCCACGTTAATCACATCGTTATTGTCGTCGTTGTTTGACGATCGCCTGTGTGCACCAAAGGGGAAAGCGAGTTTGAACACGTATGTCGCCAAAGTCTGTTTGTCGTCCACAAATAAACACTCAAAACTCAGCCACTGGATCCGTAAATCATTTACAGCCACAGGTTTAGTCTCCCCTACTCAGCCTCTCGGTGACCAATTGAAAGCTGCTGATGGTCACCTACAGTCAGTGTGGACGGGCTCCTGTCCAGGTACTATATGTGTCTTAGTGGAAGTACAGTCATTATATACAATCCCACTTCAAGTTCCACAAGTACTTCTCCCATTTCTTGTTCCCCCAATATACAACTAGTAGCATTCATTTGTACTTCATGGTACGCGTCAGTGTAATTCTACTTTCCACCACTGGGATCTGAGTTGAGAAACCTCAAAATTCACGAATGCTAGCTAGTTTAGTGAGCATTACATATACAGTATCAGAGGTCTCCTCCATCACTGGGCCCATAGAACAAGCGCACTGGCGTTTCCTTTAACCCCGCCTCCCAGCCCTCAGGCTCATTCACATGGACAGAGGCAGGGACATAACTCTGCATTTTACAACTTTTAGAACCCAATCATTTAAACAAGGGCCATTCAAGTGTTCACACTGGGATGTCGATTCACCTCAAAGACAATTATCCTCTGAGTTACAGGTGTCTCTTTTCTGAGTTACAGGTGTCTCTTTTCTGAGTTACAGGTGTCTCTTTTCTGAGTTACAGGTGTCTCTTTTCTGAGTTACAGGTGTCTCTTTTCTGAGTTACAGGTGTCTCTTTTCCGATGTAAGGCCACAAATGAAAAGCATGAGTTTTATTTTGTACAGAAAGTGTTGCCAAACACACTTTCTGTACAAAATAAAACTTGTGCTTGTCCCATTGCACACTCAGGATTAAGACGTACATATATATTGCCAGGATGTTTTTGTATCCTGGCTTTTGCACAAATATTATCAATTATGGTACACAAATATATCAATTAATAAACTGTTTATAGTCACTAATATCTGCCTTAAGAATTCTAAACAACTGTTAAACTGAGTGTGTGTGAAGTGTCATTCTGCTAGTTTGTAGGTGGCGTATGAATACTTTGAAGTGTGAAAATGAATCTGTTCTATAAAGAATAAGAGCAGTGGTGGACAACAAGATCTTAATTATTTTAATGCTGGTGAAATACAAAACCAACAGGGTGCAGAACAGTACAAGATAAACATTTTCATGTGTTCTGACTAGACATGTACAAAAGTAAAGAGTAGCCGCTGTCGCTTTCAGTGAGAGGAGTAGATTAGAAACAGCTGACGCGTGTCATTTCACATATATTCTGTTACGCCAGTCCATAAATTGCCTAGGATGTTGTGTAACACGGGAGACAAATCATGACTAAAGTGACTGTTGGACCACAAATGCAAAACTTTGGAACCTTGGGACACTTTGGACTCTGTCTCTGAACCTCAACCACAGAAGAGTAAATCTACTCTGGCTATCTGGTCTCATTGGTGGTCTTCACAGTCACCATTTAAAGGGTTTAACTGGGACTATTGCCACAGTTGCTCTTTGACCACTTTGTCAATCTAAACGCGGTGAAACGTTTGTAGGTCAAAGTTCACAGAGCTGACTCACGTGCCGCTGCACTGGTCCGTCCGAGTTCAGAATGGGATGCATGTTTCATTGTTCGCTGTTTGCATTTTAACAAACAAATATAGAGCAAATTTATTTTTTAGTTTTAAAGCAAAACATATTACCCAAACGATGAAACGTTGTGTTTCCTTAACTAGAAACTACTGGAGGTAAAACATCTAATGAAACAAGCTACTGGTGAGATACAAGTTCAAACTGAAGACGTCCAGCAGGTGATCCCAACGGCTCCGTTTGTGTCGATTCTACTTCAGCAGCTACCTGTGTGTACATCGAGATCATTTCACACACGAAAAAAACAAAAAAACACACGTTCCATTTCATAAACGCAGACATGAAAAAGCCTTTGGACCCACGAGCCACCTCAAGCACACGTGACCCGGAAAAAGGTGGTCTTTCATTAACACGACCGTCTCCACTGCGAGGTAAAAAGATGTTGCAGGTAAAGTGACAAAACCCCGTTCAAAGGAAGCTCGATTCTCCCGAAGAAAGACTTCAACACGTCACTCTGTGTGTCTATCGGACACATGGAGGCTACAACAGTTCACCACACAAAGCAGATCCTCCCTCCAGCCTTCCCCCGACTCAGGTGCACGTCTTTATTCATACATTTCATAAAGAGGGACGCATAACTTAAGGGACCTTAATGAAGAGGGGATCAAGGGAAGGCTTACCTGGTGTCTTTTCACACCACGGCCAAAGTGAGTCTGAGCCTATGAGGATTCAAATGAATACAGTACATGTATGGTCTATTTTATTCTCAATACCTGAAGAACTTACTGGCAGTTGTGGAAAAACCTACATGTGTATATTTTGTACATGTATGATTATAAATACAATAGCAACTTATATATTGTTGAGTTATTAAATACGGACATGATTCGAGCTGTAAGCTTTGATTTTGGTGTGCAGTAGTTCACGCCGTCTGTCTGACCTGAACACGAGTCCTCGCGTTAAATGACAGGAACACGCGATTGAAATCCGGCTGATGGTCAGTGTGGACGGGCTCCTGTCTGGGTTCTACACATGTCTTAGTGGAAGTACAGTCATTATATACAATCCCACTTCAAGTTCCACAAGTACTTCTCCCATTTCTTGTTCCCCCAATACACAACTATCATGAACTACAATGTGTAGACAGTGAGTTGGCCTGAAGAGAACCTGGACTGATAAATACCGTACTGGTCCTGGTCTTTGACAATTTACAGGCGTCTCTTTTCCAATGTAAGGCTGCGGTAGAAAAGTCCAAAAAATGACCCCCTAACGTCTATCCTAACCACTTTTCCTTGACCTCTATGGAATTTACTGACGCTTGTTATTGAGAACAATAATTTCTTCGACAGTTCTCTATATTTACTGTTCATTTTATGTTGTGTTCTGTTTTATTCTTATTTGTTACATGTTCAAAGTAAATAAATACATATGAAATGAAACTAAAGGACTGTCACTGTCTGTTCATATTCCTCAACATGAATCCCATTACTTTATGACTGTATGAGTATGATTGTTAAACCTGTGTAAGATAAACACATCGTTTGTTTTCATGGACGGCCGAATGGTGCGTCACTTTAAATGTTGCCGCCGCAAGGAATTGTGGGGCGGAATTATCTTCTTTCCCTTCTTTAAAGGAAGGTCCAGTGTTACCTATGCTAAAGGAGCTAATAAAGGAAGCATTGAAGCACCTTTCCTTAGCATTTAGAGAATTCAAACAGCTGTTATCATGGCGGCCGCTTAGATACTTCCGGGTCATTTCACTCAGTTAGGAACCTTCCTAAGCAAAAAGGACTTTTTCGACCGCAGCCATAGGCTATGAGGAAAAGTCACGTGACCGACCCAGAAGTTGTAATTCCACCGTTGGCCACTATGTCAGGTTTGCCACAAAGCCTGGCGCTTTTCCTGGGGACTTGGTCCAAAGGTGACAAGAGCAGCAAGATTAATGCACGCTACCAAAATAAAAGCTTACCTCAAGTTTGATAGACACATTCGCCGAGGAGTTAACTGCTCAATAAAGATACTTGTCTCTACATAACGTACGCTAAACTACCTATAAACACACTTGAAAATATAATAAGTCTGTTTTTTCAATGTACTCTAAAGGGTTCTGATATTATTGAGACATCTCTATACAATAATCAAGTCTCCTTTACATCACTCTGCCAGGTTACTTTTGACTTATGTATGTCTGATCTTGACTCCTCGCATTGCTCATAATTATGCCTTGGAATAGTGTCATTTTAGTGATAATACTGACTTTTACAGTACAAGCTACTGAAAGCAGCCTGACGTCTTGGAAAAAAAATCAGCTTATAGTGTAGTTTTATTTGTTCTTCTTGTGTCTTAAAACATGTGACTACACCACATGTTTTTCATTAGGAAAGTTCTGGTGACCACCTTTGTGAGCCCAGTTAGTCAGCTGGTGGGGTTCTAATCTTGAATCTGCGCGAGGAGTTTCAGGGACTGTATATGAAGAAAAAAGAAGAAAAAAAAAGCTACTTGGAAACTGATGCCATGGAAGAAAAAAAAAAAAAAAAAGGACACTTTTCTGCTCAATAGAGCAGCATAAAACATGCCCTATTCACCCACCTGTGCTCCAGTGTGACGGATTAAAGAGGCAGATAATCACGGTTTACAGGTGAGCTGGAGATGAGCAAACGGCAGTTCAAGTACAACAGAAACAACTAAACATGAGGTATGAGCCAAAACTCCAAACCAACAACCTGATACCAGCATAGGGTAAATAAGGTCCATGCAACATGCATGCTTACAGTACACACTGAAGTATGCGATAAGAAGAAGAGGAAATGTCTAGTGTCTCATCAGCGAGGTAAAAAGCACACGTGTTCTGTCACTAAACACATGTACAAATATAGATTATTACTTCTATATTCATTCTTCAGACTGAAGGAAATGAATTCATCCCACTGACGGGGATGTAAAGAGACTGGAGTTTGAAATGCAGGGTTAGTCAAATGCAAGCCCTCATTCTGATTTTGGGACATCTCAGTACGTAAACTGCTTTCAATAGGAGGGTTGACTGTTGGAAGATTCACTGGATTCCTCCTGTAGCGACACGGGACTATAGGAATGTACTAATAAAAATCGTGGGTTGGTTCAATTTGAAGTCAGCGGTGGATAATCTCAGTGTGCTGATTGCTGTTGAGTTTGGACTATTTCAAAATACAACAAACCTGACCAGGAGTAGGGCTCAGGTTTGAAGGTCCATGTCTCAACTCTTAGTGTCAAAAGTCCTTGAGGGATTTGACAACCTTGGCCAGGTTGCTGTAGAACTCAGCCATGCTGGAGGGGAAGAAGGAGTCGACCACGGAGCGAGGGAGGAGGCCACCCAGGTCCGTCTGGAAGAAGCTGAACACCTGGGTTTTGTTGGGCTCTCTAGAAGAAACAAAGAGAAGGTGTGTCCTACAGGGGGGAGAGGAACTTCCTCACAAACCACACACTGGACTTGCTTGCTGTCACTCACCCTGAGATGGGGACGCAGATGCAACCACATGGATGGTTGAACCCTCTCACGTAGCCAGACTGGGGCGGACAGCCCGTGTGAGTCACGTTGGTGGCTGTTGGAGAGGACGCAGAACACACACACATTTGTCTACATTATGCTGATATTGTGAGATATGTGGCTCTGAACCATGAGAGCGCCAAAACTAAACAAGAGTGGCGGTAGAATGCATTCAAATGAGACGCTCCAGAAACAAACTAAATGTATGCACAGATCAAATGTTGAGACTTTGGGCTATTTGGCTGCTTTCAGACTAGTGGAAAGAAAACATCCAAAATACATGTCTATGTGAGTATTTAAACAGAAAAGTTGTAATACAAAAAAATAACTGTCTTAATGCAAATAATCAACTGAGGAAGTTTCATGGTGAGATGTATTAGTTAACATGTGGTTTGAACTGTAATGAATGTTTATAACGGGACACAATTTTACACTTTCTCTTTAAAATAAGTGTGGTTTACCTCTTCCTCTCATCAGCTTTTCTTTTATAAATCCATCCATATATTTCATATTTACTCTAAATCAGCATTCCCAATTAACTTATTGCTCATCAGCACAGCTCATCAGGGGCAGTAGTGGTTCATCAGTCACCACAACCGATCACACCATGTGATCCAGCCGTTAACACTCACCAACCGTTACGGGAAGCCGTACAATAATAGGTGGACATTTGATAACACCTTATTTACAGTTAATATATATTATTGCCTTGATCAAGTTGCCATGTTACGTACATTACATGTCTGCACATGGCTAATTATAGCCACGCTTTTACCAAAATCATTTTGGAGCAACACCAAATGAACTCACTCTGTAGCAGAGCTTTACTCAGATTTATTTTTATTATATATATATATATATATATATATATATATATATATATATATATATTTTTTTTTATCGGTGTATAACATGGTGGTGGTAAACCCTAGTTCATTTAGTACGGAAGACTTATCAATAGGTACTAACTTAAGACTTGAACCAGGTTCCTACAGTGTGAATGCAGGTTCAATTCTTGAGTTCCTATTAATCTGTCCATCCTTAATGTGTGACATTGAATTGATTCTGCTCATGTTTGTAGTGGATCTGCAACATAGCTAAACCTCATGCAGCCTCGTCACGGTCACTTCCACAGGTGAAACAGTCTGTGCAGTCCTCTGCTGCTGCACGGCGCAATGAAGCTCAGCAAGCAACAAAGGAAACAAACACAGGAAGTAGAGGAGACGGGAATGAGTCGCTACGCACCATTGGATGAAATGGTGCCATCTTCGTATTGCTTCACTAAAATAACATCTACAAAGTCTCGTGGAGCGATGATACCCATCGCTGCTGAGGGCGTGACTGTTCGGCAGATAGAGATGTCCTGGAGAGAGAGAGAGAGAGAGAGGGGGAGAGACAAGGGAACGGTCTCAAAGACTGGGTCGAGCAAAGCAAAAGCAAATGAATAACAACTCGAGTATCACATGTATGCATTTAAAGCTGGACCGGGCTACATGTTCTGTCTTTTCTTCTTATTGAGTGGATCTGTTTGGAGCTGTAGCTGTTGGGTTAACAGCAAAGCTGATGTAGTCACCGTGACACCAAGGTCCACAAGAAGACAACATCCAGCATTTCACTGACTGTGCCACAGTCAGTGAAACTCCCCCCCCCCCCCCCCCCCCCCCGGGCATCCCTCTGAGGCGGGCCATGTAAGAGGAGAACACGCTCTGCAGAGGCTCCACCCCCGTGGCACCGTTTGCTTCTGTGACGGAGTCTCGCAGCCAGCGAGACAGACGCCGTTTGGACTGAGCCACCGCCACGCCGTCTCCGATTGAAAGGCGGGGTGAACTTCGGCAAAGCGCTTTGGCGAGCGGCGTTTTGCCCCCATTCTTTACTCATCGCAGCGAAAAATAACGTGGAGCTAGAAACTGTCATCTCACTCAAATGAACATGATTGTGACTGGTTGTGGGATGAACCTCCATGACACGTCACATGTCTGCAGAGTGGAAGACATCTCACATGACGGTAGAGTAGGCGTCTGTGAGAGCCACCACAGCAGCAGGCTCCTGGCTGTTTCCGGCAGCCATGCTGGAACACCTGCACCGTTTGTTGATATGTGCTGCCGCTGTCATATTTCCTGTCCTCACCATGTCCGTTTCAAACAAAGTGGTTCTGCACTTTCAGCACTGTGGACAGCTCCAGACAGTGTACATGGAGGGATGGAGGACTCCACATCGAGACATATCCCATCCGTCCAGAGAGGGACCCGTCTTGCGCACACCGATGTGTGTGTGTGTGTGTGTGACGTCACCGTCCCAAGGGGAAAACCACAGAGTGCCAGGTCTGAGTGCGTTCAGGGAGGGACAGTCACCATTCACCTTTTGTGCCAAACCGGACTGAGGCGCAGGGGCCCCCGAACGACCACATCTTTCTTGTTTGGAGGAGTCCCAGGGGTCAACCGATACGGTTTGTGGACATCATGCCTAGAGGGGGAATCACTAACAGCACCGTCACCACTCTGTGGGACAACAGAGAGTTTAGCGCATCCCGCTTGGCTGGATACAGCTCTGCCCTCATGGCGACCAAACGCATATCCACACCCAGGTGAATCAATGACCCCTTCTGCCAGTTCATGGCTGGACACCGTGTTTGCAGAGTAGTAGGACTTCCGCTGCACCCTTTTCTGGAACTAAGTACGTTTACTCAAGTACCGTACTTTCCTACATTTTTAGATGCTACTTTCTACTCCATTGCATTTCAGAAGGAAATATGTTTTACTTCACTACATTTATTATAGTGAGTAAATGAAAAACAATGCTTTGTTTCACCGTATATTACGCCAGCCAACAGTACAAAAATGAATACAATTTGCATCTTACATGTTGCATCAATAATAATGATAATAATAATAATCTATTATAATCATACATCTTTGATTCAAATCAAAAGAAACCTGGGTTAACATATACAGAATGGTCATGACAAAGAGAGAACTTAGTAACACACCTCTGTGATTTGTTCCAAAAGCTCAAACCTTTTGACATTATTGTCCCACTTGACTCGGAGTCCATTGGGTACTGGTTTGAGACACTCCCACACTTTCTCTGGGCTGCCACCGACGACCCCCTCCCCCTTATAACTGCAGAGGAAGACAGACGAGGACACGGTCAGGAGAGCGCTCTATCTGCTGCAAACGAGATCCATACGTTATTGGACAGGCACAGGATTTGGACCACACCTTCCTCAAACATAACACGGTCAACTGATAGCTAATTCAACTTAAACAATGACATTCTAACTCATGTTTACCAATTCAAAAAGATTTAGAAAAAAACTATAGAAACGCTATACATTGTGTTATTTTAACATTAGCTTGTGAAATAATGACTTTATAAATGATGTATTGTATCTAAGCTGATAAACGAAAAACAATTACGCTTGAAATTTACCAATTTACTGTTAATGATTACAAAATGAGGTGTAAAGTCTAAACATACACAGATATGAACTACTGCCAAGGTATTAACTATATAAATAATGTTTATAGATGCTTTACAAAGCATTTATTCACCATTTTACCAGGCGGTTGAATCATTAGTTGCTATTTTATGGTAGCCATCCAATTTATAAACGACTTACAAACCATTCATTAGCAATAACTGGGAGGCAAACAGCTGGTCCATAGTGTTAGATATTTTACAATCGATTTCTTAAAGGGTTACAAATCATTTAGTAATTATACAAAAATACTTAATACAGTCTATACAATGCTGTGTGCAACAATAGACTGTTTAAAATAACATTAGTAAACATTCATTATAATAATAATACATTAACTATTAATTACACAGTTAATAGTTTGTATAACAATGTTATAATAAAGTGTTACCAGAAAAAATAGCTACATAATAAAACATGATTTACTGTGACGCCATGAATACAAGAGCATGGGTCTGTCATCCAACTACCCGTCTAGATATTATAGAAACCACCGATGTTCTTTTGAGCCGTTCTTTAATGCTATTTGATGTTTCCTTGGATTTCTAATGACCGAGTTCAAACTTTGAGTTGGCTTATCTCTTGTGGGATTAAAAGGTGTTTATGGAAGAGTTATGGTTCATTAGCACAGCCACTGCTGTTTGAATGTTTATGATCAGTGGATCTATAGCCTGTCCTGTATCAGAGGTGGTGAAGTTAACGTTTGTGTAGACAATCAGACACATGATGGTGAGAGCTATGCCTAATCACAAGTGTTTCCTGATAGCTGGTTTTATGAGGCAGGGTGATTTATTTATTACGACTTTAGACTTCATTCTCAGAAAACATTTTTGAATATGAGCAGAAATCTTGCTGACACACATAAGAGCTACTAAAGTCCAGGGATAATAAATAAATTACAAGGTATCCATTGAGGTGAAGAAGCGTCACATATACATTTAAATGTCATTGATCTGATAGACAGATCTGTAAAACATGGTTTTCTCCATAAAGTTTCTTACAAAAGTAATAATTGATAACATTCTGAATGGAAAAAGACTTGTTGGTGAGCTGATGATGGAGCCCTCTTCTTCCTTCTCAACAGCAGAGCCAAAGACTAACCCGGTTAGTCAGGGGGTTGTGGGAAAATAATATAGAAGCAGAACTTGTAAGGCAATGCTGCGAGCATGGATACTTTTGAATCAAAAAGGAAAACCAGGTTATTACAAAAAAAAAAACCTTCATCAGTTATAGATGAATGTAGCTTTTAAGATTAAATAATGCAATAACAGATGAAGGACTATTCATCAGTTTGTTTCCACCCTTGAAGAGGAAACATACAGTTGCACTCAAAATGATTCAACCCTCATAGCAAATGAGGTTTATCAGCTGTTTTCAATGAAAAACTCAAAACAAGAACAATTTAAATAGCTCAACACAACCAATACTACGAATGGTTTCTCCTAATTTAACACAAAGCAAAATGACTCTAATGACTACTGCGGTCTCAAAATGATTCAACTTCTTCGTGACGAGCATCTTCAGTACTTACAGCGACCTTTCTGCTGTGATGACCTGATGCAGAGACAGACTCCCAGGTTCTGACAGCGTTCCTGATGGATTCTCAGCCCACACCTCATGGGCAACGGCCTCCAGCTCTCCAACACTCTTGGGTGTGCGTACTTCCTTCTCCAAATCCCACCAGAGATGTTCTATGGGCTTCAAGGCTGTGATGGCCACTCTAGAATCTTCCAGGACTTTTTTTCTGAAACCAAGCCTTGGTGGACTTTGAAGTACGCTTTTGGATCATCGTCTTGTTGGAAGGTCCAATGACGCCCAAGCTTTTTTTATTTTTGTTCTCCTAGGATTTCCTGATACTTGATGGAATCCATCCTGCCCTCCACACACACACTGCAGGTTTCCAGACGAAGCAAAGCAGCCCCAGAGCATCACCGAGCCACCGCCATGCTTCACTGTAGGCAGGGTGTTCTTCTCAGCTTCGTTCCTCCTCCTCCAGACATTACCGCTGATCCACAGAACAGAATCCCAAAACCTCTGTGGCTTATTAATATGGTTATGAGCATATTGGAGCCGACGTTTCTTGTGCTTTTGGGTCAGTAGTGGTGTACGTCTTGGAGTTCGGGCCTGGAGACCTTCAGCGTTTAACTGAGGACACTGAAACCTTGAAACACCTGAAGTCTTGCTGCAGGTCTTTTGCAGTCACTCAAGGGGGTTTTGGCTTCCTGCCTCCTCAGACAATCTGGTGGCAGTTGTTGATAGCTCTTTTTAGACAATTCTCTTGACTTACCCATATTTCTAATATGCAAACAAACGTCACTGCCAGTCCAGGTATTTGATGTGTTCCATCTCAAGCACACCTGATGCAAATAATGAGGCCCTTGATCAGGTTTGCGTGAGACAACACCCAATAAGGGATTCTATGAAAGGGATTTTAATAATTTTAAGTCATTAAAAGTGGCATTTTGTGTTGAATTTGGAGGAACCACTTGTAACATTAGTTGCATTGAGCTATTTAAATTGTCATTGTTTGAGTTGTGTATTGAAAACAGCTGAAAGTTTGTACATTTTGCGCCAATAAACCTCATTTTTAATGGGGGTTGAATCATTTTTGAATGCAACTGTATGCTCCAACAATACAACAGTGGTTTCATAGTTCAGATTAGAACTCGTTCCCTGTATCTCAGAAGTCCACTTATGGCTAAAGAAGTTCAGTTCAGAATGATGAACGAGATCTACCCGGCAACGACTTCTTCCATCAAAAGGTTAAACTTAGATTTGAATGTTTGTGCTTTCTGTAATCACTTCCATTATTAATTGTTAAACATTTTCATCACTTTTTTTTTTTTTTTTTACTCTCACCCTTGAGGCCACTTTTTTAAATGCTAAATTATAATTTTGTGTTGTGAATGATGAATGTAAGACAGGGAAAATTATGAAACATGGCTGTGTTCATCATATCACTCTTTTTTTAATTCACAACCATTTTTTTATGGTTGATTTTTTTTAAAACATGCATTTTTATCATCTCTACTTTTACCAGTGAATTTATGTTTCTTTCACCCGTCATACGTTCTCTCACAACTCTGCGACAATTGGAACTTGAAATTGTGCGTTTGTTCAAACCACATTTGACAATCTAAGTATCTTGAAAAGTGGTATTAAAGTATCTTCTGGTAGCATCTAATAATATCTTTTGAATATCATGTAAAAGAATAAGTAGCATGGTGATTTTAAACCGTCTGCAGGTTTAGTTATCATACTATGAAGGAAAGGTAGCTTTGCAAACACAAGCCCCGACTGATGTCCTGATTCTTGTGTTTACCCTCACAAGAACAAAGTGTTCTTCTAAAATGTTCCATCTACAGATGTGACGCATTATGTTCAACCGTTGATGAAATCTAAACGCGACGAGAAAGAAAAAAAGTTGAGGTTTCTCACACATTCCCTGGGAACTCCGACGAGGGACGCCAAGACACAACCACGTCGTTCTGCCAAAGAAAACAGATTTACAGTGATAAACATACAACATATTTGAAAAAAGGCAAAAGAGGTCATAGGTCATCTCGAGGAGCGCGAGTGTGACAGAGGCCAGTATGAGGTGATGCACCGTTGTCAGAATGTTAAGTGGTGCTGGCACTGTAAAGGGTCAGTGTTGAAAAAAAATATGGACGGCAAACAGCAAAACGTGCACCCCGGAATGAATTAAATATTGATATTTGTTGCAGTAGTGATGTTTTAAATATTGTAACAGTCAGAGGTGGAACAGATGACGCAAGATGTCCGTTTGTTGTTGAGGACTTTGTCCTCATCTCCTGTAGAGAGAGCATCACACCTTTAAGTTTAGCTCCGTTAAACTGACAATACATGTGCTGAATATCGATAACCTGGAACTAATTCACCATCTCATGTATTGTGAACTGGAAACAGAGGGTCTTCGTAACTGAAACGGGAAAAAGTTGTGTAACTGAAACTAAAGTGGGAACAGCTAGGCTAAAACCAACATCAAGAGTTCCTTTAAAGTGACACGTGCAGAATGAAGAGCTGATTCTAAAGTTCCGTCACGTGACCCAAACTAACCTAATCGGTGAGCAAAGAATCAAAAGAACGTTAACACCGAACAATGTTCTCTGGTATAATCACGCTGATGCTGTGACCATACCAGAGAACCGCATGCATCAGTGCACAGTGGATATTAACGTTACATGTTGTACGATTCCATATCAGACATTAATAACAGAAAACATTTACCGATTTCTTGCAGACTTTCCAGCCAGACTCATCCCTCTTGTATCCCAGCAAGCAGTCACCCACTGCCTTCGCTTTATGTTCATAATCCATAGTAGTTGGTGTAAATTAACGTTACCTTGCTAACCTAGCGTTAATTCAATTGGCAGACTAACGTTAGCTAACGGCTAATGGTGGATACACGATAACCTGTTATCTTTTAATTCAACAATAACTCAAAGCGACACTGTTGCTGAGCTGTGTGACTCAAATGCAGCAGCGACAAATGAAGTTACTTAACATGAGCACGTAGAACCGCTACTACAGAGCTAGCGTTAGCCAAAATGAATGAAATGTGCTATGCAATGCCCGCATCGTTCACTAACAAGCAGCTAGCTCGCGTGTCTAACGGATGTGACAACTCTGCCAGTTGCTGTTCACTGTAAACCGTTTAAGGCCGTGCGACAGCCCACACCTGTCTCGGTCAGAACGTTGCAATTCGAAACTATTTGAATGAATTCCCTGAAATGTAAGAATGGTTACAGCGGTGTCAAATCATTCAGAGAAAAAATACTTCCGGTATAGCTTTCAAAATAAAACTCCATCTCACATACGTAAGCATTTATGAAAATGTACCATGCGCTATTACAAAGCCTTCATTACATTTTCAATGTGTTCAGTGATTTATTCAAGAATGTTGATATTGTTTTTTTTACACAGCAAAACATTTACGTAAGCGAAAAGTATTATGTATTTTATTTTGAAGGCAAACGTGCCCGACTCTTTCTCGTAATCTTGACGGCATCACGCACCTGCAGCTGGAGCCCTCGTATGTTGCAGCAGAGCAAGCTGGGAATTGTAGTGTTCACTTCATTCCATCCGAAATGCTGCTTATTCAATGTGCAGGACAGATCAATCGAAACATTATGATCGATTCTGTTGTGATCGGATGGGAAGCAGGTGTTATTATGTAAACTGTGTGTTATAGCTTCAGTGCAGTATAGTTTGATTGTTATACACAATGCTACAATAACCCATTTAATTATCTGATGTACATGTACACTCATCAGAGAAAAAAAAAAAATCACATTTATGATAATATTCTCGTTGTGCTTTCAAATCATTGTACCCTTTTAACCACTAGTAGTGTATATATCTTAGATTTTTCTGAGACACATTTTAACCGAATAGATCATTTTAGCAAAGATGTCATACATTTGAGCAGACAAGGTCATTTGATTCAATGACATTTAGATCAAAGCTGGTTTTGGACTTCTTTTTGGCCAGCTTCCCTTGCCCGGCATCGGTCTTGAGATGGTGCTCCTTGTTGTGGATGACCTGAATGTACTGGTCAGTGCTGCTGTTTTGCTGGTCGCTGCTGGAGGCCAGGGAAGCTGAGTCTGACTCGGTCAGAGGGGTCTCTAGCTTTGGTCTCGTCTTGGACTTCACAAAAGACTCCATGTGCCTGGTCCTGGCCGGGGACTGACAATGTCTTCCTGGGGAATGGATGTGACGCCTGGTTCGTACGAGGACCGAGTCTGCTCCTCTCACATTGGCCTGGGCCCGGGAGTTTGACTCTAAATCTCCCCAGTCCATTTCTCCTTCACCATCCTCCCCTTCATCCTCTCCTTGCGCTCCATATCTGCCCCGAGCTCGAGTGTGACCGCCTTTAACCACAGACACGTGGCTCTCTACACGGTCCCCGATGTAGAAGTGCGGCGGCTGGTGAAGGTCAGAGAGGGACCGGGGCCGATGAGCCTTTCCCGACGTCATCCTTCTCCTGCCTTTTCCCTCTTCCTCCTCCTCTTCCTCTTCACTCAGATGCTGATGTGATGGGTGGGACCGGTGAGGATGCGGTTGGTGGTGAGCGGAGCGGGGGGTGTAGCGTTTGATGTTGCGTGGGTACAACTCGAGGATCTCCGCGGGCTCCTCCATGAGGTAATGGCGTGGGATCCGTGTGGATGAGCGCAGCAGTTTCTTCCTGGGCTCGTGCTCATTGACGATCACATAGCGGGTGGTGTGACCACGCCGTCCTCCATAACTCTGTGCAGTGATGATCCCGGCAGCCTCGACTGGATGTATGGAGCGTATGGCCTTCCTGTACAGGGGGTCAGAGTGGATCTTGTCAGAATAGCGAGCTGGTGGATTATACGCCACTTGGTGGTAGGATTTGGACCTGCAGGTACCACTAGGGCCACCAAGAAAGTGTGGGGGCCTGTAACAAGAGAGGACAACACATAAGAATGAACTTAGAGGACTATGATGTAATATTATTGTTGGTATGTTATCATTGCATAATGCTTTATCAAATGTTTGCAATGCAATTTTTACAAAATGTAAGGGGACATATTGTTCACTGTAATGGATAATTAAACATGGTTGAAAACGGCAAAGCAAGCTTGAATAAACACTTAAAAAACAACTTTGGTATGATTTGTATATTGGTCAGCAGTGATATACTGTATATGCTATTTAGTCAAAAATGTTTTTAAACATGCAAAAACACTGGTATGTTCCTTTAAAGCCAATATTCAGCAGGTTTAAATTGGACCTTTTTCATGCCAAAAAACATTCCCGTAACTTACAAGTATTCAGCGCTTCCCACAGAATATTTTTCTTCAGAATGAAAGAAGGAACCGAGACAGCATTTAGAAAACCCAGGTTTGCTACTAAGGTAGGACTGAACAATGAATCGTTTTTATATAAAAATCGCAGCATCTCTTCAAATCACAGGAGTCACAATTTTAATTATAAATTGGATAAACATTATCTACAATCTACGCAAGAGCATTAGAGACACGTGAAAAATTAGACACGTGGAAAAACGTCAGAATTCTAAATTCAAAGTCAGATTTTCTTTTTTTCAAATATTAAAAAAAATGTATTTGACTTCTGAATTTAAACTCAGAACTCTGACTTTTCTCAGATTTCTAACTTTAAATAACTCAAATACATTTTTCTCGTTGCCCTAAACCTGTTCTGTAACAATCCTAACAATTAAGAAGCACTAACATTTTGATGTTTGAAAAGCTTTAAGCTGTTCAAAACGATCAACCAAGAGGTAGGTATTTCTGTAATACCACATTATGTTACATAACTACAGAAATGTAGCAAGCTGCTATAGCTTGAGCTACAGTGTCAATGACCAGTAGCTGGAGGATATTCAGCTTTTGGCCAGGGCCTTGTTTCCCTAAAGCATCTTAAGGCCAAGATGATTAATTAACAAAACGGGATTGGACGAGTAATGCTAAAAGTAAATTGCAAAATAACATTAAAACTATTCATACCAGCAGCACTAAGACACTGTTTCAATAAAAGCTTTTAGTACATTTGGGCAGACAGAGGACCACCAACCGGGATCCTATTGACCCAGAGCAGCTTCTGGCTGTCTGAGGAAAATTGTTGTATAGTTCAAGCTCCTGTAAGTTAATGTACTGAGCTTCCTGCTGAGTGAATTTGAGTTCCTTCTGTTAAACAGCAATCTTCGAACCCATCAGTTATCGTTGCGACGACAATAAGCTTGGGTCGAGGATCTATATTTCTGGGTTCTGGTGTAACCGGTTCACAGATTACATTTCTGCCAAAGCGTTCCGCCTCTTTTTCTCTCCACACAGACTATTTACCTGCATTCAAACAAAGCTTGCTCAAAGTGATCAGTCAATACTAAACAGACTACAATCGGACACCAGAATGCTTCCGTTGCCAATTCTTGTCTCGTTGCCTAGAGATTATACATGTGAATGCAGAATTTGCTTATAGAGAACAAATGGTTACGCAGTGTATATGTCTAGCTTTTATTGTAAAAGGTATGATCTGAAGGAGCGGATCTGGTCTGCGCTGCCTTTGCCAAGGTTGAAAGGATTAATAAAGTTTGTTGTTGTCTTGGTACAGAGCCTCTGTGTTGTTACACGTTATAGTGCATCTTTTTAATATGTACGTTTCGCACAACATGATTGATTGATGCCTTTATTTGAGGTACGTGAGCTCAGAAAAATCAGCCTTGTTCCGGGAAAAAAATGACGTCACTTTTTCCTTCTTCTTCTGCATTCTATATGAAAGTACTCACTAAAATAAAATATACATTAACAGGCTAATTATTTGCAGGAAAAAACCCAGACCAAGCCCCACTTAGGGTTCAATTTTAACAGCTTTCAAACCAGCCCAAAGGAACCGTATCCGGACAAACAGAGTTTGTTTTAACCCAACCAAACAGGTTAGGTTGTGAAAGAACCCTAAAACTACAATCTAGTTTAAGATATCCCCATTGGCTATATCTTCACCATTTATCAATTCTACAATACATTCTTAATATCAATGAAATTGTATAGATCCATCATATAAGAGGTTGCCTGTTGTCTTTAGACAATCTGATTGGCTAAACCAAAATATCAGTGTGTGTCAGACCTGTTGGGTATGTGCTCCGGCCTGTGTTTGGGCAGTATGGTCACTGTTGGACTTCTGACTGATCCAGCCACACTTCCTCTGTTCAGGTCCGCCCTAGAAGCTGATTGGGTGATGGTGCGGATGCTGTTTCCATGACGAACAGGAGAACTAAAATTTGTAACGCTGCCGTTGCGTCGGGGAGATGGAGTGTGAATGGAGGCCTCCTGGCTCGTGATGTCACTCTCCTGCTGATCCGGCTTTTGGTCAGCCGCAGCCTCTGGAGCCTGTAATCTCGCTAAGATAGGGTAAATGTTACAGGGTGAGGGTCACGACACTACAAGAAATATCGGAACACATTCAGGACACGTGAAAAAAACTCCAGAGATACCTGCAGCCATCTGGAAGACTTTCTTCTTGTCCTCAGTCCGCTCCTAAAAAGATTAAAGGAAAATTCCACCTTAAATATTTTCTACATTTTAGCTTAAAATTACTTAAAGCTACTACAAGCCACTTTCCTTTTTTCGTTTTGTGTTGAATTTGGCGGTCCCTTTGGACAAAAGTGGTAGTGTTTTTACGAGCACCAGAGTCCCTTTAGAAAACCTTTCATAGTGTCTTTTCTATTCATACACTGATGTCAGGGGCTCTGCAAGGCGGCACTATCTATTACTATTCATATCTAAGCATCAACACGGCCTTCGGGAGCAATTTGGGGTTAAGTGTCTTGCCCAAGGAAACGTCGACATGGACTGTAAGTGCCAGGGATCAAGCCGATCTTCTGATTGAAAGACGACCTGGTCTATCAGCAGCATTGGCGGATTTGGGTCAATTGGCAGTGGGCTGGTCTCTGCTGGAGGCCCTGCTGGAGTCTGAGCTGTAAGAGCTTTTGGTGAATCTGCTTGATTTCATCTGATTTCTTGTTCTAAAATATTGATATCCTATCGCCATCAAAAATCCAGTATCATTCTGCCTTTATTGTTTTGTACCCACAAAACTAAAGTTTAAGAAGCTCGTTGAAGACAGCTCGAATGAATTATCACTGGTCAATATAATTGGTCATATTCCTGTTGTATTCTTCCTTTCATATGGGGCAACCAAATCTGCTAAATGCAAATGTGCTACGATTGAGAGGGATGTAGACATTATCATATTATGTCTTACAATTCTTATACATGTTGAAAATAAATATGGCATGGTAGCCCCTGCCATCAGTTTATGAATGGTTGTGAATGGGTGAATGTTGACATGTAGTATGAAAGCACTTTGAGTGGTCGGAAGACTAGAAAAGAGATATACAAGTACGATCCATTTACCCACTCTGCGATTGATTCGTCAGAAACTTACAGTCTGGAGCTGCATCCTCAGCTGGTTGTTGGTGAATTTGAGGGATCTGGCAATGGCCTGGAGATAGTATATCAGCATGCTGAAACACACAGGGACACATGATAAGATGACATGTTAATATGAAAGGTGTGTGTGTGTGTGTGTGTGTGTGTGTGTGTGTGTGTGTGTGTGTGTGTGTGTGTGTGTGTGTGTGTGTGTTTGTGTGCAACAGAGGACATTTTGGAAGTCCCCTCTTGGTCATGCTTTAAATCACCCTAAACTCCTGTCTAAAACCCTTTGATTTAATTTGCAGTAATTCTGTGGGAAAAGACTTTACAAGTAAAATTTCTATTCTATTTTTGTTTTGTCAAAAAGACCAGAAACAGGAGTCCACACTTGGTTGGAGTACTGTCATAATCCACTGTTGGTAATGTAGGAATGTATGTGTGTGTGTGTGTGTATGTGTGTGTGTGTGTGTGTGTGTGTGTGTGTGTGTGTGTGTGTGCGTGTGTGCGTGTGTGTGTCTTACAACAGTAGCAGCAGTGCTGGCAGCACTACGACAGGGCTAGTGACGTAACTCATCACTTTACTGAACCACAGTGGGAAGTCACTGGCCACTGTCTCAGAGATGATGTCATATATCTTCTCTTGACCACTGAAACACACATTTAAGTACTTTTATGTAGTTAACATGTAGAAACAATATAAACACAATACCACACCTCAGGGTTCAGGGAGCAGATGTAATGACCTCCTCATATTGTACAAACACAGCAGACTCGAGCAAGTACTTTAGCTTCTTTTCCCCCCTTGGCATCCCTGTCATCTGCTGCACCCTTTACCACCAATGTGTGGACATAACCCAGGGTGCAAAATGCAAACAGGCAACCTGCATTCATATCCAAGCTGAGGGACAGCATCAGCTACAGTATATGGCAACATTGTGGTTTAACATTCTGTTGATCTGACCTTGCTACAAATTACATTGATTTGTACATGTCGTGACTATACAGATCAGTTACAAATTACTGTGTGTAATTAAGCTACTCTTTGGAAAACACAGAGGAAAGTGAAATGTCGTCACAAGGACCTTACATATTACTTAGGCTGCAAAAAAAATTAAATATATATATATATATATATATATATATATATATATATATATACTAGTGCTGGGCAACAATTCATCGCGATTAATCGCATGATTTTCTGAGATTAATCGCATTATTCAAAGTTCAATAATGAATTCAAAAGTAGTGTATCGCGCACTTCTATTTTAAAAGTACTGCTATATGAACAAAAGTGCAATAACATTTGGTTTGCAAACACTTTAAATATATAAGGTGCTTTTTAACAGCAGTATTCCCTTTACACAGTAGTAGTTATATTTCTTCACAATCTGTGCTCAGTGTGCTGACTTTGTTTGAAACGTTCCACTGCTGTGCAACATGAATAAAATGTTCTGCGCACGTTTCAGCAAAATGATTGTCTTCTGTTTTCATTCCAGTCAGACCATGTGAATGCAGCTCCCACTGTTCATCAATATAATGCATCGTAACTCTGAGGTGATGATGGTTACCCAGCAATGTCCAGTAGTCTCCAGTGAGAGCAACAGCTGGTGACGTTGTAACGCCGTCACTTTTGTAGTCCTCTCCTTTTCATACAACTCGTGTGTTCTTTTTGTGATTGTGATGCGTCTTGAGGGAGGCTCAAACGTGCCGTCATTCGATGCGATCCTAAAGGTACGTTCACACCAAACGCGACGCGAACGCACCTTGAGAATGTTCTTCAGACCGACATCTTCCACAATACCAATGGGCCTGCAGTTTGTAGCTATCCACTTCACTGTGGCATTTGTTAGCTTGTCTTGCGATAATAACGCGTTAACTTGCCCAGCACTAATACATATATGTTTTTTTGTGTGTTTTTTTTCAAGAATAGGAGGAGGCAGACAGCCTTTACAGGACGTCCATCCTTCTATTGATAGGGAATATAAATCACAGCAGTTCCTTTCAATAACACACATCTTTTGACACTATAAACTATGTTTTTACCTGAATGGTCCACAGTGCTGTGACGGTCTGTATCTCACTATGGCAAAGACGGTGGGCAGCATACACAGAAACAGCATAAAAAGCAGCATAGCCAAGTAGAAATTGTTTGATCTGAACAAAAAAAGCAAATCAGAGACAACATTGGTGTTTTAACATGTTCACATTCCCATTGTTTTCATACCTCTTCTCTACTGTTGCTTTTAGAGCAATCTGTCAAACAATTCAGCAAAATGCAAGTAATTGTTGGAAAATTAGAATAGGCTACTGCATGCTGGGTCACTATTGTTCTTACAAGACAGGTCATACTTTGTACTGAGCAGAGCTGACATCATATATCACTCACCTCAGCTTTACATGACTTTTACATCCAATTAAAATAGCATGGACTTGAGTTCTATAAAACATGTTGGGTTTGCATGAGCAGAACATAATGAATTAACTTGCATCAAATAATGAAATTCAAATGTAGTTTCAAAATGACAGCAAATCTTTAGAAGTGTGGTACATGTAGCTGACAATTGCTTCTTGGAACAGACATAAATGAACGGATTTTAAACCCAAAGCAGCTGTGCTCATTAGAACTGTTCAGCTCTTCATTCTGGTACACACTTTGAAAGACAACAGAAATGACTCCACTTCCTTTAACAGCCAGTGAGTGTGATCACAATGTCTCCTGATTGCACTGTCATGAGTGCAGCAGCTGAAGGATGATATGGGACTCCATTGTTTCAGCGACTATCCTGACCAGCATTTCACCAGCCACAATAACCTACACTGCCGTCTGCGGTCGACTTGATGTCGGGGGCTACAAATTTAAACAGATATAAATACACAGACGTAATGGCTCCTGGTGGCGGCACACCATATGTTAAAATGATGTGCCAGCACGACTTAAACAATACCAATGGAAAGTCATTTAGGATCCTTTGTCGAGGTAGACACACATTTTTAGGTCCAACAGAATAAGGTCTTAATCAAAGTCTATGAGGTGAGATGGTCCAAGTTGACAGATGGGTCAATCACAGGACTTTCACCCAGGAGACCTGTGTTTGTGTCCCACTCAGAGTAACTGAGTTTACTTACTCTAAATCAGTTAAAGTTACGTAGCAAACATACTTATTTTACCCCAAAATATGATATTGTCTTTCCTAAACCCAACGCTAAATTGTTTCTGTGTTGGCGATACGTAATTTTAAGACACATTAATACACTGTTAAGAGGTCGCAGTCATTTCACATAGATCACGTTGATTTTTGAACTGGACGGAACCAGATTAGCTGTTTCCCAATGCTTCTAATCTTTATGCTAAGCTAGGCTAATTACGCCCTTACTCCAGCTCCATGTTTAACCCACAAAACCTTCGGGAAATACATATTTTAGCTGTGCATGTTAAACATTTTCTGAATTACCCTTCCATTTCTTTAAAGCCAGTTCTCTAAACACTCACAAAACTATCTCTGTGAATAAAGACCTGTTGCTGTATGTTTTCACTGACATGGCGACAAACTTCATTGTTTGCACAGTAATATACTGCCAGGTGTGGTGCTCCTTTGAGTGTTATAAACTTTCGACAGTATTCAGCTTTGATTATACATTAGCACCTGTGAAGGCCAACTGACAAACACATCGCCATTGTAGTTGCATTGTCCCTGCATTTCTTGTTTGCGGCCAGAAACACAAGACTACTTCAAGGATGCTAGAACTAAATCCATATTATCACCAACAGACATGTTGTCAGTGTTACAGTGTTCCCAGCGCTCCACTATCAAGAGCAGGGTTAGTACAACACCTAATTTACTATCAGCAACGTTTCACTATCAGTCTCTCTCATCCAGCACAACTGCATCCAATGGCTTACATTATATGTTCACTCAGCTGTATGGAGTGTGTGTGTGTGTGTGTGTGTGTGTGTGTGTGTGTGTGTGTGTGTGTGTGTGTGTGTGTGGCTGCTCGGTTTTTCCACCACATCTGGGAGTGACTGATAAGGACTGAAAGAGGCCATGACAGCCTTGTTACATAAATCCAGAGTAGGCTGATTGCCTCAGGCCTGTGTGTGTGTGTGTGTGTGTGTGTGTGTGTGTGTGTGTATGTATAGGTACATGCATGTGTGTGTGTGTGTGTGTGTGTGTGTGTGTGTGTGTGTGTGTGTGTGTGTGTGTGTGTGAGTACTGTAGACACTGTACACACTGATTTGTCACTACCACGGCAGAGCTGGATAATTAAACCATTAGGGATAATAAATAATGAGAGTGTTGATCAGTGTGTAAAATTCCCCGGAGGTCCCGTCTCCAAACTCCGCCCTGCAGCAGAATGCGCATAGTACACTCGCCTCTCTCACTCTGACCCGACACACATGCACAGGCTCGAACCCAACACACACACACCGTGGCTCTGTTCCTTTTTGTTGCCGTCCTGGTATCCAAAAAGAGGAGAGATGATAATCTGCTTTAATTCAGATTCTCACGAAAGGCACTGGATCACATTTGTCCAAAGGGGGTCCGTTTAGGTCCACAAACAGACATAAAGACAGGTTCATTTCTGCAACCTGCTGCTGCTCTGTGTCATTTCAGGCAGAAAATCTTCTCTCGTACTCATATTTGTGAAACATTTTTTGTCAGTTTGATTGATAAAATCTGCTGGACATTACTAGGCTTTTAAAACACATTTGAGTGACAATTGCAAGTGACAAATAATTGTCTTATGATTTAAGAGACCCCACCAGTGGGGCTTTCAGGGGGTCTGAAGTGTCAATCAAGGAGTCTCGGACTCCTGAGACTCCCCGTGTTTCTGTGGTGCTGATGCTGTTTCATCTTTATCGAAGAGAAGATCACAGGAGTGTGTGATTGCAGAGCAAATATGGACATGAAGTCGTGTCCTTTAGTTCACCGAGTGTGTGAGATGAAATACTTCTCTACCTTCTACTGTGCATGTGTGTATGATGTGTGTAGACCTAAAGTCAGTGTTATATGAACTACAACATACTGTCTCAGCCAAGAGAAAAGAGTTTGAGAATAAACTCATAATATTTTGGAAAAAAAGTAATTGTCACGGTCACGGCTGTGATTCTAGTTTCCTTGTGTTCTTCCCCTCCCCGGTGTCTCTTGTGTGTTCCCTGCTGACCAGGTGCAACGCAGTTTTGTGTTTTCATCATGGAACATGCTCCGTACAAATGGTTCTGTGCCACTTTCCATTTTTGTTTTACTGGTAAACTGCTCAAAATGAGACCTTAACAACATAAAGCTGTTGCTGTTGTTACTATAGTGAAAGGAGCCTCTCCCAGCTGTTAGCAGACTAGCTAACGGTCTAGCTAGCGAGCTGTACCCAGCATGCCATTTGACGGTGAAATTTTATAAATGTACAAATGTTACAAATTGTTTGTGTCACAAATTGTTTTGTCACAAACTGTTGTGTCGTGGTGTTTTGCCCTGTTAAAGAGAGTTAGTGTGGGTTATTAATTGTTGTGTTAGAATTCCCTCTCAATACACTTACAACTAGCTCCGACCGTAACGCTCATAGCGGTGTAAAGTATATTTTGCTACCCGTTGAAGAGTGACAGCAGTTGTTTCAGCTATGCACCGGAATGACGGCGTGTGAAAAATCCATTTCATATGGGAAATTCAAACCGGTATACGCCAAGCACTAGCTTGCATCATGAGACTTGTGGTCCATGCAGCAGCTGGCTGCCTGCACCCATATCCTCTTCTTCGCACCTCTTATACTTTACTACCATGGCCTGCACGGCCTGAAACAGGATGTTCCAGTACACAGGCCCCCACCCTTGATAAGTCTTGTGTATAACTCTGTGTAATGACTTGTATTTTATTTGAAGCAATCACCACCACCTAGTGTTACGTTTTTTCGCCAGTTTTCGCCCACACTGTCGCCTAGTGTTAAGTGTAGATGATGCAGTGTTCACCTGCTATATATGTGGCACATGTGACAGGAAGTAACGTATTCCCTTTACTGGTTTTGTGACAACGTGGCTCTGTTGTACTAGAGTGACTGTGCAATAGTATCTTCATCCATCCTGCATCTTCTGGCCCTCTGAGTGGCAACGCCAGTGAGTATGATTTACTTTTATAGTTTTAGGTATTTCTGAGGGTTTATTTTGTTAGTTTGTTGTAATTAGAAAGAGTTTGATGACATGTGCAACATGTAACTGATTGAATATATGTAGATGGCACAGCAATGTATGTTTCCATTATTATTATTATTATTATTATACACAGTATTTAAGTTTGATCAAAACTAATATGTGATTGTATGTTTTTTGTCTGTTTTGTAGTTTCACACTTCTTCATATTAAACCTGTCCAAATACAACACGCAGGTCTGTTCCTGGTCTGTTTGGAGGAAGAGTATGATGAAGAGTTTAGCTGACTGCAAAGCCCGATACAGGACACAGAGTCGACATTAGGTCCGAGCAGAACACTCTGTATGATTTTTACTTCTGTAGTGCACACTTCTACAGACTCTGAGTGACTCTGTGTAACTGTGCCTCTTCTCTGGCCAGAGAATAAATACTTTTAAAAAACAAGTTTTGTTTGACAATATTCTTCACTTCAGCTTAAAAAGACTCAACAGCGGGTGAAATCATTTTTCCACCACAAGGGACCTCCAACCTTTAAATAATCTGCTGCCAGGGTTCAACAGTTGGATCACTGTTAAACTGCTTGACTTCAGTCCAATCACCAATGTTTATGTTATCCTAGCTAAGAGGCTACTGTAAATACTGATAGAGTACTGTAAATAAGTGGGAATTAGATTGGACATGGTTGTTTCTCAGATAATCAGCAGTTTCTGTTGGCAAAGTGTGTATCTTTGTCTGTTTAGATGCCCCATTAGTTGAGACTAATACTATGTCCAGTATGTATGTCTTATTCATCTGCAAAGCTTATCATTGCAGATGCAGTTTGATGTTAGTAATACTAGGATGTCAGTGTGGTGACATCAACACATTTGATTGTTCAAAATGTTATTCTTGATATTAGCAAAGATAAATTATACACCCAGTTATATACAGCATATTAACAGAACCCACATACAAGCACAAACGTGTGTGTGTGTGTGTGTGTGTGTATACGTGTAAGTCAAACCTGGAGGCTCGGAACACCTGCTGATGGGGAACATTACAGGTGAGGACGGCCCAGCTCCTGAGATACATCAGACCAATCAGCTTCAACACGTTGAAGGCAGGAAGACAGGGAGAAAAAAACGCTCCCATCCTGGAGGATAGAAAGAGAAAAGTCAGTAACACACACACACACACACACACACACACACACACACACACACACACACACACACACACACAACCACTGGGGTCACACCTCATACAACACACATTACATCCTGTGGCTCATGGTTTTGCTTCATTATGTTTATTGCTGCAAGGCAACATTTCTGAAATGAGTTGAGGAAATACAGTGGAGCCAGACACAGAGGTGTAATGGAGAGATCATAGAGGGCCACATTCTTTTAAATAGGGTCACGGAGACTGGTCAGCACCGGCCAGACTATTAACTCTGAATTACATCTTCTATTACACACACACAGTGAGGGCCAAGGTATATGAGAGAAAGATATCCTCTATATTTCATTTTCAGTTCATGATTTTAGAGACATTTTCGGACTTACCAGATCATCCCTTGGTTATAAATCAGATGCAAAACATTCTCTGCTATTTTGAATTCTCCATATTCAGGCTGAGAAAAGACAGAAAAAAATCATTAATGTGTTGTTGTGTTTTTTACCTTTTCAATTTTTGAACCATAGAGTCCTTAAGTGATGCATTCAATGTTAACTCAAGGTTAAACAGGCTGTAATATTTTTACACTGTATCATGTTAAATGTCAATAATTTGTGCCACAAAGAATTGTATTTAAAGTCTCCCTCCACTCAAACATGTGTTTGACACTAGAAAGCTGTTTTCACATTCATCCGCTCTGTGCTCACCTTAAATCTCAACATGTTCTCACTCCCAACTCGTCAAATACCAACGCTTGGTCAGTGGCCCTACGCTTTAAACTATGACGCTCTAGGTTCCCCTCTAGCATCAGTTTTTCATGTGTTAGAGACGGCGTGTCAACTAGTACAAACAGAATTGTTCTCAAGTGGCGTACAAATGATTAAAAAAAAATGTATTACACCAATTCACCAGTTTTCTAGTACTTAGAATTTCCTCTTTAGTATAGGAACAAAAAGTGTTCCAGTTGTTCGAGTCATGAACTCGTGATGTAATTTATATATTCTAACTCCCTCCACTGGGGGAAAACACTGACCTGAAATCATAATGCTATAATCTTAATGAATTTGGATTCAAACAAAATATATATTAATAAAACTATAATTAGAGGATGAAGAAAATACATTTTCTGTTCACCATATTGTAACAGTTTTAATTCAATGTTTACAACTTCAAACTCATCTGGACAGCTGGGGCAGAACATATGCGCGCATATTTTTGACGACGTCGGCTGTACAAGGGTCTATAGCTGCCTCATGGTCTTTCTGCAGGTCATGACACATCGTTTGCATGTATTTTGCTGTATTCTTCATATTTCTAATAGTTTTGTGTCCTCTAGTATCACTGCTGAAACTCTTTCACTTATCTTTTTGGTCTGCAGCCTTGTCAATTGATAGTTTAGGCGCATCAATTATGTTAATGATGATGAAATTGAAACCATACAACCGTGCACCTACTCAAGAGTCTTAACGTTTACATATTTCGCTCAGAATAAACAACACATCATGTAGCTTGGCTTCGACAAAATATTGGAACGAGCTCAACAGAATAAACTGTACGAAAGCTTAAGTTTACTTCCTGCTTTGCTACAGTGCAACGGCTCTTTTTGCTCTTGCTCTCATTTCATTTTGATTTTATTTTGGGTGCATTACTACTTTTTTAATTACACTGTTTATAAGGTGGCTCTCTGCCAAAATCACCTTAATCATTTTAATGATTGAAACTCTGGGTCACAATCATCATTCAACTGCCTTTAGTTCCCAAACAGCAACTTACTGGTCTTCTGACAGCCCTGCCTTAAACAACATGCCTCTGAGCAAGGATAATTGCAGCTGGAGAAGACTCTGAACTCCATGACACTCTGCCGGTGTCTCCCGCCGGTGAGTTAGTGATTTCAATGGACAGCTGACTCTAAATGACTCCATAAATCTCCCCAGCTTCACTGAAGCTAAACCAGTGTCTGCTGTGACTAGTATTTCTACCTGCTGGGATCTGGCTGCCAAACCTAAAGATAACTGCAGGAATGTACTCCCACAGGGCAACATTTACAGCATTAACTCAGCCAACTCCAGCCAAGGACATCTGACAGACAGACAAAGGTGAGCATAAACAACAAACTGCGGTCATCAAGCCTCTCCTGAAAAAAAGAGTAGTCAGGACACATCTGTGATTACCAACTACGTAGCCTACAGACCAATGTCAAACCTTCCCTTTGTAAGTAAAACAATTGAAAATGATGTCTACCGCTAACTAAGTATATTTTTAACCTAAAATGGTTACTTTGACATGTCTCAATATAGATTTTGGCCCCACCGCAGTACTGAGAGCCCGTTCTCACTCCCAAGGCATCAAATACAGCAGCTTGGCCAGTGGCCAGTGACCCTCAAGGTGGCCAAGTCAGCGGACGTAGTATTAAGAGCAGGAAGGAGGTCGGAATAGATTTTACGTAACACACTTAACCTTTTGGACCCTAGCCCTATTTTTAGGCCCTTAGCTCGAAAATAGCATACCCATACGATAATGAGTGTAGCGTTGCAACTGTAAGGGCTATTTTAATACTTTTGGTATAAAATAACCCTAACACTTGTGAGATGTGTTGATATGTGTAAATATCAGTATATATGTTACTGGTTAAGAGTAAATTAAGATGGCACACAGCACAAATTGAAAATTTTCAATTTTTGACTGAAAAAAAAAGCAATTTCAGGATATTTCTTTTTAGAAATCATGTAGATACGAGCTTTCAAGCTCTCCCAGCTTTCGTTATGTGACTAACATAACATACTTATTAACACACTTAACTACATAACAAATGTAGGGCTAGTTATTTTAACTTAAACACCTCAATCTTTTTCTAAACCTTACCAAGTCATTTTGTTGCCAAAACCAAACCAATTTGTTTCCTGTAAACAGAGATGTTTATTTTGAAAAGTAAATAAGTAATTGATTGCATGTGTCTAATCTCTCTCTATCTATTTACAGACAAAAGTGAGATTAATAGGCTCTTTCACAGCAGCCATTTTGACATGTCATTGCAGGGTGAACCCGTGATATTCATAACGTTATTCATGGCACTGTTCCATTTAGTTTGCTGCTGCTAGAGTTCTAACAAAACCCAAGAAAAGTGAACACTCATTCTCCGGTCTCTGCGCTGGCCTCCAGTGTGCCAAAGAAAAGAGTGTAAAGTACTACTGCTTGTCTAGGAATCTGTCAATGCCTTCAGACTGAAACACATCCCTGATGTCTTCAACAATATGAACCCTCTCAGCCCCTCAAGTCATCAGATAGAGGGTCCATGTTAAACACGGAGAACCACTTCCTGTGCACCACAGAGCTGGAGCAAACTTCCGGTGGGTATTAGACTTGCACCGACGTTAATCACCTTTAAACCCATGTTAAAAAAAGTGTATGTTCTGCACTGCTTCTGAATGAAGCTCAAATACTCCTATCCTGTATTTATGTTCTTCAAAAGCACAGCATATCGTTTTTGCCGCTAGGGGTCTCTCAATCATAACAATCACAAAAGATGTACTTTGATGATGTTGTGAAGTCGGGAGTTGTTTTTTTTCTTGTTAAAAAGTTTTGTAGCTGAGGGTTATAGGTTGCGTCTGAAGATCCTACTTTTTGTAAAAGTTTTATGCAGAAGGAAATGCCTTCAACACATTTGATAGCTCTCAAGGATACATAATTATTAATTACATGACAGTCATTTGGCAGATGCTTTTATCCAAAGCGACTTACAATTTAGTACTATATACCGTAGGCACAGCTACGGGAGCAATTTGGGGTTTTTTTGGGGTTAAGTGTCTTGCTCAAGGACACATTGACATGAGACTAGTGGAGCAGGAGCTGGGGATCGAACCTCTGACCCTCTGATTGAAAGACAGCCCTGCTCTCCACTTAGCCACGGTCACCCAAAATCAATAGCTCTCTCCTATCTGTCCAAGGCTACGGACAGGAGATGGTTGGCTTAGGAACAGGGGGAACAGCTAGCCAGGCTGTGTCCAAAGGTAACAAAATGTGCCTACCAGCTCCTCCATTGCTCACTGATTAACACGTGAAATCTTGTTTGCTTAGTCCATACAAAAAGTATAAAAATGACAATTCTGCATTTATGTGCGGGACTATTTCTTGGCTACAAGTAGTAACTTCCTGAAGTCTTCACTGATTGCCAGCAATTGGTCAAAGTAAATAACTTTAAAGTTTTATAACACAAAAACCCAAATTGTGTACAACTTACAAACTTGCTCTCTAAATCCCAGCAGCAGCAGTCACTCAGGTAGCGAACCACCAAACCTCTGATGAAGTCAATGAGCAGGATGCTAGCCACCGTGAAGATCATGTCAATGATGGACAGCTTCAGCATCTCCTGGGGACACACCACATGCACACTGTGTGTACATTATGTCAATATACAAACATTGACATACAGTTTGATACATTTTCCACCACTCAACAGGCAAAAACTGCTCAGTATTGTCTTTTGCTGTTTGTTTAAGCACTCGGATGTCTGCACAGTCAGGACTTGCATGAGGAGAATACATTTTAATTCTTCTCGTCAGTATAATGCATCTCAATCGGAGCCAAACGCCTATCAGTCTGACGGCGATTTAGCCTCTGGGGACAACGGCTATATTTCTGGGGTTACAAAATAAGTACATGAACACATAAACGACTTAAAAAATTACACAAAGTAAGACAAAGACAAAAAACAAAAGAAGGGGACAAATGCAAACTAGACTGATGGTATAAGAGTGAAAAACGGAGGTCTGGCAAAATGTATAGAGATGGATGCGTGTGTGTGCATGTGTGTTCATCGGGTGTTGAATGAGGCTAAGTGGTAATATAGGATGAATATATATCAACAAAAAATACAAATACTGTACATATACACAAATATCTCCATAAATATACAAATATATATACACACATGAACAAAAATACAAGTAAGATAAAAGGAGCAAGACAAGAGGAGGGAAGAGAAAAAGGAAGAAAACAAAGAGTATCAAATAATAAAAGAATAATAAAAACAATTAAAGTAGAAGTAAAATAAATTAATAAATAATCAAATAAAACGCAAGTCATTGTTTACAGTTTGAGACTTGAAACGAGCGAATGGAGTTGGAGTTTAGAGACGACATTTACAACCGGATTCTTTTACAAGGAGCCAATTAGCCAACTAATAAAAAGCTAAATCATGGTTGTTGGGATCCCAGATTTCTATTTGGCCTCCACACTGGTTGTTTACCTGCATTAAACCAAAACCTGCTCAAATGTGATTGGTCAATACTATGTGGACTACAAGCATGTCAGAAACGTCTTTTGGCAGTTATCTCGTAGGTACTGTACAAAGAGAATGACATATAGAGCAATACTGCTTAATGATGTATACATCAACAGAAGGCAGAGAAAGCCTTCATGAACTGTATTTATTTTGCGTATGTCGGCTACTTTGGGCCAGTCTGAAATGCTTAAAAAATGGATGGATGGATTGCCATGGAATTGTTAAAAATGCATGAATTTGAAAGCATTGTAATAACTTCCAGATATTTCCTCCACTGCCATCCTCAAAAGAATCGTCAAAATTTCATCTTGTCCAAATGTGGTTTTATGACTACAATAACTGCTATGCTAATGTCATTCCCTTCAGCCTCAGCTGTAATTTGTGTTTATTGCTAATTAGCAAATGTTTTTATTTTGTATTCTGATTGAGAGCAACAGCATATTTTGTGCCAGTATTCTATATCTCTAATTCTAACAAATGTATTGCCCTTAAATAAAAAAAAATCATATTCAATGTTTTAAAAACATTTTTAGTGTAAGGGAACACCTTCAGATAACTAGTAAACGTGACCACAATCTAGTTTTAGACAGTCATTAGAAAAGTGTGACTTGCCTCACAGTATTTCTCTGGACCTACTTTCAACTGTAGAAAAGAAGAAAGATGCCGTATGAATATGAGTGTAGTGTATGGTAATCAGAAGAGAGTACCTGTCCAACATAGGTCTCCCAGCATTGCTCCTGCTGAGAGCGGGTGTTCTTCTCAAACAGAGCTGTCCGGTTGAAGATGGTCCCTGAGCTGCTTGGGCTGGTGTTCCTAACGTCCAGCAGCGTGGCAATGGTCGCTATGGTGCTGTTGCGATGCTCAGAGACAGAGATCTCAGAAACCAGGGTGGAGAGGCTGTCTACCTCAGGCTGAGAGATGGTGGCCAGGAAGGAGCTGGAGTCAGACCAGTTAACTGGACTCACTGGGACCTGGAAGACAAAAAAAAGTAGGATCCATTACCAGTTACATGCTATGTCACTTATATGGGTAATTAATTATGAGATAGCTACTTAGTGGTGTGAAAGTAATAGTTCATAATAGTTATTACTTAGAACTGCACACAACAGAAAATCCAAACACAAAGAGAAATGTAGTTCACTATCAACTGTCCAATAAAGGCAAACAGAAGCCTGCATGCTAACTCCAAAAATTAAGAAAGAAATACAATATATTGTTTCTCAGCGCGTCACACTGAGGCACCCTTTAGAGTCTGTATGAGACGCTCCGGGCTTTCGACTGACTCCGATGATAACACATCCATGTAATTATGAGATGGTCAGAACAACTGAAGGCGTATAAAGAGTGAGGAAGTTCATGTGTGGCTGGGAGGTGAGGTTGAATGGGTCAAACAAAGACAGGACTTCCACCCGGGAGACCGTTGTTCATGTCCTCTGTTAAACCAAGTCAAGGCTGTATTCTTTTACCTTTACAATTATGTACTCAATGTACATTTACTAAATGGCCACTAACATAAATTGACAGCACTCAACCTATCTATGTTACCTTAGCAATGTCAAAGTATTAGCAGGATCAGCCAATTTTCATATTTACTAAGTAAAGAGAAATATAATTTTTTATTTTGTTGGGGGTCTGTTTGTCTCAGTGATACATTATTCCACTTGCAACTGCTGATAATGTACCATGTAGAAAGTTTTTGTACTAACTGCCAAATAAATAATCCCACTTTACAGTAAGCTAACTGGGACACTCTATTTGAAAGGACATGTTGCCATGTAATGTTTTTCAAATGGAGCAAGTTTCAAAGATGATATCTCAAAAACTTGACAACATGACACACTTTGAAACTTCATTATTGAATTATATACCATTAATGAGAGATGACGATAAAAGTCAGACTATCAGGATGTTGCTTTTTATTGAAATGTAAACTGCTACAACATACGCAAAAATAATAACATAAAATAAATTATAGTCATAGCCCGCATGAAAAAAGAAACAGTGCCCTTGTCACTGTAGACCTATTAGAATCTTAATCAAATAATACAATTTCAGATTTAGGAATTATCAAATAAAACAAAATAAATACACATCAAAAAACATCCAAATATTGTATTGGATGTCTTCCCACTCAAACTAAATTAGCATACAGCCCCAGCCAATCAAAATGAAATCCCGGGATAGAGCATAAAATATAGGTCTGTCAAAGTCTGTAGGTCAGAGGAAAACTAAGGCCTACTTATAAATACAGCTCCTGTGGTCCACTAAGCCTTCACATCTGGAGCCTGATACATGGACCTCTTACTGCTCAATCAGCTTTAGCTCGTGTGACAGGAAGACCAATGAGTACACATTCTTTGGCAACACAGAATTTTGAGTTCTGCTCACAATAAAGCCATCTTACAAGATATGCACTCTGAAGAGGTTGTTGAGACAGATGCAAAGGAGGTGCATTGCTACCCGCCGCGGATAACGGCCCCTAATTGGTCTTTACTGCTCAAGAGGTATGAGGTCTCGATCTGTCTTTTTGAAAGTCAAGGTTACAAAGTTATAAGTTTTTCATTCAACAGAGATGGGAAACAAAATGTGGTTTGTAGTCCCATTTTGCTACATAAGAAAATACACAAATGAAACAAACTATATTATATACGGATGGTGGAGGATGAATTATGGAGTCTAACAGCCGGAGGAAAGAGTCTAGAGGTTCAGCAGCGGATACTTCTGTATCTCTTGTCAGACGGCAGCAGGGTGAACAGGCTGTGGCTGGGTGGGTTTTGTCTTTTCATATCCTTTGAGCTCTTCAGAGGCTCCTCTTCTCACCAATATCACTGATGCTCAGTAGATGGAACCAATGACCTTCTGGTTTCAATCCCCCGCTGTAGAGCCTCCTGTCCTGAGTTGTACACATCCCATCTCAGTTTGCAGTGTGTCCAGTCAAGATGCTTTCTATTGCTCCTCTGTAAAAGTTAACAAGTCATGTTTATAGCCATGTATGACCTTTTTTCGCCAGGATGTGATGTCAGGTTGTTTGTGATGCTAATTTCTGGGAACTTCCTCACTGAGACAGCCACTTCTTCTTTGGATGCTTCATCGTCCATGGATAGGAGGAGCTCCATTTATCACTTTTTCTGAGAATTTTGCTTCTTTTTTTGAAAGGTCTTCTTCTTCAGTGCCTCCACTGGTCCCCTTGTTGTACTTGAAGCAAAGATCAATGACTGTGATGAAGACACTGGCCTCATTTGTGTCTGACACACACCGCCTCCTTTCACTTTTGTGGTTAGCTGACAACAGGTTAACTTTCAGTGTTCTGGTTGCTTTGCTGTCATTCTCTTGCACTCTGAGGTGCCATTTTGGTGATTTGGTGATAAAAAGGCTGAAGGATAGTAGCAGTTTCCTCCGTTATGGCCCACTGGTCTGCTTGTCAGGTCTAGTGTTCGGCCATTCTTTGTAAAGCAAAGCTGGAGTGAGTGTTAAGCACAGTGCATGTTCACAACTCTCCCCTATGAGGCCTCTTGCTGTAGCCTCTCCGTGCACAGGGTGAATGTTTCGCTGCATTGTTGAGCACACTCACAACTCTTTTCTCAGCAGGAATGGACGAAGCATCTGCCACTTCTTTGAGTCTCATGTGTTGAGTCTGTGTGACTCTCATCCATTGATTTAGTCTCCATTTTTTAGGCAAGGCAAGGCAAGTTTATTTGTGTAGCACATTTCAACAACGAGGCAATTCAAAGTGCTTCACTTAAAACCAAATCAATCAAGCATCAAAACACAAGGCAAAAGAAAATAAGAATTAAAAATAATTAAGGACATTGATTGAAACATTAAAAACAGTCATTAAAACACTAAAAAGCTAGAAATAGAATAAAAGTTGCAGTGCACTTTAAGAAATAAAATACAGTAGTAAAATGCAGAAATGCAGGAAATTGATTAATATCCTTGAATCTGGTTCAATTAAAGGCAGCAGCAAAGTCTTCAATCTTGATTTAAAGGAGCTGAGGCTCTCAGCAGACCTGCAGCCTTTTAGTCAATGTTAATCCAATGAGCCGTCACCGTCATGTATGCCTCCCTTTGTTGACTGGGCCACATGTCCGCTGGCTGAGGGCCGAACATTTTAGGAGAACGCTGCATAATTTGACCTTTTGCTGTCACTGCACAAGAAATACAGCAAATACAATTTAACTTGGGCAGAGTGTAGCCTGGTTCCAGTGTTTTCATTACTTGTTTGAATCCTTTCCCTTCCACAATATTAAGGGGCCTCATGTCTTGAACAATGAGTGACACTACAGCATCAGTTATGACTCTCTTTCTCTTCTCTGGAATGGGTTTTACCGCCATAGAGTCTAGTTGTGAGGGGCCGGGGAAACATTAGTCTTCAGTAGATGAACCAACAATAACGCGACAAGAATTAGCTATCACTGCTCACCAATAGGAATTGCAAAAAAACCGAAGGTGTTACTTACAGTTTTCAGGTGAATTGCCAAAGTCGTTGTAGATTTGTGATATGCAATTTTCCCTCGGCATATCTGGCTTTTGGCTTTTTTGGGGGTCATCTTTGCAAATTGTGAAATTATTTCAGACGCATGACTTCTGAGATGACAGCTCAAACCAGGATGAAGTGAAATACAAGCAGGCTAACATGTTGTTCGGTCTGTCTGTCTCCATTTACCCCGTTTCAGTACCTGGGACAGTGCTGCACTTGTACACACACATGCAGTACCTCTATACACAAATAACTATTAATAATATAGTTATATATAGTTATATACGTATATATATATATAATAGTAAAAAAACGGCATTTTAATACAAATTTGGATGGCGATTACCATGGCAATGGTCGAAACTTCAAAGCGTTGAAGCATTTGGGTCAGTCCTAATGAGATTTATGTGAAGAAGTCACAGTTTTGACATTATGCCAGATATCTCAATGTATTGTGCTGCAGAGATCCCTACTGCCAATCAGCAAGGTGTCCTGAAATGCAACTTGTTCTTTGAAAGGCGATAGTGAGTCAATATAGAATCCAATCTACCCCCAGTCCAGATAGATAGATAGATAGTAGAGCTGCTCCGAGGGCTTGTCATTAACATATCCATGGTCTGAGTGAGTTTTGATTGTTTATTGGATTAAATCCATATGGCAAAAAACGAGACCCTTGCCTCGTCCTTCCCTGCTGCCAGGTGACTACTTCTCCGGGAGGAGAGCGTGCAGCAGCTCCAGGTGACACACCCCCAGCTTGCAGTTAGCTCAAATTCAGCCAGCCCTAACCCGAGCACCGGGGGTCTGATCCTGAGGGACTGCCCCGACTCCCCTCCAGATCACCAAACTTTCTGTTTCCTCCGTTACACAGGTTACACAGGTTACAGCACTCAGCGCTCCACCAGCCCGCTGTGACTTCTGATGCTGTGGTTTGTGCTGGCTGGATTCGAGCTGCTGCGGCTGCTGACTGGGCGTCCGATCCCGGAACTCCCAGCAGGGTGGTCTCCTGGCAGCGGTGAGGACCATTTCTCCTGAAGGTGTGGGTCGTTTTCTCATTTCTTTGGATTTGATCCAATTAACAAACTACCAAAGTGAACACAGACTGTAAACACACAGACGGGCCGACGACTTACCTGAAGATTCTAAGGCAGCGTGCTAATTTGACCGTCTCCCAGAGTTTTCAGCAGTTAGTAATTGTACACAGTAGAGGTGAAATGCAAAGTATGTGGTCAGGTGTAACACAAACAACAACAAAAATTCTATATTTTCTATACTCACAGCAGAGCTCATAATGTTGACCTTATCAAGGAGGGCAATAATTAGGCTGTAGAGATTCCCCAGGTACAAAACAAGCACTCTGTAAACACATAGACACATGATCAATGTTAGTGTGCTGTAAGCCCTGGGATGTACAACGTGTAATCAGAGCTGCAGTCGGCAGCAGCAATGTAGTGACGGAGTACCTGGCCAGCTGGAAACGCAGCGAGGTTCGTGGGTGGTACATCTCGAGCTGAGACACCAGCTCAAAGGCAGACGGAGCGATCATGGTGATGAGAGAAACCACCACACTCACCTGGAGAGAGGAAGAACAAGGAGACTATATTCTTATTTCTGCTTTTGAGAAGTAAGATTTCACCTGAAAAGTGATTGTACATATATATGCAGATAGACACTTTACTCTGTCTCGCCTTTATCAGCAGAGATGTAACATTAGGCAAAAACATTGACACATGTTTGATCCAAGCACACAACTAAATTACAGCAAACTTAACACTGTCTAACTCCCATTATTTTAAGTGGAGTTACAAATATGTGAGGCTAAATTTGGGAGAGAGAATGAAATATTTGTAATATTTTGATTTGGTGGAATTCAATTCAATTTATTTTTGGATAACCCAAAATCACAAATCACAAATTTGCCTCAGAGGGCTTTATAATCTGTACACAAGTGACATCCTCTGTCCTGAGACCCTCACATCAGAACAGGAAAAACTCCCCAAAAAACCCCTTTAACGGGGAGAAAAGAGGAAGAGACCTTAGAGAGAGCAACAGAGGAGGATCCTCTACCAGGATGTGTGACAGATGTCATGTGTACAGAATGAACAACATAACAGAGGTACAACACATTCAATGTGACATAAATGATTCATATAATGACAGTAGAAAGCAGAATAATGATGGACAAATGTAGCAGAAGTGAATATAGTAGAATAACAATGAATGATGTATGTACTATAAAAAAAACGTGTATTTGAATATTTCATTTCATGTAATTATCATAAAACTTCAATATAATGAAAGAAGCAGAAACAGAATAAATTATAATCTCATTACATGTAAAGAATTAAAAACAAATTCTAAATGAATCAAAACTTAACGGCAAATACATGTTTTAGCCACAGTTGTCACAACTTCAGCCAGGCTTTAGTTTTTCATTTGTCTATCTCCTGTTTTGCCACACTAACTCTCATGTCATTTCAGAATCTGCCACTCCCCCCCGCTCTGCACTAATTGCTGATTTCATTTCACCTGGCCTGCCCCACCTCCATACTCACCTGCTCCTCATCAGCAATCAGCCCCTCAGTGTATATGTACCGGTTCATTTCCCTCAGTTCTCTGCCAGATTGTCTAGTGTGTTTCCCTTGCTATCCAGCAACCTGTCATTCCGATTCTGATCCTGATTATTCGTGTATTGACCTGCCTTTTTGGACTTTGGACCTTCCCTTTTGCCTGCTCCCACTGGATTTGTTTGCCACGCGGGTTACTACCTGGTTTGACATCTGCTGGTTATTAAACCCGGTTTCTACACCTGAACTGTTTTCTGTGTCGTGCTATTGGGTTCTTGTCTGTCGTTTTGTGATACCTGACAGTACAATCTGGCCAAAAATGAACCCAGCCGACATGGAGAAAATAAGGCAGGAAATGGCAGCACAAGCTGCCGCCCTACACCATCATGAGAAGCAATTCACCGCTATGGCGACGGCTCTCCAGGAGACTTCTGCACGCCACAACCAACATTTGGAGGCTCTGAGCAATCAGCTTCAGCAGCTCATACAGCCCAGACAAACGCCAGCGGTTTCACCACCCACCAGTCCTTCTGTTCCCACTGTTCTGGGTTCAGAACCCCGCTTAAGTGCTCTGGAGCGCTTTTCTGGAGCTCCAGGTACCTGCCGCTCTTTTCTGACTTTGTGCAAATTGACTTTTGAACTTCAGCCTCTCACATATCGCCACTGAGAGGTCAAGAGTGGCTTTCATGATCACCCAGCTTACTGGGCGGGCTCGGGACTGGGGCACCGCTGAGTGGGAGAAGCAGTCGGCTTTCTGTTCTTCTGTGACTGCCTTCTCTGAGGGTCTTCGGAAGGTGTTCGATCATGCTACCCCGTTATACCTGGTTCAGGGGAACCGGAGAGTGACTGATTATTCCATTGAGTTCCGGACACTTGCTGCGGAGAGTGACTGGAACGCTTCCTCCCTGACTGACGCTTTCTACAACGGCCTTTCTGATGTCGTCAAGGATGAGCTGGCGGCTCGGGATCCTCCGACTGATTTGGACACGCTCCTCGCCACGGCCATCCGCATTGACGGGCGTCTCCAAGAAAGGAGACGAGAGAGAGCGCTGATCAGTACTCCCCGGAGCCTTCCACGTCCTCCATCGTCGCCTCCCACTTCAATGTTTTCTCCTCCCGCCGGTGCCTCTGGAGACCCGGTTGAACCCATGCAACTTGGCCGGACCAGGCTGTCAGCGGCTGAACAACAGCGGCGCCAAAGGGAGAACTGCTGCACGTACTGTGGGCAGGGAGGTCATTATGTGTCTTCCTGTCCAGTAAAAGACAGGGCTCACCAGGAATCCAGAGGGCGCTGGTGAGCCATATCATGAACTCTGAAATGCCCTCTCGTCCACTACTTCACGCCCAGCTCAACTGTAATGGACAATCACACGCTGTCTCTGTCCTCATTGACTCCGGGGCCGATGCCAACCTTATGGATCGTGGTCTTGCCATGCAACTGGGTATTAACCAGGAACCCTTGGTCGAGCCTATCAAGGCGACTGCTCTGGATGGGTGCCTCCTCTGCACAGTAACCCACCGCACTGTTCCTCTTCATCTGGGCATATCGGGTAACCACACTGAATCACTTACCTTTCACCTGATAAATACTCCTCAGCACCCAATCATCCTGGGGTTTCCTTGGTTAATAAAACATAATCCACATATTGACTGGGGGACTGGTTCCATTCTACAATGGAGTGAACATTGTCATGCGGTCTGTCTGAAATCTGCTTTGCTACCTGCCTTCAACACCTCTTCCTCTAATGAGCTCCCAGATCTCTCAGGTGTCCCATCCGAGTACTATGACTTAAGGGAGGTGTTAAACAAAGTACGGGCCACATCGCTTCCCCCACACCGCCCGTACGATTGTGCCATTGACCTCCTCCCTGGCTCATCACCGCCAAGGGGGAGACTCTTTTCTCTGTCAGCCCCTGAAACCAAGGCCATGGACGACTACATTAACAACTCACTGGCAGCAGGCATCATCCGTCCCTCTTCATCCCCTGCTGGAGCCGGATTTTTCTTTGTGGATAAGAAGGACAAATCCCTCCGACCCTGCATCGATTACCGCGGTCTGAATGATGTCACCATTAAAAACCGGTACCCCCTCCCACTCATCTCTTCTGCATTTGAACTGTTACAAGGGTCTTCTGTGTTTACCAAGCTTGATCTCAGGAATGCCTATCACCTTGTTCGCATCCGGGAGGGGGATGAGTGGAAGACGGCGTTCAACACCCCTAGAGGCCACTATGAGTACCTGGTTATGCCTTTCGGACTCATTAATGCTCCTACAATATTCCAAGCCTTAGTGAACGATGTGCTCCGGGATTTTCTCAATGTGTTTGTGTTTGTATATCTTGACGATATCCTCATCTTTTCAAAGACTGAACGGGAACATGTGCAGCATGTCCGCAGTGTTCTCCAGAGACTCCTAGAGAAGCAGCTGTTTGTGAAAGTGGAGAAGTCAGAGTTCCATGCCACTGAGGTGTCGTTCCTGGGATACATCATTTCAGTTGGACGTATTCATATGGATCCCACCAAGGTTAAAGCAGTGGCGGATTGGCCGGTTCCCACCACTCGGAAGAAGCTTCAACAGTTCCTTGGGTTTACCAATTTCTATCGTAGGTTTATCCGCAACTATAGTTCTGTGGCAGCTCCCCTGACAGCCCTCACCTCCCAGAAGATAGCCTTCCAATGGTCCCCTGCTGCAGAAAGGAGGTTCAAGGAGTTAAAATCACGGTTCTCTTCTGCTCCCATTCTCATCTTTCCAGATCCTGAACACCAGTTTGTTGTGGAAGTGGATGCGTCAGACTCCGGGGTGGGGGCAGTCCTGTCTCAGCGGTCAGCTGAGGACCAAAAGTTACACCCATGTGCTTTTTTCTCCCGCAAGTTGTCCCCAGCAGAAAGGAATTACGACGTCGGAAACCGGGAGTTACTGGCTCTCGAGGAGTGGAGGCACTGGTTGGAGGGGGCAAAGCATCCGTTTGTGGTGTGGACAGACCACAAAAACCTGGAGTACATCCGGTCAGCCAAACGGTTGAACTCCCGTCAGGCCAGATGGGCATTATTCTTTAATCGTTTTGATTTTACCCTGTCTTATCGCCCAGGTACAAGGAACGTCAAACCAGATGCCCTGTCCCGTCAGTTCCAGTCAGACAATTGTCCCACACAGCCTGAGATTATCCTCCCCACTAAGGTGGTCATCGGCGCAGTTACCTGGGACATTGTGGACAAGGTAAAACAGTCCCAGGCCGACCACTCGGCTCCCAGTGCCTGCCCTGATGATCGTCTGTATGTGCCTGTGAGTCTCCGCTCTCAGGTCCTCCAGTGGGGACATTCTTCTCGCCTTGCCTGTCACCCAGGGGTTAGGCGCACCCTAGCTCTGCTAAAGCAACGTTTCTGGTGGGCTTCTATTGAAGAGGACACCAAGGAGTTTATCGCCGCTTGCCAGATTTGTGCTCAGCACAAGACTGCTCGCCATGCCCCTTCTGGTCTTCTTCAGCCACTGCCTATTCCTCATCGTCCATGGTCCCATGTCTCACTTGACTTTGTCACCGGACTGCCTCCCTCAGAGGGTAACACCACCATTCTGACTATTGTGGACAGATTTTCTAAGTCTGCTCAGTTTGTTCCGTTGCCTAAATTACCATCTGCCAAAGAAACAGCTGAACTTATGTTACATCATGTTTTCCGTCTGCACGGCCTCCCCTGTGATATTGTCTCAGACCGGGGGCCACAGTTCACTTCTCGTTTCTGGACAGAGTTTTGCCAGCTGTTGGGGGCCACGGTCAGCCTATCCTCTGGGTTCCATCCTCAATCCAACGGACAGACGGAACGGATGAACCAGGAAATGGAGACTGCCTTGCATTGCATCCCAGACACCGACCTCCTGGTCCAAACAGCTTCTGTGGGTGGAGTATGCTCACAATACGCTTCCAAGCTCAGCAACAAGGCTTTCTCCTTTCCAGTGCTCTCGGGGATATCAACCTCCACTGTTCCCGGAGCAGGAGCGAGAGGCCAGGGTCCCATCTGTCCAGGCGTTCATCCAGCGCTGTCGGCGCACCTGGTGGCGGGCCCGTTCTGCTCTCCTGCGTTCGTCCAACCGGTACCAGAGAAATGCCAACCGCCGTCGGATCCCTGCACCCCGTTACACTCCTGGTCAGAAGGTTTGGCTGTCCACACATGACCTCCCACTCCGGGTAGAGTCTAGGAAGTTGGCCCCAAGGTTTGTGGGCCCGTTCTCCATCACTAAGGTCATCAACCCTGCTGCAGTCCGTCTCCGCCTTCCTCGCTCCATGAGAATTCATCCCACCTTTCATGTCTCCAAGATCAAACCCGTAAAGGAGAGCCAGCTCCAGCCCTCCTCCAGACCCCCGCCACCCCCCCTGCTCATTGACGGGGGTCCTGCTTACTCTGTCCATCATCTCATCAAGTCACGACCGCGGGGAAGGGGTTTTCAATACCTGGTCGATTGGGAGGGTTATGGCCCTGAGGAGCGCTCATGGGTTCCAGCTCGTAACATCTTGGACCCTGACCTCATATCAGCTTTCCATAGGGACCATCCTGACCAGCCCGGTGGGACGTCAGGAGCCGTCCCTAGAAGGGGGGGTTCTGTCACAACTTCAGCCAGGCTTTAGTTTTTCATTTGTCTATCTCCTGTTTTGCCACACTAACTCTCATGTCATTTCAGAATCTGCCACTCCCCCCCGCTCTGCACTAATTGCTGATTTCATTTCACCTGGCCTGCCCCACCTCCATACTCACCTGCTCCTCATCAGCAATCAGCCCCTCAGTGTATATGTACCGGTCCATTTCCCTCAGTTCTCTGCCAGATTGTCTAGTGTGTTTCCCTTGCTATCCAGCAACCTGTCATTCCGATTCTGATCCTGATTATTCGTGTATTGACCTGCCTTTTTGGACTTTGGACCTTCCCTTTTGCCTGCTCCCACTGGATTTGTTTGCCACGCGGGTTACTACCTGGTTTGACATCTGCTGGTTATTAAACCCGGTTTCTACACCTGAACTGTTTTCTGTGTCGTGCTATTGGGTTCTTGTCTGTCGTTTTGTGATACCTGACAACAGTCCCTTTTGTCCAAATGAGAGCTGATATGTTTGCCTCGTAAAATCACAGAACATACTGTTCCTCCCTATTCGGTATGTTTGACATCACTATAAGGAACTTGTCAGGCATACAGTGTAAAAGCCTAATTCACCATGTAGCTTTACATTTGGCAAATTCTTAAAGACTTTGATGCTGAGACCAGGCCCTCCTCCTGCTAAGCAGTGAATCCATTCATAATCTGTTTTCCTTGCACACAAATCTAAAGAACCCAACAAGCAACCGATGAGTAGCTGCATCAATAAAATGAGGACCATACGCATGGTCACTTTAAGCTCTACACGTGTGAGAATTTGTTGTTTTTCTACGGTATCATACTCTACCACAAACTAAGTCATTGCAGTATCATTGTCGATTGCATATCTTTGGGGTTTTGACCTTTGTTGAGACTAAATGTGCAATGATTAAACAGAATATAAATAAATGATGAATCACAAATAACAATATTTGTTAGTTGCAACAGTTCTCTAAATTCTAAAACATCACGTGTTTGATATTTGAAGATTAAATTAGACCTATCAGAAGTGGATTTTTTGCCATCATGGTTACAATACATGACTTGTAGACTATATATACGTATATATATTAATATATATATTAATATATATATATATATATATATTTTCATGCAGAACTGAATACTGATCTGGAGAAGCCCTGTGAGGCAAGTGAGAGAAACAAAAAAACATTTTTCTAAGTTTAATCTTTCTAAATTAAAAAAATTTACAAACAGACAGGAAGTGTTAGTCATTTCAGCGCTAAGAGGCTGAAGAGCACTACCTTCTAAATAGGATGCAAAGCCTTCATGTTTTCTTCAAGGTGACCTTTAATTTACATAATCTTGTGTTTAAAGTGATTGGAGAAATTATCACAACAACAAACGCTTACAAAAATGATCCTTTTGTTTAAACTGTTCTTAAGTCATGAACACAGGAAAGAAAACATAAGATTTAGAAATTGGATCACCAGAATCTTCTTCTCACGTGCCTCTCAGGGCTTCCGTGCTGATCTGACGAACTGATCATCTAACTATTTGGCTGGTAGAACAGCAGCCTCTCTGAAGGGAATGAAATGATGAATCAATCTCTGTTATCCACTGTCATCGATTCCTTGGAACAGGATTGTATGTTGAATAATCGAATCAAACTAATGATGTCTGTTACCTCATTCTTCTCCCAAAGCGTCAGCTCCGGCTTCTCCTGCTCTAGCTTCTGAGATCGGTCCACCACAAAGTAGATGATGTAGATGCTGCCAGCCAGAGACAGCAGCACCAGGATGTTGGCTAAGATACGCAGACTGATCAGAACTGCCCTGAAGAAACACACAAATACAGAGAAATACGTGGATCAGTGGAGGAGCTCAAGTTTTATCTCCCAAAATTCTGGAAGTTCACGGTTTTTCTTCAAAATGTTTTGAAGAAAAACTGTATGTGGAGTCCAGAGTGCGGAGTGCTTTCCTAGAATTTGGTTCAACACGTTAAATATGAATAACCTTTGATAAACACACACACACACAGCACTTTGTGCAGCAGTAGGGGCGGGGCTTCATGGCTCCGCAGACTGAGTCCAGCAGCTCATTGACGTAAATCCACTTTACAACCAGACTCTTCTTTACTTCTAAATCAAGTCAAGTCAAATTGAGTAGATAGCCAACTGAAAGCAGAATCGACTAAGAGTGTATTTCACTGGTGTGACCTTGACTTGGGTGTGTTCTTCCACTGTGAGTAAGAATGTCTTTCCTCGCTGTAAGAGTTAATACTAATTTATTACACTAATATTTTAATATTGCCAGCAAAATGCCTTCCGCTAATTAAATCCATGATCTTCTTCATAGCTGGTTTTGGCGAAGTAAGAGACCGAAGCCTATTTGGAAAGTGTATTTTCATTGAGCAATCCCGACCTCTGTGTATTTTTCAAGGCCAGATTTAGTGATTTGGGGCTCCTGGTGTAACAGGCCAAATTAACCCCCGCCCAGATTAAACCTGGGTATACATTGGCCCAGGCCAGAGTATACCCAGGGGATAAACTGTCCGTTTCAGGACGTTATGACTTTTATTACATTATGTTACATTTGAATTATGTTTTGGGTGTGTGCTTTTATTTTAATGTGTAACACTACTGAGAAGTGCGGTAGTAATCTTTGATCTTTGTGGATGTTTTGATGTTGTTATCAGTGTTTAACTTTGAACATTTATTTTGTAGCGAGGACTTGCTAGTCTTAGAAGTTGAAGTTTCAGGACGTAGTAATCTTTGATCTTTGTGGAAGTCTAATATTTTTTCTGTTTTTATGGTTGAAGTAATAAAAGTCTATGTTTTAGAGTTTTAAGATTTAAGGCAGTTAGCTTTCTCACTTAACTTACCTGACAAAGCTGAACTCCCAATAAAATGTTGAAAAATTAAGTAATTCTTGTGTATATCACTCAACACCACTGATATCATGGGGGTATAATCTGGCCTGAGGGGTATGAATTAGCCTAGGCCAATTTATACCCCGGAGAATAAATTGGTTTAGGCCATAATATACCCGGGGTATAATCTAGCCTAGGCCCCTTTAACCCCAGCTATAGTCCGGACTGGGGGTATACTATGGCCTGTTACACCGGCAAACGCTGTCCTGCTTTACTTTTCACCCTTTCTTTAACTTGTAATGTTGCTATTGGCAATGCTAAAATAAGTTCTCAAAACCCTTTTTTCTGAAATAAAGTTATTAACTATTAATAGTGAAACTATTAATACTGGACATTCAGATGTTTACTTGAAGAGAAGAGAAGATAGAGAGGAATTATCAGCACAATGTGCTTAAATAGACTTAACTCTGTTCAAGGTGCTTCTTCAATTCTAATATGATGCCGGATCCTTTCATGAATAATAATGCATCATATTTTAATTGTTATATTTTATGAATCAAATCTAAATCTGCAATGTAACCAGTAACATATCTCTGTCAATATAAATGTAAATGTAGTAGTGCAATGTTTTCCTCTCAATTAGAAGTACATAGTAAGTAATATACAGATGAGTTGCATACTATATTTTTTGAAGAGATTTGGGAGCTTAGAGTTAGAATAGTAACACAATTCAATATTTTTCATATCTAAATCACAATAAATCTAAAGCTGCTGGACCAGGTTGCTATTTTTCCTAACGGTAAAGTCTGTCCCTGCTGTTTTTTCTTTTAACCAGAATGTATTGTTTCTGACTGTGAATAGCCAAGACATGGGTGTGTGATGGAACTATCTCATGTCAGGTGTGTTGCTGAGGACCAGAGGAAGCTCAGCGTGAAGTTGTTTGTATGAGCGATTCTCCAGAAAGCTGCAAGTAGCAACACCACAGGACAACCATTTAGCCCATTCTGCACAGGCATGTTTGCAACGGCCACTGCACTAGTAATGATCAATTTGCTTAAAAATATTGGTTAAAATGACTTTTTACGAGGATAACATCTAATGTGATGGCTGAGGTAGAGAGGGACATACAGGACATTATGATATATTGTCTCTCCAGTCAAGTCTTTTTTGTGATTTACTGTCAGTTTCTTAAAAATAATCCAGGATGCACATCAGTAGGGATTTCACACAGAGGGTGCTGCAAATCAGCAGGGTTTGAAAATGATTCAAAGGGGGAAAGAGGAGGAGGAACAAGAACAAGAACACAAACAAGAACACGACAGACAACATGCAGAAACAAGAAACAAATAACAGACACCTACAGACTGATATCCTTCTTCTTTTCCTGCTCCTCAACGATGGCTTCCTGTGCAGAGAAACATTTGATAACATGTTGTGATGACCTTTGCTGTTATTAGTTTAAGGGTAAATCACAGTGAGTCACAATTTCTGATTCAAAGTGTTCTGTGCAGGAAAAGTGTTGTGAGATGCATCAACGCAGAAATACAAGACAGGGGTGTTGTTGCTTGTGCGTATGTACGTGTTACTGGATATGTACAATCTGAGTGTGCAGTGTGTCCAAGTGTGCCTCTGACCCTGATGTTGTTGACAATGGCAGCCCCTTTGCTCTCTGCAGCCTCTGGGTTTCCTATCAGGTAATCCCAGGCACAGAAAACTCTCCAGCAGAACGTGAAGTTCTCATCGGAGGCACTGGCTAGGCTCAGACGAGAGTTCTTGGCCATTCTGCAGGAGTTTATCCACGGCATGTTATCAAACCATACAATACATTATCAACGCTATCATTTTAGGACGCCGATGCTAGTCGGGTGATCAGTCAGTCGTCTAGTCCCAACACTTTGGTTCACAGTGAGATTCTTGACAAACTTACATTTACATACATATTTGGATATTTTTGATTCCTAGAGAATTAATGATTTTGTGAATCTTTTCACTGGCGCCACCCTCAGGATATATTTACATTTGAGACCTTCGCAAAATGTATCACACCTCCCTGGATTCAAATGCCTCTTCTTATGGGGACTCCCTCAGATCAAACCAACTACTCTTAAAGGTTTACTTTGCTATTTTTCAACCTGGACCCTATTTCCACAATTATTAAAGCTCTAAAAATCATATTATGAATGTATCATTCTTAGATATGTTGGTCAGTCTAGTCCACTACATCTTTAGTCTGGGGTGTAATGAACGTTGCCCTTCTCATTCAGTCTTAGCACTTACACCTACAAAAAGGAATGCACCACAATCCATATACAACCCACATTATCTTGAGCCAGATTGAGTTTTTTTTATTTGAGAGCATGACTTGTTGATTTCACTTCAAATTTCGTAAAGCTCTCCTGTTCCAGCTTCAGCTCTTCAGGCTGCTTCTAGGTGCTCGTGAAACATCTACTCTCAGATTTCTCATATGCTCTTGGATTGTTTCCCCAACCAATGGAATGCCAGGTTTAGTGTTGACCAATGAAATGATCCCCTGCCTCATTGTGGATGTGTTCACTTTTCTTCTTATGGTGTTCCTGATGGGTGGTTACTCTTTAACCTGGCCCTCCACAGCATCAGTAGGTACTTCCCTTGCTTTCTTTACAACTTTTGAAATAAAATGAGAGTACACCCATGCATGTATTTTTTCCTTTACGATATACTAAATACACCGAACTATTGAACCAGTTCAGTACTGATGTATGAACTGGCCAACATGGACCCAGCAGACTCGGATTCTGTGTGAGCCGTGCTGTAGGCTCAAAGAAGGCACATTCACCAGCACGAGGAGGGACTTATCCGGTTCTTCCAGGATACTGCACCGGGACGAGAGGCAGCCAGGGCACTCAATGGTCTGCATCAGGGGAAGAGGAGAGTCTCTGACTACACAATCGAGTTCCGCAACATTGCAGCTGAGAGTGACTGGAACTCTTTTGCCCGGTTTGACACCTTTCTCCATGGTTTGTCTCACTCTTCAAAGGACCAGTAGCTACCCTTGAATTACCAGCTGACTTGGATTCCCTAATCTCTTTAGTCATCAAGATATTATTGGAGAGAAAGAGATCCAGGTCGTGCATTCAAATGACATGTCTCCTGAGTCTGTTTTTGAGTTCCTTTGCCCGTTGGTTCAGTACTCATACATGTTGGACTGGTTCCTCTCCCCACAGGCATGAAGAGATGCTCACTAGCATATTCGGTGGCTACCTTTGACAGTAACTCTAACTATGCCGGCACCACTATTTGTTCCTCTCTAGCACATCGACAGGAGGCCGATGTAGCTGTTATAGTAAAAAAAAAAAAAAAAAAAGTACTGGTTTATATATAACTGTACTTTTATTCCAAAAGTGGTAAAGAGAGCAATAAAATACAGCCTTGAAGGGCGGAAGTGGATAAACCAGGTCAAAGAGTAATCTAGTGAAGCAAACTCACCCACAATGAGGCAGGGATCATTTAATTGGTCAACACTACACCTGCAATGGCATTTTATTGGTTGGGGAATATTGATAGGGTTGTTGTCAGACGGCAACCTCCTGTTCTGTCGAGTGAAGCCAATGCAGAAGTGTCTTAAAACTTGCATTCTCTCTACTAACCAGCAAGAGGCGACTTCTCTGGTTGCAAAAAGAAGTCCTCCTCACTTGATTTATTCCCTCAGTAAACATTGTAAACTTGGGTTTATGGTCTCAATCACAAGTCTTCTTCAATACAGCATGATGTTCATTTAGTAAATTATGGTCCATTTAGAGTAAAATAGACCATAAAGCGGAGAATGCTTTAGGGTGACTTACTGTGTGATTGACAGGTCGCTGCCACCAAAAGTCTCTTCTCCGCATTCCAAATATGGTAACTTCCAATCATTGGTTGCAAGAAAAACAACATGGCTGTAATCCATGATGGCGACGCCGAAATTGCCAAACTGAAGCGGGGGCTATTTGAGTGTGAGTACAGGGATTCAAGGGATTGCATTGGTTCTGATTCTGATTACAAAATCCGAATGTGAAAAAAAATAAAGATAGGATGAAAACTCCATGAATGAACAGGTCAAACAAACAAAAAACGTTCACCCATGAGACCGCTGCAAATGAGCTTCTTTCAACACAAACCACAACTTTTTCCTAACCAAGTAGTTGTGTTGCCTAATCAAAACACAGAGCCAGTTGGGAACATGCTAGTTCTAGAAAGTCTCAAGGGATTTAACAGCCTCCTCTGTTTCAGACTCTCCAACACTCCGTCTCCTCAAATGTCTGCACTGTCTAGATGGCTTGCTGTTGGTCAACAACACAAATTTACATGACAAAGTTCCCTCAAGTTGAACTCTCAGCACGAGATTTTTGTTTATTTAGTTCCCCCTTGTGAGCTAATCAGCTGATTGCAGCTCCATTCAAATTGAATTACATTTGCTCCTTAACTTTGCAGTTTTAAATGCTGGTGACCAGGCCATTGCTATCATCAAATCATTATCATGTCAGTATGAGTTGGAAAGAGCTTAATGATTACTTTCTTAAAAGGATGATGAAACTGTAGGCAAAGACAGCCATCCCAACCAGGAAGTAGGCGAGGGGCAACCGGTACCCTGCACTGCCAATTTTCCTCAGCCTGCCATAGTAACCATAGAATAACACAGAGTACTGCAGGTAGCCCTGTGGAGATCAAACACACACACAACACATGTTGACAAGAAAACAACAAGACAGTACAGCACATCTACATCTACTCAGTATACAACTACATCTAGAGCATGAAGTATGCGGTCTAACATTAACAGTTAGGCAAACAGAGAATCATTAGAGATCATCATGAATGCTAAATCTGTTTGCTGGATCTCATCAGATACATAGTTTTATTGCTTGAAGCTAATTTAATAATTAATAATTAATTAATATAAAATGTGTAAAGGTTAATAACTCAATTATGAATCATAAACCAATTCATTTGTATAAAAAATAATGAATGATGATACTCAGCGTTTGCCATAAGACACCATTAGTGTAAGCAACATAATTTAACAATAGATTAAATTTAGGAAGCCAACCAATTTTGGAAAAATAGAGACAACTTTGAAACATTTGATATTAATCAATTAAATCTCAAACTCAGGGTTGATAAGGAGTTCTTGTCATGGTTTACAAGGACCTATTATTTCATATACACAAGAATCAAATGATCAAGTTCTTCATAAATGAAATATTTATTGGGCCAACTACATAATTAAACAACTAAACAGAAAAAACCCCAGAAAAAAATTAATAAACCACAAAATATATGAATGAATAAAGAATATGATGAAGAGAACAATGAATTACGATGAACCAAAAATAAAGGAAAAGGATTGCATGTGACCAGGTAGAATCAGTGACTCATATTATTGATTGATGTCTATCAATTAAATTTGTCATTTGACATTTATACATTTCATTTATGCACCGTTCAGCAGTTGCGAGTTTTAAAAGCACTAGGGACAATTGTGAAGCAATTACATATGACTTCAAATTTTAGGGAGATCCTTATTTAGGTCTAGACAAACGGGAGAAAACAAATAAAGCTTTTAGGGTTAAATGGTAAATGGACTGGAGTTGTATAGTTCTTTTCTAGTCTCTCGACCACTCAAAGTGCTTTAACACTACATGTCCTCATTCACCCATTAACACCAATTCATACACTGATGACAGGGGCTACCATTCACACATCATAGGAACAGCTACGGGAGCAACTCGGGATTAAGTGTCTTGCCCAAGGACACATCGACATGGACTAGCGGAGCCGGGGATCGAACCACCAATCATCTGATTGAAGGACAACGCTGCTCTACCTTTAATTGACATAAAAATGATTTATGTCATTATTTAATGTTTGTTTACATATGATTATTTGTACAACTAGTTTTCATGAATATGGATTTTTGTTTAGTTCTATACTTGATAGGAACTATTTTGACATCCTATGTTGTGCTGGGACACATTTAGTTGTTGCAAAGCTCTAAAAAGAAGACGTGAAGCAGCAGAAGATTCCGCTCAAAGATTTCAGTTTAAGTGTTAAAGTGTTAAAGGGCTTGTTTTTGAAGATTCATGTTTTTCAAGTGGACTCATTTGTCTCTCAGTTGTGTGCAGCCAGTGAGGTATGATATTTATGTTAATAATGCATATATTGTTGCATATTTGCGTGCAAACTGTTTTTTTGTGTAATGTTAACACCAGCTTATTTTGTATGTTGAAATGTATTTGAACAGGTCGACGGTGGATTGATGACGGTGGTGTTGACTGAGATGAACTAAGGTGTTGTGTATTTCCTGGAGGGAGTGATACTACCACTGAGACATAGTTGCCCCGGTAGGAAACTCTTTCAAAAAAGGTGACTGATCACACCAGCTTAATGCACAGGGAACCTTGATTCATTGTTGCCTTTAAATAAAATGTATATAATAATGCTAACAGGTCTTTACAAGCTCAGTCTACTAACATAAAAGGTTGGGTGGCCTTGGAGTAGAGGTCAGGGAGGCAGTAAAGTAATGTTTGAACAATGGTCCATTGTATCTATAATGTGCTATTGACAGAACAGTAAAAGGAAAGAGAGGCTTACTCCAAGAGACCAGATGGTGTCCAGGTCCTGGGCTGAAGCCAGATGCTCCTTGGGGATAGTTTTACTCCTTGTTGTTCCAAAAGGAGCTCCAGCCAGCAGCTAGTATAAACAAACACAGACCAATACAATATGATATTAATACAGACATTTGAAATACTGTATTATTATAGTGTTATATACTGTTATAGTGATAACACGCGCATGTCTTATTGTAGTTAGTTGATTTCAACTTTTTACCTTGTAAAACATTTGGTTATAAGCTGGCAAAAGTGGAACAAAATACATTTGCAGTTCATTGTGATGACTGACAATAGTTAGGTCAGTAGCTCCATGCAAGTTGAAAGGAATCATTCAACACCTTCCTTTTTTCTGAGACTGAGATGAGAGAATTGATATCAATGTAATGTCTATGCTTTAAGTACAGAGCTGGAGTCAGGACATGGTTAGCTTAGCTTAGCATAAAAACTGGAGGCAGGCGGAAACAGCTAGCTTGGCTCTGTCCTACCAACACTTCTAAAAACCTAACTGACTGTATCTGGCAACCCATGGTATGCTACACAGAACTGCTGAAGGATAAACTGTCATTTAATAATAACAGCCAAAACACGCAACTCATCCAAAGACCATGACCTGTTCTTTTTACATTTCTGATTAAAACCAACAATGTGTAGTACGGCTACACCGACATGACACTGATATTAATCTTCTCATATCAGTCTTGGAGAGAAGCCGGATCTGGTTCTGTCCGTTTTTGGAGTGAGAACTTGCATATAGACACATATGCATTCTGAAAAGAACTTGACATAGAACCTCTGAATGTCCTGTGTGCTTCAGCAAAATGAAAGAGCGTAGTGTGTCTTTAGTGTTACACTTAAAAAGAGGCAAACTTCAGAAATAAAAAGTGAGTAATAACTCTCCATTCCATCCGTGGACACATCATTTACAGCAGGAAACAATTACACACATCAATGTGACAGAACATCCATGATGTGTGATGTTGGACGATATGACTCACTAAGCAGAGGTGAGACAAAGGGCGGATGTGTCAGAGCAGACAGTGGTAGCTTAGCTCCAACACGGAGAGGCAGATGAAATAAACGGGCATAGGGAATGATAGGATGAGTAATGTGTGGGGAAATTGCTTGTATCTGGATGACAGTGACAACCATAAATCAGCAGCATTTTGTTCCTCTGTCATTCGATCTTGTCCACAGTTTGTACTTTAACTGGTTGAGCTGTAGCTGCTGGAGAATCACCAGCCTACAAACTCTAGCTAGAGGATTCTCTGATCTGTGCTCAAGCACAAATGAACACAACATTTACAGAGTTGGAGAAGTCAGCACACAGTCTAAGGATTAAATACAATACGACATGAATAACCTAAAAGAAAGTTAAAAATGTAAGATAAATCAGAACTGGAGTGTGTGTTTTTCTATTTCACCAAACAATTGAGTAATGCTACGAATCAATTTGTTTTTATATACCATTTGTTAGCTGTATGGAGAGTTTTACTATGATACATTGGTAACACTTTATAATAACTACACACTATGAAGCATTAGTTAAGTGTAAGTTAACATTTAATTCACCATTTATAAAGCATTGGTCCTACATTAACAATCATTAGTATGCAATTCATAACAACAGTTATAATGCTTTATTGTTGATTAATAAGCTTGTATATTATGTGTGTCATGATTGTGTTTTCATACTTTATAAATGATGGATTCCCCATTTGTAAATTAAGTATTATATATATATATATATATTACAAACCAATTATTAAGGAGTTGTAGATGATTAATAAGATCAGTTATAAAGTGTAAGTAAATGATTAAGGACTTATTTAGATGTACATTATTCATGCATTTATATATATAATGATTTAGATATGCACTAATGGTTAGGGACTATGTTAATATATGCTTTATAAACACGTATTAATACTGCAATTCATGATTAATTCAGATGGTTACTAGTCGTTAGTAAAGTATTTTGTGTGACCTCATTTAATAAAGTGAGAACTATCTAGCGCAGGGGTCGGCAACCTTTACTATCCAAAGAGTCATTCTGCCTACACCAAATAAAATTCACCTGGAGCCGCAAAAGCTATTTGATATCACGGCATATAAAGTTTCATATAGTTATATTATATATACAAAAACTATAGTTTGTTGTATTTATGAAATTATAGAACAAGAATAAAGACAATTCTTGACATTGTATTGCTATTTTACCTGTTATAACAATATCAGACTCTTATGAAGAGGAGAAAATAAACTTGCTTGGGTCTGAAAATCATGATGAGCCACCTGCAGGGAAAGGCACTTGACAGCGATGTAATAGAATATGACGCACATTTTAGTTGACAAAATATAAAAAAATATATATATATATTTTCAGTGACACAGTATCACCTCAAACTCGAAGAGGTGTTCCCTTTGAAATATTGTCTACTGGGCAAAAAATTTAATACAAATAACTGTTATTTATTTCCATGATATTTTTTGTCAAAGCCTGAGGCCAGCTGTTATTGTAGCGATGAGACAGCAGCGTGTCCAGCGGCATCATCAGACCTATGGAGCGGCGGCGGCCATCTGAAGTCACGGTTAGCGGCTTTGAGGACGATGGACACAAACGGAGGACTTTCCTGTCCTTATTGATGATTATTTTGTTCTGCACAACTATTGTGAAGTCCACAGATAAAATGTAAAGGAACAAAACATTGATTGCTCTCCAGTAGGACAGAGACTTTGGACACCAGCAGAGCTACGAGTGAGAACAGACAACAACAAAACCGAGAGGGAACGGGTGAGAGACGTGTGTTTACCACATTTATGGAGCCATAATCTAGTAAACCATTATGTGTAAGTGTTCATTTTAAAGTATATTTGATGTGTGAGAGAGAGATAGAGCAAGACCCGCGGCGTTATACAAATAAAACTTCTAAAACTTGTCTAATGTGTCTATTTGAGTTTATAGGGGAGAGCCCAGACTAAGAGCGGTTCAAAATAACCCTGATGAATAGCAGCCCACGGTCTTCAGCCACCTCGCCCTGACCAGGGAAACCGGGGAACCTTCCCGGAGCCAGACCCAGGAGGGCAGCTCGTCGGCGAGCGTCTGGTGGCCGGGCCTTCGCCCATGGGGTCCGGTCGGGCTCAGCCCGAAGAAACAACATGGAGCAGCCACCCTGTGGACCCACCACCCGCAGGGACAAGCATCGGGGTCGGGTGCAATGCAGACCGGGCGGCGGGCCAGGCTGGAGGCCTGGGTGAGCCGATCGTCGGCAGCATAGACTAGCTCTAGGGGCGTGGAATGTCACCTCGCTAGCGGGGAAAGAACCGGAGCTGGTGCAGGAGGTGAAACGATAACAGCTAGATACTGTATAGTTGGACTCACCACCACACACAGCACTGGCTCTGGAACCAAGCTCCTGGAGAGGGGTTGGACTTTTGTCCTTTTCTGGAGTTGCCCAAGGTGAGAGGCGCCAGGCGGGAGTGGGGATACTCACGAGCCCCTGGCTGAGCGCCGCTGTGTTGGAGTTCTCCCCAGAGAACAAGAGGATCGCCTCCATGCGCCTATGGGTTGCGGGGAGCAAGGCTCTGACTGTTGTTTGTGCTTATGCACCAAACAGCAGTTCGGAGTATCCGGCCTTCTTGGAGTCGGTGGGAGGGGTCCTGGAAAGGGCACAATCTGCCGACTCCATAGTTCTCCTGGGGGACTTCAACGTTCACGTGGGCAATGACGGAGAAACCTGGTGGGGGGTGATTGGGAGGAACGGCTTGCCCGATCTGAACCCGAGTGGAGTCTTGTTATTGGACTTCTGTGCTAGCCACGGTTTGGCTATAACGAACACCATGTTCGAACATAAGGTGGCTCATAAGTGTACCTGGTACCAGAACACCTTAGGCCGGAGATCTATGATCAAGTTTGTAATCATCTGATCTTGGACAGACGGGTGAAGAGAGGAGCAGAGTTGTCAACTGATCACCACCTGGCGGTGAGTTGGATTAGATGGCAGAGGAACCGGCTGGAAAGACCCGGCAAGCCCAAACGTATAGTGAGGGTGAACTGGGAACGTCTGGCAAAGGATCCTGTCCGGGAGGTCTTTAACTCCCACCACCGGAAGAACTTCTCACACATCCCGAGGGAGGTTGGGCACATGGAATCCGAATGGACCATGTTCAAAGTCTCTATTGTGGACGCGGCCGCTAGGAGCTGTGGCCGGAAGGTCATCAGTGCCTGTTGTGGTGGCAACCCGAGAACCCGGTGGTGGACACCAGAGGTGAGGGAAGCCGTCAAGCTGAAGAAGAAGGCCTTTAGGGCTTGGTTGGCTCAGGGGTCTCCTGAAGCAGCTGAGAGGTACTGGCAAGCCAGAAGGGCTGCAGCTGTGGTGGTCGCGGATGCTAAAACTCAGGCATGGGAGGAGTTCGGGGAGGCCATGGAGAAGGACTTTCGTTTGGCCGATGATGTGGTCCTGTTGGCCTCCTCAGATCGTGACCTCCAGCATTCACTGGGGCGGTTTGCAGCCGAGTGTGAAGCGGCGGGAATGAGAGTTAGCACCTCCAAATCTGAGGCCATGGTGCTCTGCCGGAAACCGGTGGATTGTTCCCTCCAGGTGGGGACGGAGTGCCTACCTCAAGCGAAGGAGTTCAAGTATCTCAGGGTCTTGTTCACGAGTGAGGGTAAGATGGAGCGGGAGATCGACAGGCGGATTGGTGTGGCTGCAGCAGTAAAGCAGGTGCTGCACCGGACCGTCTTGGTGAAGAGGGAGCTGAGCCGGAAGGCGAAGCTCTTAATTTACTGGTCGGTCTACATTCCTATCCTCACCTATGGTCACAAACTCTGGGTCGTGACCGAAAGGACAAGGTCACGGCTACAAGTGGCCAAAATGAGTTTCCTCCGTAGGGTGGCCGGGCTCAGCCTTAGAGATAGGGTAAGGAGCTCGGACATCAGGAGGGAACGTGGAGTTGAGCCGCTACTCCTTCGCGTCGAAAGGAGTCTGCTGAGGTGGTTCGGGCATCTAATTAGGATACCTCCTGGGCGCCTCCCACTGGAGGTTTTCCGGGCACACCCAACTGGGAGGAGACCCCGGGGAAGACCCAGAACATGCTGGAGGGATTATATCTCCCAGCTGGCCTGGGAACGCCTCGGGATACCCCAGTATGAGCTGGAAAATGTTGCAGGGGAGAGGGAAGTCTGGGTCAGCCTGCTTGGCCTGCTGCCACCGCGACCTGACCCCAAATAAGCGAAGGAAAATGGATGGATGGATGGAGTTTATAGAGGAGGATCTATAAAATCTAAAGTAAAATCTTAAGTATCAAGCACGACCTTTCATTATTAAAGACTACTTTATTACTCTGTCGTATTTTTTTAACTTGGCAACCAATCTACTTCCTGTTCATACCAAGCATATCTTCTTCAGTTGCATGTCCCGATGGCAGCCGGCCGAATCTGCTCATTGTTTGAGTAATGCTTTCATTACTTTCAATACGTCTTCAATGTGGGACAAAGTAAAAGTCAGATTAATACGTCATCAACGTGGGACAAATGTTTCGCTCAGGAACTGATATGGAAGTGCACTTACGCTATGGAAAATTCCGACCTAAGTTGAAAGGGTGTGCAGACCCGGGCCAAAAAAATCACTGCTGACGGGCCTCCAATGCCCATCAGTATGTTTCTTAGTTTGCTGGCACGTAACGTTACACATTATAGAGGATGAGTATCTAGCTAGCATTCCAGCTAGCAAGTCACTAACTAGAGGTCCTGAGACAGGCCGTTGTAAATAGAGCAATTCAGGTGACAGTTGACCATTTTTCTGTTTATATGAGTGGAGTTGTTTTACATGAATGAATGGCTGAGAGGTATGTATTAAAGAGTATATTGTTTGCATCTTGCAATAATTATGAATATGTTCTTTATCACTTTGTGTTGTCTATTTGCCTTTTCTGTTGAATAACTATGGGTTTTGAGGCACTGTTGGCCATTCATTTATATGTACAAATGCTTTGTAAGGCATAGATAGTTCTCACTTTAGATGAGGTCACACAAAATACTTTACTAACGTAATACCTGAAATAATCATGAATTAATCATGAATTGCAGTATTAATATGCATTTATAAAGCATATATTAACTCATATATGATATGGAGTATTGTGCAATATATGAAAATTGTAAAGTGAAAGAGCCTTGCTGACCTCTGGTAAGACGATGAAGGCTCCAGTCATGATGGTGAGGACGATGTTGATCCCAAACAACCAGCGAAGGAAGATAAAGTAGGAGGCCACGCCCGACCCAAAGTGACCTCAACAAGACACAGGAAACATCTGACTGAGACATGTTGACATGTCACACATTCTACTTTATGTTTCTGTGCCCTAAAAAGGACTAACACCAAAAAGTATGACCATACTGAGGGACTGTCCAGAAAAAAAGGAATTTAGGTCTAGGTGAGTCAAGAATTAAAATGTTATGTCAACTGTCATTACAGCCTTGGATATAAAACAAAAGAAAAGATCGCATTACTGTTATTCATTCTGAAGAAAAAAAAGATGACTCACTTTCAATTTTCTTGATCCTGACTTCCCAGGGAATGAACAGAACCACAATGTTGTAAAGGACACGTGAAAGTTTCTTCAGCAGCTGCAGGAGGAGAAACCAGCTTTCAGGAGCACTTTAAAGACACTTAGAAGTGAAAGAGACCTCTGAGTAACACACACCTCCACAAAATAGCTGTAAAATGATTTGACCATTTAGCAAGGATTCAAAATAAACTCTTTTGCTGTCCATATCTGATCATTTTGGTTGATAGAAAACCCTTTATAATAATAATGATTTTTTTAATGATGTTTTTTTTACATGGAAAACTAGACAGGTGCAGATCTCCGGCAGGTGTGTCTGCAATGAAGTATGATGAATTAAATCAACCAATGTGAGAATGTGAGATAAGCTGTGGACTAACACAGAGATGCAAACTAAAACAGAATACGAATGCATAATTGAGCAGGACATAAATCATATCTATTATGTGAATCATATCTAATAGCAATATGAGCATGCAGCGATGATAAAAGCCATGGTAATAGATTAACAACACATATTGTAGTACTGTGTCTTCCATAATAACTTTGTAACAATTCCTCCAAACTTAATGACAAAATACATGATTTTTATCGCCTATCTTAATATATGAACATTTTCTGATCTGTGCAACTATCTTCTGAGTTCTGAGATGCATAAGACTATCCTAAAAAACATTTTTTGGTCTTCTAAGTGTTATATTTTTCAGATCTGTTGTTATGGATGATTGTAGCCGGATCTCTTAATCTGGCATTTGTTTTCAGATGTGTATCGATCAAAGTGTTTTGTGAACTCACACCTCTGTGGTTGGGGTTAAGCAAAAGGCCCTGGTCAAGGATAAAATAATCTAGCAATAACTGTTGGCTTGAAACAGAGGTTTCGAAGAGGTATGAACTACTTCTGCCTTTGTTTCTGAAGCATAAAATTTGGCAAGTAAATGTGAATCATAGGTGCTTCAGGTTAAAACCAGCTGTTTTCTGTTTCTGGAGAGGACAGTCTTTGGTGTAACAGCTGTCTCAGATCAATGTCAAGTGTTCACACATTCTCACATAGTTAGCATTATTTAGGATGTCATTTTGTTGCACATATGTATCCATATTGTCCACATAAGAACTGACTCTGTGAAGCTCTTCACCTCATGTAAAATCAGAACTGAGATGATAATTATTAGCTGGACCAATAATTCTCATTTTCAATTATCTGGAAGCCAAACTGTAAAATAAATAAGTCATCATCAGACTGCTCACTAAAACTCAATTTATTTTAATGGGGCCTGAACATTTTAATTAAACAGAGCTTTTACAACGGGCTATAAATTCACTCATGCTGCTGTGCTACAGCTGCAAAGCTCTCTTTTTCCTCTCTGGATATGAATGCATGAAATACAGAGACAGACACAGTATATAAAGTTATCCACAGTATGTGTGTGTTCAGCTCACAGGAAATCCAGCATGTTTTATAATCATCTAGTTACTGCAGTGCAGTAAAATAACAGAAAGAAGCTCCTCTCAGCATACAGTCAGACAAAATAAATGGAGTTGCGTGTCGAGCACATATTTTACTAAAGCGGCCCACACTGGATGAAAGAGGATGTTAGGTCAGCCAGAGCAGAGCCATCTTTGGTGTTTTCAATGTCATATTCCTGCAGACCCATTGTTACAACGGTGTTTGTATTTTGTATGTGTTAAGGACAAGATCTGTTCGATTCTCATCCACCTTCACAACATCGTAAATAAACACACAAGTCCTTAGAACAATCTTTCTCTGTGGCTGCTTTGATCACCACTTGACGATTATAACCACCATGCTCCATGGATCTACAAAAACGATGTATCCTCACACAACGCTTCATAGGACATCTTTAAGAAAAGTTATTTTTGTTATTTTCTGTGCGTTCTCCTGCGAATGTCCAGCAACATGAGCGATCATTGCACCTGCACACGCCCCGAGAGGTTGGGAAACAAAACTACTTGTTTAGGTTTAGTTAGGTGACAAATAAGTCAAAGTTGACTTCTGGTTTCACATGGGACACAAGGAGCGGTCTCCAGGGTCATGAGACCCATCCGTCCACCCCGACCTCCTCCATTTCTTTATGCTACGTCATCGGTCCTGCCTGATGATTACATGGATCACATCAGATGGATTACATGGGTTATATAGTGCATTACTGAACTGTGTATGAGAACAACCTGACCAAAAGGATCCTTGAGAATACAATAAATATTCTAAACCAGAAGCATTGAAGGAACAATTTGGAGTCATCCTCAGATTTGCTAGTATTATTATTTTAACCAATCAGTGGTGGTATAAATCACTTTGGTTCTTTTGTTCCTACACACACAGAGAACCCTTGAAGTTTAACATTGTGCAACATTTTACAAGTGTAAAGTCTAATAGTGGACTACAAACTGTTTTTAATTCTCTACAAACTGCATTTAATGCTATGGGATGAAAAACATACTGTGAGTATGAATGACATACATACATCAGCTCCTGCAGTCTGGTAACCTCTGGTTCTGGTGAGTCGGCCCTCATACTTCAGAACGATCTCTCTGGCCTGCCTGGGACAAAAAGACACACAGGTGGTAGTGCAAGTACTCACAAACTGAATGGACTTGTTGTATTCTTTACTCAAATACTTCCATTGTGTGTACATTTATACTTCTTGTACTACACTAGATTTGTGAGGGAAATATTGTACTTTCTGATCCAAGACCTCCATCTGAGGGATGAGATTATTAACTGTTAGAAACACGGTTTTTTTAAATCAATGATCGGTGGTGATTGCACATGCGGGGGTGTCCTGGTGAAGATGATAGTGGATGAGTGAGAGTTCAGGACAACCTCAATGTGAAAGTGAATGGTTGCCATTTCAAAAACACATAGGGGAATCATAAAAAACGCAACAACGGAAACACGCAGCAAATACAGAAACGATGCAAGCTTGTCCCAGTGGGAATGTTTTGCGCTCGTCGGCCACCGTTCAAACCCGTCCTAAAACCAAGATCCTTCTAAAACCAGTAGAGCAGCAGACTGGTTCCATTGAAATAAACTGTCTAAAATGATTGTGTAGCTATACAGTCGATTAGACAAAGAAACAGCTTATCCAGCACTGGGGACATCTAGGAGGGCTATGAGCCGTGTATGAATCGATGGACACTCAACATGCACTTTACACACTCTCCAAGGGAATGCAACTGTAGTTTTTACAATTGTGGCATACATGGGTTTTATTTTGTTATATTATATTTTTATGTTTTATTGTTACGGTGAGGGTTGTCAGAAAAAGTAAAAAAAAAAAACGAGATGTGATATATATGAGCAGTCATGGCAGTGGGAGTAATCGCAGACATTCAGCCTGAGATTAAAGAGGGTGTAAAAGCGCAGACTTGCATCCCATCCCTGATGATGGTAATAAAACCTCTGCAGTAATAACAAACTGCCCATATAAAACCTGTTATCCATGGCACATACTCAGCACATCTTGAGCTCTCTATCTACTCTGGTTTCCTCTTGCTCAGCCTGTTCTCTATCTACTGGTCTAATTATATTCGGTCAACTGTTAGAACAGCCTTCGCAGTTGTGCGTCTGATCACACAGCACTTATGGAGGCGCTTCCTTAGACATGTGGACATTCACAAGGTTCATATAGCAGAATGTTCACACATGTTGAACCATTTTCCTGTCAATGTTATTAAACAAGGTAGTAAGTACAGTATATTTATATATTTAAAAAATGATGTTCAGTTCAAATGCTGCTGTACAACATTTACAAAAATCATTTCATACAGATGTCTTCTGCAAATGACCATTCACGTACATGCTTATATGTCTTCAGCCTAATCGCTAATTAAGCTCCGTGACTGCCAGTAGGACTGAGCATTTAAAGGAGGAACAAATGAATCAGCCAATCAATATGTACAAAAACAATTCTTCAGTGGGCCTCTGAGCTGTAAACAGAGTTGAGAGCCTCTAGAACCAACCCTGTCTCCTCAAAATGACATCCATGTACTATTAGTCTGCAACAGCAAATAATAGTTTTTTTATTAACATAATGAGGACACTGTTTTATTGAATATATCTGCAAAATATTTACTGACAATATACACATGTAGCAACTAAGGCATGATGAACATCCATATAGTTATGTGGAGGCAACTCAAGGTTGGGAAAATATTAATCTTGAAAAAAAAAAAGTCAACAGTGACTTTTGGGTGCAACGTGTTAGATCTAGTCATAATTTTAGTTTAAAAGCAAAAAATGTACTCATATTATGAACAGAATGTGAACAGTGTTTACATCTGTGTACTGTGTTGCAGAGATATCTAGTGAAAAAGCATGCTAACCAGCTAGCCCCCGGATTTAATCCAATACACAATCTATCAGAGTGAACACAGACCGTACAGTTATTGTCACAGTAAACACACAGATGTCTGACGTAGCCTACAGACCGACGTTTTAAGACAGCGTGTTACTTTGACCGTCTCTCAGAGTTTCTGAAGTTTGGTTGATTCTTGCTTATTCTTGTCCTGCTGTTAGTTAGCAGTCGGCTTTTTTTATAACTGATGACTGTAAATGTAGATTGTATTGAGGTGAAATGCTGCCCCCTATTTCTTTGCAGTATGTGGTCAGGTGTTGCCTTTTTACTTTTTCAGTATTTAACCCAAATGACCATATTTCCCCGAACCAAAGTGCCTCAGTAGCCTAAACTTAATCACTTGCTCCTGTGGATGGAAACCTTGGTCTGTGGTGTTACAATCCAGCGCTTGGTACCCCCCCTCCCCTCGTTCACCCCACACAGCACTTTGTGCAATGGAGGAACTGCTGCCAGGGAACATAATACACACAGCAATTACTTTCTGTCCAAAATGCATTTGGCAAAGCATTTAGCATTCAAGTATATATTTGTAGGAGACAGGGTTGCTGTAAGAGTAATTGATGCTGTTGTCTTGTCACACTCATGCAGCACAAAGAGGCAAACTAATACGGAAGAGATCAGTTAATTAGCTTAGTATCAGATAGCTGTTGATCTTTGGATGAATTTCAGTAACACAGCAAGATACACGGTCATCATACCTCCGGAGGTTTCGGTGAGTGAGCTGCTGAGTCATACTTGCTTTCAATTCAGTGACATTAACATATATACAGCACTTTCATTGAGAAAAGCCTCGTGAGTGTGTGTTTGTGTGTGTTAAGAGCAGAAGAGGAGGGAAAGAGTGAACTATCACAGCACAGATCCAGAGGGAACAATCACACTTGGGGGTACTTTAAGACTTTGAGCTTGCGTCTCATTGGCCAGGGCCTGGTCCGAATGTTGGCGATGATCTCCTTCTGGTACTGAATGTTCTGGAACATCTCCTCTGGGTCGTTGCTGTCCACCCGCTCATCCTCTTTATCTTCATCATCTGAGGAGCTGCAAAAGAAGACACAGGGGCGCAATGAAAAAGGGGGCCGGTCTGCTAATATTTGAAAGAAAAACCAATAAAGAATGTTATCTCAGCGACTGCTTTGGTCTGACCATTGTGTTTCACTAAATAAAAGAGGATTACGTTACTGTTATTACTGACAGTTTGTCTACCTTTTCCAACAAAGAACAATAAATCTGAATTAGAAAAATGATCCTGTAGCCTGAAATGTTTGGGATCAGATCAAACCAATTTGATACTCAGAGGGGACAGCTATCCCAAACAGTGCAGTAAATAGTAGAAAACTGTTCTGTCTGTTAAACTCTCGGCTGCCGGTAAACTTCTTTTATGCACCACTGATTTGGTTTGTGATTAAGTCAAGAGTGTCTTAGTTTACGGTTCAGTTGACTGTGGAAACAGAAAAGTTAAAGTGTCCTCATACCGCTCATGGACTGAAGAATATGTGTGTGCATCACAGAAGTGATCATATTAGAAACGTTTCAAAAAAAGAACTGTGACTGTCAATGTGTTTTATTTAATCTGACCAATTAGTAGTTAATTAGATTAACATGTCAGGCTAACTTTATATGATTTTAATTTGACTGTAGGTGTGCTTTCAGCCTAATTGATGAACATTCTTAAAATACCGTTTCACTAATCATAACAACATCCCAATGTTGCTGATTTCCATTCTGTCAAAAATCCTGATCCATGCTCCAATTGCTGGCAAGGTCCTAGATCTCTGGTGAATGGGATAACTACCATTAGTGCTGATCAATACTGTATCCCCTTGTCAAGTGGCTAATGAACAAAGATGTAGATTTACAAAATGATGCATTCAGCGGGTAGGGGGGGGGGGTCTCATAGTAAAGTGGGTGTGTTATTCAGCCTGCTGGACTGCAGATACACCCTTCTCTAGCTGTTTGAAAACACATCATTCAAAGTTGGCCCCTCCCCCCTGGCTCAGCCACACCAGAAGCGAACGTCCCCTGATCGCGGTGGCCAGAGGAGAGCCCAGTGTACCACCAAAACCCCAGATTCACTCTTGTTTTGCAGTTTCACCTCGCAATATTTGTCTTTTTTGGTCCTGTGTCCACCATTTTCGTAGCTTCCTCTTAAATGCGTGCTTGAGCATGCAGAAATGTCCCGAATAATAATAACAAAATAAGAAGTAAATCAGAAGAAACAGGCTGAGGGCAGGGTTGCTGCAGATACAGACACCCCCACACACTTAATGGGTCAGAAGGGATGATTAAGAGGGAGAATTTTGGTATATCAGTCTATATTTTCTTTTTTTATGGGAAATAACATTTCACCACCTTTCATCTTGTGTATCATCGTCTTCAAAGGTATAATATATCCTGTGCAGCATCTCACAATAATTAAATCGTATATTATTTTGTGTTTATGAGCTTTGAGAAAGAAAGTCTGTATGTCCAGTGCACTTCTTCAATCGCATTGTCCCTCCTTTTGTAATGCTTTTGTAATACATGTGTACATTTTAGAAACAGTCTCTGGACATGAAGACAGCTGTTTTAGTGTATGCTGAGTAGATTGACTTAATCTGATGAAAATATCTATGGAAATGATAAAAGATTGCAATCTCCAAAATAAACGCGATATATCAATAACCTCCGTAGCGAGCCGTCATTTAAATGCATCAACAATGCAAATAGAGAAACAGGATTTTGGCTGGTTGTGAGTATCTCCAAATCCAAACAAGGTTTACAATCACTGGAATAACTTGAATAACATATGAACTCCACCATCACCAGGTTATTATCAGAATTAAACCAAATGGTTGATGTTACATTCATGACAAAGTAAAGTGGTTGCACTCTGTTTTGACATTTAATTCATAACTGATCAATATATCTATCGTATGAATAATTCACAGAATCAAACTCTTTGATAATCTCGTGTGATTAATAAACTAAATACGCATAACGTTTGATGACCAACAGGTCAGAATGTCCCTGGATGTCAGTCGACGGTAACACAGCAGACAGGAAACTCTTTGTATTTTCTCTGATGATTAGATTTAGAAAAAGACTAATTGTATAAGCTACAGGAAGTCATTTAAGGCTAATAGAGATGACAGTCATAAAGCGTGAGACAGACAGAGACAGAAAAAGCTTGGAGAAATCCTGATAGAAATACGATCAATCAAATGAATAACAAGAGTGAGCAGAGCAAACTCACCCCTGCTGGTGGTCCTGGTAGGCTGAATAAATCCTTCTGGAGTTCTTCCTGATACTTTTGTGCCTCTTGGCTGCAGACAGAGACCTGCTGCTGCCAACCAGAGGATCAGACACTGTACTCATGCTGTTTCTGCTCAGAGTGTGTGTGTGTGTGTGTGTGTGTGTGTGTGTGTGTGTGCAGGTCAGTGTGGGAGCAGACACTGCATGCTGCTCAGCTGACTGGACTGGGATGACTGTAGTGGAGCTACCTGCTGCTCTGGACCCCACTGGAGCATCACATACTACAGCAGTCCAGGCTGAAACACACTCACTCATCAGGCCAATCACAGCAATACTGACTGCTTAAAGGGACAGCACCAAAGAGGCCAGACATCATGTTAGATTCCTCTAACTACTACTTCAGTTTAACTCACAAGTTATACGTGTGTATTACAAGGAGATCAGTACTTACAGTATGATTCAACAAAAAAAAAGAAAAATATATATATATATTAGTCCAATGTAAAAATGAAAAACAATACTGGGAAAGTGTTACCTCATTAGAATATTTTTTTCTCATTTGAAAAGAAGTGCTGAGCTGAGGGCAACTGCACTCTCTCTAAAAACTAGAGTAATGTATTGAGCTTTGTTCATGCGCAAACACATGTATTTTGGATGAACTGGAGTACGGTTGATTTAAAACCATCAGTGGCCCTGAATTCACCAATATGTATTACCCACCACAATGCAAAAATGTTGACTAGAACACACAGGTTACTAATGCTTTTTCTCATCTTAAGCATGCGGCTGATGTTCCTTAAAGCTGCATTCTATCTAGTGTCCACCAGGGGGCGACTCCTCTGGTTGTGTAGAAGTCTATGAGAAACTGATTCTACTTCTCTCTTGATTTATTCCCTCAGTAAACATTGTAAACATAAGTTTATGGTCTCAATCTCTAGTTTCAAGTCTTCTTCAATACAGCATGATGTTCATTTAGTACATTATGGTCCATTTAGAGTCACACAGACCATAAAGCAGGGTGTGGTTCATGGTGTTGTCCGGTCTGGAGTATTTTTGTCTTATAACTTCAACCCTTTCACAGTGTGTTTTCACTTGATAAAAGTTAATTGTAACATTTAGGTTGCCTCAAAATTCGTTCAGCATTCAGTTGTACTTAGCTCCACCCTTTCGAGTCACTGGTTGGACCTTCAGGATGAGCAACTTTAACTTTTTCTCAGACATATTCCTTTCTGAATATTGGTATGGGTTCATTCATATGCTTATATTCAACAAATTTAAGTCTGCATGAGTCCTTTTTTTGCAACAGTAATAATGTAATATACCTTATGTTCACTTGGCTCCTGCTCTGAGGGACAGGGGTATCATAGAGCTGAATGAAGGACTGACAGATGTCTCTTGTAATTGGTGGCTGCGTGACTCTACTCAGAGGAGTACTTCTGACCAATGTGTCGTTGTCCACGGGGACCAGTCACAACTTAGAACTTCAGATAAAAAACTCAGTCAGGCCCTTGAGTGATCCTGCAGAGAATTTAGGCATAAAGCTTGTTGGAGCTCAAAGCCTGAGGAATTGACATTAACAACTGATGTGGGGTATTGCCTTTTACTGTCAGTGTTGTCTCTACATCGTTGTTATGATCTCTGAAAAACGGATCTACTCATTTTTACAATGCCTTTATCCTGTAAAGCAGGGGTCGGGAACCTTTTTGACTGGGAGAGCCATAAAGGCCAAATATTTCGAAATATATTTCATTGAGAGCCATATAGTATTTTTAACTTATAATAAATTAAATATGTCTTACTTTTAATGCGACTCCTGGTGCTGCATGGTTTTGCTGATGGCCTTGTAGTCTGGTTCCGCTGGATATTTCGATGCAAATGAAGCATGGTGCGTATCGAAGTGCCGCTTTATATTTGACCGTTTCATCGATGCAATTTTATCATTGCACAAATGCAAATTCCTCTGTCCACGCAGCCTGGAATGCACGGTAATCATCGTCTTTTTTTCTTTTCGCCATCTTTTCCGTTACAAGGGTTGAAGCGGATAAACTAGTTGGCTATCTGATAAAATAGATTTCTTCACCTTTACAATGACCCGGACATGCTCGCGAGCCATTGGTTCCCTACCCGACCCACGGGTGACCCGTGACCCGTGAAATTTATCTTCAAAACTAATTTCTGTTTACTTTAAAATGACACAGTATTATTAAGAAATATCACAAGTATTTTAAAATCAGTTCCAAACTGATTTTTTTTTTTTCAACTCAAAATTGTCTGGGAGCCATATGCCGTCACATATATGGCTCACGAGCCATAGGTTCCCGACCGCTGCTGTAAAGGGTAACAGGAGTGGAAGCGTCAAAGCCCCCAGGTCATCACAGGACTTAAGGTGCGTTCACACCAAACACAAAGCAAATTATTCGCGCTGCGTTACTCGCCGGGGACCATTTGTGGTCATTCCCGTGAATTGCGCCGTTCACGCTAGACGTGCCGGAGAGGGGGGCGTGGCTTATTGCCCCGGAAGCCGTTCAACTGCCCGCCATTTATTTCCGCCATCAACCATGGAAAAAATAACCTCTATTTCTGCTTAGTACTTGTTGTGGGAGTCCCAGATATCCCGGGAAACTAAACGCCTTCTTGTCTGGGTTCATAACATCGTCCGGAGAAGCTCCGTGGATTTTATCGAGCTGTATTCACTGTGTCTAGCCACACGTCTGCTGGTTTACTACAGCTGTATGAACACAAAATAAACAGATTTTGCTGTGATTTAACTGCAATAAATGGACAAATAGGGATGCCGAAATAACTACGTAATGATGCCGATTTGTAAATAGTCTGAATTCTTGTTTTGTTAGTTCTCTCCGCAAGACGACAAGCAAATAACTTTTAAAAGTTTCTCAATGGAGCTCGGATCGATCAGTGCTATTCTATGCTAACATTGTAGCAGCTCCATCAACACTCAAAAAAACATCATATAGACGTAAATACGGCAGCATCTTTTTCATTGTTTGTACCATATGGTTTACACACACACATTTATACACATAGTTTGGTCCGGTCTCTACTAATGTGAGGTATCATAGAGCTCTGGGTGAACACAGACGGCTACAGTATTTGTTTCCTGATTCGACAGGACGTCAGTGATGACGGGAGGAGCATCTCAACGCTGATAGGCTATCGCGCCGCAGCGTCATGCCTTTTTTTCGTCAACGTTTCAGACGCGCCATGCCATCGCAAATTCGCGGCACTGCAGTCTCATCGCGTCTGTGCATAGACTTTGTATGTAATCTACGAATAATGCACACTTTCTTCTGTGAGGTGATACAGTTGGAGGGTGTACTTTAGTAGAAAGGAAATAGTTCCTACCCAAAACCAAGTCAGGATTTCTGGAAAGCAACATTGTTGTTGACATTTTCAAATGTATTTTTTGTCACATTACAAATACATTTTTGGCATTGGGAGTGGTAAACTAACTAACTAAACAAGTGACATCCCTCTCTTGCGTTATTTGCATTAACAGTGTTGGTTTTTGCTGTAATTGTGATTCAACTTCTGTGACCATCTATGAACTCAGTAGGGTGAAATAATGCCGCTTGTGAAGTCAAGCACAGCCTGTGAAGCCGTTTCTGACACTGCATGTCCTCACTTTTTCGTTAAAATATGTACTTCACATCAATGTGGAAGTCGCTGGACACTGGGGTTACTCAGTCAGCTAGACTTTCAGTAGTACTGTAATGAAGGACCAGTGGTTTAAAATATACATAATCTAATTGCATAAATTGTTAATTAGGTGAAGATTATAGGATGTTATTGGAGATCATAGCCATCTAGTTCCAGTCAAAGAAACCTAGCAGGAAAGACAATTACCACACAGTTTTGACGAATAACAGAAGTGAGGAACATATCTATAGATCTTACTGTAATCTAGAATCTTACTTTAAAACAATATTTATTTGTTTTAAAGTAAGTAGATTGGGATCAACAATACTAAACCGTGCTGAATTTCCAGTCAGGTGCTGCTGCTTCATTTCTCTCAGCTTTATGATTCAGTTTGGCTTTGCTTGATTGCGTCTCAGAGTTACAGTTCTAAACCACACATGTAAGCTAAGCCTCTCGCTACAGATGACCACATCTGTCTCCGTAGCGCTCTGGGGACCAACAAGAGGAGACCAACATCTTTGACCTTGCTGAGAAGTAGAGGTTGTTCAACCAATCACACTCAACAGTCCCGTCAGCTGATTTGTTTTTCATCTTTGGGTATTATTGTAAAAGAGCCACATTTGGATTTATATGAAACAGTGATATATTTGTTCCATTCTGCAGATATTTGTGTATCCATCAGTGTGGCGATCGTCAGCCATTATGGTTAAAAATGGATTATTAACCACGTTTGCGGTAAATCCTACAGTTGTATGTCAACACAACCTGCCCTCCATCCCCCTGAGAGAAGAACAATCATTTTAAAGTGCATTTTGCTTGTGAAAGTGATATGAGAGATTTGAGATCTGTGAGTGCACTCTGAATTTCTAAAATAGTATGGCAGCATCATATTGACCAGTGGAAATGAGATTGTAGCTGCTGCCACTCTCTCTCCTGTTTGATCATACAGGAAATGTGATACATGAAAACTGATTATATTTTATACATTTGACAAAGAAAAATATAAAATATGTACATATTATAATATTTTTTATACCTATTTCTATTCACTATTTACTTCTTCAGAGTGGTGCCGGTAACGTATTTAGCATACCATGCACACATGTGATGTGCTGCTTGTGCTGGAAATGAATTTAGAAACAAAAGCACAAAAATCAAATGTTGCTGCATACTGTCAGGTAGGTCTACTAAATAGCATGCACTCTATAAAATATATAATATTCACCTGCACTCTTGAAGTTGCATGAAACATAAAACGTCCCTCACACCCTCACTGACAATATTCTGTACACCCACACAACTTGTGTTCAAGCAGGCTACAGGTGATTTTGACTTCCTATTTAGCAAAATCCTAGATGAAGCACCGTTTCACACCACATGTTCTTCCCTTTGACTTGCAACACTCCAATACAAATCTCATATTTGTGCGTTACTCTTACACATTCATTATACATGTGTCACTACTTTCTTTTCATCACTTTTGCTCCCCTAGAAATAAGCATATCAATCAAACATCAACCTACTATTATTATCCATGTCCATTAATATTCCAGTGCCTATCAATACGCTCAACATTACTGTGGGTCCCACAATACAATCCATCTGTGAAAATCTTGGATAAAAGCAGACTAATTGTACATGACTCCTACGACGGGTCTGGACCACTATTAAATTGTGTTCACACCTAACAGAAACTTCTAAATATGACAACATTGACGTGTCATGTCCCCTTTTCTATGAGTCTAGGTCAGGGGTCGGCAACCAAGTGGCTCCGGAGTCTCTTCAGCCCCTCTGTGGCGGCTCCCTGAGGCTACATCCACACTAATACGTTTTCCTTTGAAAACAGAGTTTTATCAAACAAAAACGATCTCGATTTCGAAATGATCTCCGTCCACACTAAAACGCCTGAAAACGAATATCACGTACACTGGGCATGCAGGTGGGTGCCGGTGTAAACAGGAAGTAGATTGGCTGCTAAGTTAAAGAAATACGACTAAAGTAATGAAGTAGTCTTTAATAATGAAAGGTCGTGTTTGATACGTGTAAGATCTTCTCTAAAATCTTCCTCTATAAACTCAAATAGACACATTTCGTGGAACGATTTTAGAAGTTTTATCTTTCAGACGTAACGTTAGTTACAGCGCTGCGGGTCTCGCTCTCTCTCACACATCAAAATTGACTTTAAAATCAACACTTACACATAATAGTTTACTAGATAGTTTACTAGATTAAATTAGTGATCAACACACGTCTCTCACTCGTTCCCTCGGTTTCGTTGTTGTCTGTTCAGCTCTGCTGGTGGCTGAACTCTCTGTCCTACTGGAGAGCAATCAATGTTTTGTTCCTTTACATTTTATCTGTGGACTTCACAATAGTTGTGCAGAACAAAATAATCATTAATAAGGACAGGAAAGTCCTCCGTTTTGTGTCCATTGTCCTCAAAGCCGCTAACCGTGACTTCAGACGGCCGCTCCGTAGGGCTGATAACGCCGCTGGACACGCCGCTCGCTAATCGCTCCAATAACAGCTTCCTCCGTAATAATGCAGACTTTAAGTGGACAACAGCTGCTAGAAAACTCTGGCGTAGTGTGGACGCTCAGTGTAAACGTAGCAAAACATATGCGTTTCCAAATGGAAACGTAGTAGTGTGGACATGGCCTCAGGCTTTGACAAAAAATATCATGGAAATAAATAAATCAGCAAACTGAGCAAGTTTATTTCTCCTCTTCATAAGAGTTTGATCTTGTTATAACAGGTAAAAAATAGGTAAATAAAATGTCAAGAATTGTCTTTATTCTTGTTCTATAATTTCATAAATACAACAAACTATAGTTTTTGTATAAATAATATAACTATATATAAAACGTTATAAGCTGTGATATCAAATAGCTTTTGCGGCTCCAGATGAATTTTATTTGGTGGAAAATAGGGCAAAATGTCTTTTTGGATAGTAAAGGTTGCCGACCCCTGGTCTAGGGAATAACTAGGGACGAACACACGACAATCAAAGAATGTCAAATAGTCAAAAGTAGGAAGTAACAACTTAACAATATTTATTCAAACTCAGGTATTTTCAAACAAAAGGTTCTCTAACAAAGTGGGAGAAGATATGTGGTCACATGTGGTCGTGCCAAACAAATAGAAATCAATACAACCAAACTAGACTTGGCTATCTCAGAAAACAAAAACAAAATGGCTTTACATCCATGTGGTTTGCACTTGATATAGAGCAACATAACATGTTTGGGCGTGTTCTGTAGCGCCACACAGAGGATACAGAGAGCGGTGGAGTACAGTGACGTGCGGTGAGGTTCGTGGCTGGTGAGGCACTGACACTACATGAGTCAGATTTACAAATATATGAACCCAATAGAGTACACACACATAGGTAAAGTACATATGTGATTCCACCGGGAGCGTTTCAGAAGCGGAGCGCTCGCGGGCGCCACCCGCGAAAATTGTGAGATTCCGCGATAATCTGCGTAACAACCCCGGATGTATAAAGAGAACAACAAATACATAAAAGGTTACTTTACCTGTCCAACGTTGAATTGCTGTTGATTTAGTCATATTTCCCTGGTTTTTTAGACATTTTTAAGCTTGGATATAGAATCTTACATGTTTGTGGTCAAAGCAAAATATAAGAAGAAGAAGAGAAGTGTAGAAGAAGAGCAACGACACAACAAGCATGAACCCGACCCGTGGGCTCTCGCTCGCCCCCTTCAGTGAGGCAGAGGTACTGTTTGACCCTCTATGCTTTTTCACTGCGGTTTAATGTCAGATCAGCAACACTAAATATGTTCTACACACACGTGAAATACATTATTCTATGTAAAGAAAGGACATATAATAAAAGTGTCTACAAATATTACAATGGTGACAAACAATGAGACAGAAAAAGACGCGCTCAACCCAGTTAGTGAGGATTCACAGTCTGAGGTGAGGAACACCTCACGTGTCTCCTCTCTGTTTGAACAGAGATGCGCTAATTCAGCGATTTGATTATAAAAATGATTGGAATTATACAGAAATTACATTTATAGCACAGATCAGTAGAGAAATATTAATATTTATTTCAGCATTATTTGTTTTTTTACTTTTCATGATGACAGGTGAGGCTCTGCCTCCCGTGCCTCCCCTGACCGCACGTCCCTGGTGGAGTATTTGCAAAGCGTAACTTCCAGCGGCAGGCGGTCCACATAGGAAAAAAATGTCAAACTTGCATACGCGTTGTCCGACTGTCGCAGACGTTCCCGGCCGCGCTGGCCGGAGTCCCGCTGGCACCCCCAACGTATACTAAAAGTGGTACAGCGGAAGATAGACTTAGGCTATGTATGAAATAAATTGAAGATTGATGAAGATGAAAGCATGAAAGACATTTTCTCTATAATTCTATTTTATTTTAGTTAGTTTTGCAAAGACATAATACAGTTTCAGTTAGTTATCGTTTTTTTAATAAAGCCTTGTTTTTATTTTTATTTCAGTTAACAAAAAAAAAATTCACACCAAGTTTTAGTTTTTTCGTTAGTTTTCGTTAACGATAATAACTTTGGCTTGCACAGGTGGAAACCAATCACCTTATTGCCCTTGAAGAGGAAACAAGGGACGGAGAGAGAAAGAAGGGGACAAAGCACAAAACACATAACACCCCCACCATATAAGCTCAAACATAATGTTTGAAACTACATAGCACGTGACAAAGCATCTGCAAGAACATTTTTATGGCCGATTTCAAGGTTGTAGTTTTGATCGATCAGAGACCAACGCAAAAGTCATTGGTTGTAGTTATACATTCTGGATATAAACACAAGAGGGTTGTAATTTGTGAAACTTTAATAGGCCTAACACTTGACCCAAGGTAAACCTTAAAATGTTGTAGGGCGAACAATATTGCAAGAGCTTCCTTCTCTATTGTGGAATATCTAAGTTGATGTTTGTGAGAGAGTGAGGGAAGAGAGGGTGAGGAGAAGGACCCAAAAGCAGGATTGCTTAATGTTGTGGTACGGTTCGAAGGTGAGGAGGGAGTAAAGAAAGTTGATCCGCTGAAGTTAACTCAAAGTTAAATCTCTCTCAGAATGAGAAACATTTCTGAGATTTAGAGTAGCAAATTTAAAACATCCTCTAAATCTTTAAACCCTACTAGAGGTATCTCATCTTCTGTTCAGGCTTTTCATCCTTTGTCATTATAGCTTAGGTCTTAGGCCCTCGAAATGCAAAAGTGAGTGCTCTGTTATCGTGGCTCGCACAGACTCTATTGTTGCCCCTTTAAATGCACAATTATCTACTTACAAATAGGACCTACTACTTGTTCCATCCTCCGTTATTTTACCCCAGGTAACCTTCCTTTGACTAGATCTTGGTTTAGTTATCATTTTGAGCTAATCCTTACTAAAAACAACATTTATCCTGAACATTATTCAGGCCATTATGTTACAATAAGGATTCCACTCAATTCTCTTGTCTAACGAGACCGTTTCTTTTCTTTGGTGTAACGTGACCCTCTAATTTCTCTGGTCTAACGGGAAACTACTCATTTCATTGGTATAACATGAACTCTCTCATTGTTTTGGTACTATGTGACCCATCTCATTTCTCTGGTATTACGTGACCCCTCTCAACGTGACCCTCTCATATCTCTGGTTTAACATGACCCCACTCATATACTGTATCTGGTCTAACACGATGGATTTAATTTCTCCAGTCTAACGTGACCCCTAAAATTTGACTGGTGTAACAGGATCATCTCATTTCTCTGGTCTCACCTGACCCCTTTCATTTCTGTGGTCTAAAGTGACCCCAGTCATTTCTCTGGTCTAATGTGATTAGATTAGAAAGCTTTACAAATCCCCAGTAGGGAAACTCATTTGCCACCAACTCATACAGACACTAGACTAGTTTCCACAGTGCACAACAGACAGAAAACACATTATTATCATACATAATAATTATACATAAATAACACCATAAAATGTCATTTGAGAGATGAATAACATCAGAAAGATGCTAAATCTAAAAACTTTATCCAAAAGTGTTCATTAAAAAAATCTGATTGCCCCCCCCCAGCAGAGCAGAGCATAGAAGAGGACACTAGCTAAGATTCCCTAATGAAAAACATGAAAAAGGTTTATCTTTATATTATAGGATCTAAGCTTCCGCAAGAGGATAAGGCTTGATTGATCCCACCTTTTTCACTGGTCTAACATGACCCCTCTCATTTCTCTGGTCTACTGTGACCCGCTCATTTCTCTGGTCCAACATGACCCCTCTCATTTCTCTGGTCTAACATGACCGCTCTCATTTCTCTGGTCTAACATGACCCCGCTCATTTCTCTGGTCTACTGTGACCTCTCTCGTTTCTCTGGTCTAACATGACCCCTCTCATTTCTCTGGTTTAACATGACCCCTCTCATTTCTCTGGTCTAACATGACCCCTCTCATTTCTCTGGTCTACTGTGACCCCTCTCATTTCTCTGGTCTAACATGACCCCGCTCATTTCTCTGGTCTAACATGACCCCTCTCATTTCTCTGGTCTACTGTGACCCCTCTCATTTCTCTGGTCTAACATGACCCCTCTCATTTCTCTGGTCTACTGTGACCCCTCTCATTTCTCTGGTCTAACATGACCCCTCTCATTTCTCTGGTCTAACATGACCCGCTCATTTCTCTGGTCTAACATGACCCCTCTCATTTCTCTGGTCTACTGTGACCCCTCTCATTTCTCTGGTCTAACATGACCCACTCATTTCTCTGGTCTAACATGACCCCTCTCATTTCTCTGGTCTACTGTGACCCCTCTCATTTCTCTGGTCTAACATGACCCCTCTCATTTCTCTGGTCTAACATGACCCCTCTCATTTCTCAGGTCTAACATGACCCGCTCATTTCTCTGGTCTAACATGACCCCTCTCATTTCTCTGGTCTACTGTGACCCCTCTCATTTCTCTGGTCTAACATGACCCCTCTCATTTCTCTGGTCTAACATGACCCCTCTCATTTCTCAGGTCTAACATGACCCCTCTCATTTCTCTGGTCTACTGTGACCCCTCTCATTTCTCTGGTCTAACATGACCCCTCTCATTTCTCTGGTCTAACATGACCCCGCTCATTTCTCTGGTCTAACATGACCCCTCTCATTTCTCTGGTCTAACATGACCTCTCTCATTTCTCTGGTCTACTGTGACCCCTCTCGTTTCTCTGGTCTAACATGACCCACTCATTTCTCTGGTCTAACATGACCCCTCTCATTTCTCTGGTCTAACATGACCCCTCTCATTTCTCTGGTCTAACATGACCCGCTCATTTCTCTGGTCTAACATGACCCCTCTCATTTCTCTGGTCTAACATGACCCCTCTCATTTCTCTGGTCTAACATGACCCACTCATTTCTCTGGTCTAACATGACCCCTCTCATTTCTCTGGTCTAACATGACCCCTCTCATTTCTCTGGTCTAACATGACCCGCTCATTTCTCTGGTCTAACATGACCCCTCTCATTTCTCTGGTCTACTGTGACCCCTCTCATTTCTCTGGTCTAACATGACCCCTCTCATTTCTCTGGTCTACTGTGACCCCTCTCATTTCTCTGGTCTAACATGACCCCTCTCATTTCTCTGGTCTACTGTGACCCCTCTCATTTCTCTGGTCTAACATGACCCCTCTCATTTCTCTGGTCTAACATGACCCGCTCATTTCTCTGGTCTAACATGACCCCTCTCATTTCTCTGGTCTACTGTGACCCCTCTCATTTCTCTGGTCTAACATGACCCCTCTCATTTCTCTGGTCTACTGTGACCCCTCTCATTTCTCTGGTCTAACATGACCCCTCTCATTTCTCTGGTCTACTGTGACCCCTCTCATTTCTCTGGTCTAACATGACCCCTCTCATTTCTCTGGTCTAACATGACCCCGCTCATTTCTCTGATCTAACATGACCCCTCTCATTTCTCTGGTCTACTGTGACCCGCTCATTTCTCTGGTCTAACATGACCCCTCTCATTTCTCTGGTCTAACATGACCCCTCTCATTTCTCTGGTCTAACATGACCCCTCTCATTTCTCTGGTCCAACATGACCCCGCTCATTTCTCTGGTCTAACATGACCCCTCTCATTTCTCTGGTCTAACATGACCTCTCTCATTTCTCTGGTCTACTGTGACCCCTCTCGTTTCTCTGGTCTAACATGACCCCTCTCATTTCTCTGGTCTAACATGACCCACTCATTTCTCTGGTCTAACATGACCCCTCTCATTTCTCTGGTCTAACATGACCCCTCTCATTTCTCTGGTCCAACATGACCCCGCTCATTTCTCTGGTCTAACATGACCCCGCTCATTTCTCTGGTCTAACATGACCCCTCTCATTTCTCTGGTCTACTGTGACCCCTCTCATTTCTCTGGTCTAACATGACCCCGCTCATTTCTCTGGTCTACTGTGACCCCTCTCATTTCTCTGGTCTAACATGACCCCGCTCATTTCTCTGGTCTAACATGACCCCTCTCATTTCTCTGGTCTACTGTGACCCCTCTCATTTCTCTGGTCTAACATGACCCCTCTCATTTCTCTGGTCTAACATGACCCCTCTCATTTCTCAGGTCTAACATGACCCGCTCATTTCTCTGGTCTAACATGACCCCTCTCATTTCTCTGGTCTACTGTGACCCCTCTCATTTCTCTGGTCTAACATGACCCCTCTCATTTCTCTGGTCTAACATGACCCCTCTCATTTCTCAGGTATAACATGACCCGCTCATTTCTCTGGTCTAACATGACCCCTCTCATTTCTCTGGTCTAACATGACCTCTCTCATTTCTCTGGTCTACTGTGACCCCTCTCGTTTCTCTGGTCTAACATGACCCACTCATTTCTCTGGTCTAACATGACCCCTCTCATTTCTCTGGTCTAACATGACCCCTCTCATTTCTCTGGTCTAACATGACCCGCTCATTTCTCTGGTCTAACATGACCCCTCTCATTTCTCTGGTCTACTGTGACCCCTCTCATTTCTCTGGTCTAACATGACCCCGCTCATTTCTCTGGTCTACTGTGACCCCTCTCATTTCTCTGGTCTAACATGACCCCGCTCATTTCTCTGGTCTAACATGACCCCTCTCATTTCTCTGGTCTACTGTGACCCCTCTCATTTCTCTGGTCTAACATGACCCCTCTCATTTCTCTGGTCTAACATAACCCCTCTCATTTCTCTGGTCTAACATGACCCCTCTCATTTCTCTGGTCTAACATGACCCGCTCGTTTCTCTGGTCTAACATGACCCCTCTCATTTCTCTGGTCTACTGTGACCCCTCTCATTTCTCTGGTCTAACATGACCCCTCTCATTTCTCTGGTCTACTGTGACCCCTCTCATTTCTCTGGTCTAACATGACCCCTCTCATTTCTCTGGTCTAACATGACCCGCTCATTTCTCTGGTCTAACATGACCCCTCTCATTTCTCTGGTCTACTGTGACCCGCTCATTTCTCTGGTCTAACATGACCCCTCTCATTTCTCTGGTCTAACATGACCCCTCTCATTTCTCTGGTCTAACATGACCCCTCTCATTGCTCTGGTCCAACATGACCCCGCTCATTTCTCTGGTCTAACATGACCCCTCTCATTTCTCTGGTCTAACATGACCTCTCTCATTTCTCTGGTCTACTGTGACCCCTCTCGTTTCTCTGGTCTAACATGACCCCTCTCATTTCTCTGGTCTAACATGACCCACTCATTTCTCTGGTCTAACATGACCCCTCTCATTTCTCTGGTCTAACATGACCCCTCTCATTTCTCTGGTCCAACATGACCCCGCTCATTTCTCTGGTCTAACATGACCCCGCTCATTTCTCTAGTCTAACATGACCCCTCTCATTTCTCTGGTCTACTGTGACCCCTCTCATTTCTCTGGTCTAACATGACCCCGCTCATTTCTCTGGTCTACTGTGACCCCTCTCATTTCTCTGGCCTAACATGACCCCGCTCATTTCTCTGGTCTAACATGACCCCTCTCATTTCTCTGGTCTACTGTGACCCCTCTCATTTCTCTGGTCTAACATGACCCCTCTCATTTCTCTGGTCTAACATGACCCCTCTCATTTCTCTGGTCTAACATGACCCCTCTCATTTCTCAGGTCTAACATGACCCGCTCATTTCTCTGGTCTAACATGACCCCTCTCATTTCTCTGGTCTAACATGACCCCTCTCATTTCTCTGGTCTAACATGACCCCTCTCATTTCTCTGGTCTAACATGACCCCTCTCATTTCTCAGGTCTAACATGACCCGCTCATTTCTCTGGTCTAACATGACCCCTCTCATTTCTCTGGTCTAACATGACCCCTCTCATTTCTCTGGTCTAACATGACCCGCTCATTTCTCTGGTCTAACATGACCCCTCTCATTTCTCTGGTCTAACATGACCCACTCATTTCTCTGGTCTAACATGACCCCTCTCATTTCTCTGGTCTAACATGACCCCTCTCATTTCTCTGGTCTAACATGACCCGCTCATTTCTCTGGTCTAACATGACCCCTCTCATTTCTCTGGTCTACTGTGACCCCTCTCATTTCTCTGGTCTACTGTGACCCCTCTCATTTCTCTGGTCTAACATGACCCGCTCATTTCTCTGGTCTAACATGACCCCTCTCATTTCTCTGGTCTAACATGACCTCTCTCAATTGTCTGGTCTACTGTGACCCCTCTCGTTTCTCTGGTCTAACATGACCCCTCTCATTTCTCTGGTCTAACATGACCCACTCATTTCTCTGGTCTAACATGACCCCTCTCATTTCTCTGGTCTAACATGACCCCTCTCATTTCTCTGGTCCAACATGACCCCGCTCATTTCTCTGGTCTAACATGACCCCTCTCATTTCTCTGGTCTAACATGACCTCTCTCATTTCTCTGGTCTACTGTGACCCCTCTCGTTTCTCTGGTCTACCATGACCCCGCTCATTTCTCTGGTCTAACATGACCCCTCTCATTTCTCTGGTCTAACATGACCCCTCTCATTTCTCTGGTCTAACATGACCCCTCTCATTTCTCTGGTCCAACATGACCCCGCTCATTTCTCTGGTCTAACATGACCCCGCTCATTTCTCTGGTCTAACATGACCCCTCTCATTTCTCTGGTCTACTGTGACCCCTCTCATTTCTCTGGTCTAACATGACCCCGCTCATTTCTCTGGTCTACTGTGACCCCTCTCATTTCTCTGGTCTAACATGACCCCGCTCATTTCTCTGGTCTAACATGACCCCTCTCATTTCTCTGGTCTACTGTGACCCCTCTCATTTCTCTGGTCTAACATGACCCCTCTCATTTCTCTGGTCTAACATGACCCCTCTCATTTCTCAGGTCTAACATGACCCGCTCATTTCTCTGGTCTAACATGACCCCTCTCATTTCTCTGGTCTACTGTGACCCCTCTCATTTCTCTGGTCTAACATGACCCCTCTCATTTCTCTGGTCTAACATGACCCCTCTCATTTCTCAGGTCTAACATGACCCGCTCATTTCTCTGGTCTAACATGACCCCTCTCATTTCTCTGGTCCAACATGACCCCGCTCATTTCTCTGGTCTAACATGACCCCGCTCATTTCTCTGGTCTAACATGACCCCTCTCATTTCTCTGGTCTACTGTGACCCCTCTCATTTCTCTGGTCTAACATGACCCCGCTCATTTCTCTGGTCTAACATGACCCCTCTCATTTCTCTGGTCTACTGTGACCCCTCTCATTTCTCTGGTCTAACATGACCCCTCTCAATTCTCTGGTCTAACATGACCCACTCATTTCTCTGGTCGAACATAACCCCTCTCATTTCTCTGGTCTAACATGACCCCTCTCATTTCTCTGGTCTAACATGACCCGCTCATTTCTCTGGTCTAACATGACCCCTCTCATTTCTCTGGTCTACTGTGACCCCTCTCATTTCTCTGGTCTAACATGACCCCTCTCATTTTTCTGGTCTACTGTGACCCCTCTCATTTCTCTGGTCTAACATGACCCCTCTCATTTCTCTGGTCTAACATGACCCGCTCATTTCTCTGGTCTAACATGACCCCTCTCATTTCTCTGGTCTACTGTGACCCCTCTCATTTCTCTGATCTAACATGACCCCTCTCATTTTTCTGGTCTACTGTGACCCCTCTCATTTCTCTGGTCTAACATGACCCCTCTCATTTCTCTGGTCTAACATGACCCGCTCATTTCTCTGGTCTAACATGACCCCTCTCATTTCTCTGGTCTACTGTGACCCGCTCATTTCTCTGGTCTAACATGACCCCTCTCATTTCTCTGGTCTAACATGACCCCTCTCATTTCTCTGGTCTAACATGACCCCTCTCATTTCTCTGGTCCAACATGACCCCGCTCATTTCTCTGGTCTAACATGACCCCTCTCTTTTCTCTGGTCTAACATGACCTCTCTCATTTCTCTGGTCTACTGTGACCCCTCTCGTTTCTCTGGTCTAACATGACCCCTCTCATTTCTCTGGTCTAACATGACCCACTCATTTCTCTGGTCTAACATGACCCCTCTCATTTCTCTGGTCTAACATGACCCCTCTCATTTCTCTGGTCCAACATGAACCCGCTCATTTCTCTGGTCTAACATGACCCCGCTCATTTCTCTGGTCTAACATGACCCCTCTCATTTCTCTGGTCTACTGTGACCCCTCTCATTTCTCTGGTCTAACATGACCCCGCTCATTTCTCTGGTCTACTGTGACCCCTCTCATTTCTCTGGTCTAACATGACCCCGCTCATTTCTCTGGTCTAACATGACCCCTCTCATTTCTCTGGTCTACTGTGACCCCTCTCATTTCTCTGGTCTAACATGACCCCTCTCATTTCTCTGGTCTAACATGACCCCTCTCATTTCTCAGGTCTAACATGACCCGCTCATTTCTCTGGTCTAACATGACCCCTCTCATTTCTCTGGTCTACTGTGACACCTCTCATTTCTCTGGTCTAACATGACCCCTCTCATTTCTCAGGTCTAACATGACCCGCTCATTTCTCTGGTCTAACATGACCCTTCTCATTTCTCTGGTCTAACATGACCTCTCTCATTTCTCTGGTCTACTGTGACCCCTCTCGTTTCTCTGGTCTAACATGACCCGCTCATTTCTCTGGTCTAACATGACCCCTCTCATTTCTCTGGTCTAACATGACCCCTCTCATTTCTCTGGTCTAACATGGCCCACTCATTTCTCTGGTCTAACATGACCCCTCTCATTTCTCTGGTCTACTGTGACCCCTCTCATTTCTCTGGTCTAACATGACCCCTCTCATTTCTCTGGTCTACTGTGACCCCTCTCATTTCTCTGGTCTAACATGACCCCTCTCATTTCTCTGGTCTAACATGACCCGCTCATTTCTCTGATCTAACATGACCCCTCTCATTTCTCTGGTCTACTGTGACCCGCTCATTTCTCTGGTCTAACATGACCCCTCTCATTTCTCTGGTCTAACATGACCCCTCTCATTTCTCTGGTCTAACATGACCCCTCTCATTTCTCTGGTCCAACATGACCCCGCTCATTTCTCTGGTCTAACATGACCCCTCTCATTTCTCTGGTCTAACATGACCCCTCTCATTTCTCTGGTCTACTGTGACCCCTCTCATTTCTCTGGTCTAACATGACCCCGCTCATTTCTCTGGTCTACTGTGACCCCTCTCATTTCTCTGGTCTAACATGACCCCGCTCATTTCTCTGGTCTAACATGACCCCTCTCATTTCTCTGGTCTACTGTGACCCCTCTCATTTCTCTGGTCTAACATGACCCCTCTCATTTCTCTGGTCTAACATGACCCCTCTCATTTCTCAGGTCTAACATGACCCGCTCATTTCTCTGGTCTAACATGACCCCTCTCATTTCTCTGGTCTACTGTGACCCCTCTCATTTCTCTGGTCTAACATGACCCCTCTCATTTCTCTGGTCTAACATGACCCCTCTCATTTCTCAGGTATAACATGACCCGCTCATTTCTCTGGTCTAACATGACCCCTCTCATTTCTCTGGTCTAACATGACCTCTCTCATTTCTCTGGTCTACTGTGACCCCTCTCGTTTCTCTGGTCTAACATGACCCACTCATTTCTCTGGTCTAACATGACCCCTCTCATTTCTCTGGTCTAACATGACCCCTCTCATTTCTCTGGTCTAACATGACCCGCTCATTTCTCTGGTCTAACATGACCCCTCTCATTTCTCTGGTCTACTGTGACCCCTCTCATTTCTCTGGTCTAACATGACCCCGCTCATTTCTCTGGTCTACTGTGACCCCTCTCATTTCTCTGGTCTAACATGACCCCGCTCATTTCTCTGGTCTAACATGACCCCTCTCATTTCTCTGGTCTACTGTGACCCCTCTCATTTCTCTGGTCTAACATGACCCCTCTCATTTCTCTGGTCTAACATAACCCCTCTCATTTCTCTGGTCTAACATGACCCCTCTCATTTCTCTGGTCTAACATGACCCGCTCGTTTCTCTGGTCTAACATGACCCCTCTCATTTCTCTGGTCTACTGTGACCCCTCTCATTTCTCTGGTCTAACATGACCCCTCTCATTTCTCTGGTCTACTGTGACCCCTCTCATTTCTCTGGTCTAACATGACCCCTCTCATTTCTCTGGTCTAACATGACCCGCTCATTTCTCTGGTCTAACATGACCCCTCTCATTTCTCTGGTCTACTGTGACCCGCTCATTTCTCTGGTCTAACATGACCCCTCTCATTTCTCTGGTCTAACATGACCCCTCTCATTTCTCTGGTCTAACATGACCCCTCTCATTGCTCTGGTCCAACATGACCCCGCTCATTTCTCTGGTCTAACATGACCCCTCTCATTTCTCTGGTCTAACATGACCTCTCTCATTTCTCTGGTCTACTGTGACCCCTCTCGTTTCTCTGGTCTAACATGACCCCTCTCATTTCTCTGGTCTAACATGACCCACTCATTTCTCTGGTCTAACATGACCCCTCTCATTTCTCTGGTCTAACATGACCCCTCTCATTTCTCTGGTCCAACATGACCCCGCTCATTTCTCTGGTCTAACATGACCCCGCTCATTTCTCTAGTCTAACATGACCCCTCTCATTTCTCTGGTCTACTGTGACCCCTCTCATTTCTCTGGTCTAACATGACCCCGCTCATTTCTCTGGTCTACTGTGACCCCTCTCATTTCTCTGGTCTAACATGACCCCGCTCATTTCTCTGGTCTAACATGACCCCTCTCATTTCTCTGGTCTACTGTGACCCCTCTCATTTCTCTGGTCTAACATGACCCCTCTCATTTCTCTGGTCTAACATGACCCCTCTCATTTCTCTGGTCTAACATGACCCCTCTCATTTCTCAGGTCTAACATGACCCGCTCATTTCTCTGGTCTAACATGACCCCTCTCATTTCTCTGGTCTAACATGACCCCTCTCATTTCTCTGGTCTAACATGACCCCTCTCATTTCTCTGGTCTAACATGACCCCTCTCATTTCTCAGGTCTAACATGACCCGCTCATTTCTCTGGTCTAACATGACCCCTCTCATTTCTCTGGTCTAACATGACCCCTCTCATTTCTCTGGTCTAACATGACCCGCTCATTTCTCTGGTCTAACATGACCCCTCTCATTTCTCTGGTCTAACATGACCCACTCATTTCTCTGGTCTAACATGACCCCTCTCATTTCTCTGGTCTAACATGACCCCTCTCATTTCTCTGGTCTAACATGACCCGCTCATTTCTCTGGTCTAACATGACCCCTCTCATTTCTCTGGTCTACTGTGACCCCTCTCATTTCTCTGGTCTACTGTGACCCCTCTCATTTCTCTGGTCTAACATGACCCGCTCATTTCTCTGGTCTAACATGACCCCTCTCATTTCTCTGGTCTAACATGACCTCTCTCAATTGTCTGGTCTACTGTGACCCCTCTCGTTTCTCTGGTCTAACATGACCCCTCTCATTTCTCTGGTCTAACATGACCCACTCATTTCTCTGGTCTAACATGACCCCTCTCATTTCTCTGGTCTAACATGACCCCTCTCATTTCTCTGGTCCAACATGACCCCGCTCATTTCTCTGGTCTAACATGACCCCTCTCATTTCTCTGGTCTAACATGACCTCTCTCATTTCTCTGGTCTACTGTGACCCCTCTCGTTTCTCTGGTCTACCATGACCCCGCTCATTTCTCTGGTCTAACATGACCCCTCTCATTTCTCTGGTCTAACATGACCCCTCTCATTTCTCTGGTCTAACATGACCCCTCTCATTTCTCTGGTCCAACATGACCCCGCTCATTTCTCTGGTCTAACATGACCCCGCTCATTTCTCTGGTCTAACATGACCCCTCTCATTTCTCTGGTCTACTGTGACCCCTCTCATTTCTCTGGTCTAACATGACCCCGCTCATTTCTCTGGTCTACTGTGACCCCTCTCATTTCTCTGGTCTAACATGACCCCGCTCATTTCTCTGGTCTAACATGACCCCTCTCATTTCTCTGGTCTACTGTGACCCCTCTCATTTCTCTGGTCTAACATGACCCCTCTCATTTCTCTGGTCTAACATGACCCGCTCATTTCTCTGGTCTAACATGACCCCTCTCATTTCTCTGGTCTACTGTGACCCCTCTCATTTCTCTGGTCTAACATGACCCCTCTCATTTTTCTGGTCTACTGTGACCCCTCTCATTTCTCTGGTCTAACATGACCCCTCTCATTTCTCTGGTCTAACATGACCCGCTCATTTCTCTGGTCTAACATGACCCCTCTCATTTCTCTGGTCTACTGTGACCCCTCTCATTTCTCTGATCTAACATGACCCCTCTCATTTTTCTGGTCTACTGTGACCCCTCTCATTTCTCTGGTCTAACATGACCCCTCTCATTTCTCTGGTCTAACATGACCCGCTCATTTCTCTGGTCTAACATGACCCCTCTCATTTCTCTGGTCTACTGTGACCCGCTCATTTCTCTGGTCTAACATGACCCCTCTCATTTCTCTGGTCTAACATGACCCCTCTCATTTCTCTGGTCTAACATGACCCCTCTCATTTCTCTGGTCCAACATGACCCCGCTCATTTCTCTGGTCTAACATGACCCCTCTCTTTTCTCTGGTCTAACATGACCTCTCTCATTTCTCTGGTCTACTGTGACCCCTCTCGTTTCTCTGGTCTAACATGACCCCTCTCATTTCTCTGGTCTAACATGACCCACTCATTTCTCTGGTCTAACATGACCCCTCTCATTTCTCTGGTCTAACATGACCCCTCTCATTTCTCTGGTCCAACATGAACCCGCTCATTTCTCTGGTCTAACATGACCCCGCTCATTTCTCTGGTCTAACATGACCCCTCTCATTTCTCTGGTCTACTGTGACCCCTCTCATTTCTCTGGTCTAACATGACCCCGCTCATTTCTCTGGTCTACTGTGACCCCTCTCATTTCTCTGGTCTAACATGACCCCGCTCATTTCTCTGGTCTAACATGACCCCTCTCATTTCTCTGGTCTACTGTGACCCCTCTCATTTCTCTGGTCTAACATGACCCCTCTCATTTCTCTGGTCTAACATGACCCCTCTCATTTCTCAGGTCTAACATGACCCGCTCATTTCTCTGGTCTAACATGACCCCTCTCATTTCTCTGGTCTACTGTGACACCTCTCATTTCTCTGGTCTAACATGACCCCTCTCATTTCTCAGGTCTAACATGACCCGCTCATTTCTCTGGTCTAACATGACCCTTCTCATTTCTCTGGTCTAACATGACCTCTCTCATTTCTCTGGTCTACTGTGACCCCTCTCGTTTCTCTGGTCTAACATGACCCGCTCATTTCTCTGGTCTAACATGACCCCTCTCATTTCTCTGGTCTAACATGACCCCTCTCATTTCTCTGGTCTAACATGGCCCACTCATTTCTCTGGTCTAACATGACCCCTCTCATTTCTCTGGTCTACTGTGACCCCTCTCATTTCTCTGGTCTAACATGACCCCTCTCATTTCTCTGGTCTACTGTGACCCCTCTCATTTCTCTGGTCTAACATGACCCCTCTCATTTCTCTGGTCTAACATGACCCGCTCATTTCTCTGATCTAACATGACCCCTCTCATTTCTCTGGTCTACTGTGACCCGCTCATTTCTCTGGTCTAACATGACCCCTCTCATTTCTCTGGTCTAACATGACCCCTCTCATTTCTCTGGTCTAACATGACCCCTCTCATTTCTCTGGTCCAACATGACCCCGCTCATTTCTCTGGTCTAACATGACCCCTCTCATTTCTCTGGTCTAACATGACCCCTCTCATTTCTCTGGTCTACTGTGACCCCTCTCATTTCTCTGGTCTAACATGACCCCGCTCATTTCTCTGGTCTACTGTGACCCCTCTCATTTCTCTGGTCTAACATGACCCCGCTCATTTCTCTGGTCTAACATGACCCCTCTCATTTCTCTGGTCTACTGTGACCCCTCTCATTTCTCTGGTCTAACATGACCCCTCTCATTTCTCTGGTCTAACATGACCCCTCTCATTTCTCAGGTCTAACATGACCCGCTCATTTCTCTGGTCTAACATGACCCCTCTCATTTCTCTGGTCTACTGTGACCCCTCTCATTTCTCTGGTCTAACATGACCCCTCTCATTTCTCTGGTCTAACATGACCCCTCTCATTTCTCAGGTATAACATGACCCGCTCATTTCTCTGGTCTAACATGACCCCTCTCATTTCTCTGGTCTAACATGACCTCTCTCATTTCTCTGGTCTACTGTGACCCCTCTCGTTTCTCTGGTCTAACATGACCCACTCATTTCTCTGGTCTAACATGACCCCTCTCATTTCTCTGGTCTAACATGACCCCTCTCATTTCTCTGGTCTAACATGACCCGCTCATTTCTCTGGTCTAACATGACCCCTCTCATTTCTCTGGTCTACTGTGACCCCTCTCATTTCTCTGGTCTAACATGACCCCGCTCATTTCTCTGGTCTACTGTGACCCCTCTCATTTCTCTGGTCTAACATGACCCCGCTCATTTCTCTGGTCTAACATGACCCCTCTCATTTCTCTGGTCTACTGTGACCCCTCTCATTTCTCTGGTCTAACATGACCCCTCTCATTTCTCTGGTCTAACATAACCCCTCTCATTTCTCTGGTCTAACATGACCCCTCTCATTTCTCTGGTCTAACATGACCCGCTCGTTTCTCTGGTCTAACATGACCCCTCTCATTTCTCTGGTCTACTGTGACCCCTCTCATTTCTCTGGTCTAACATGACCCCTCTCATTTCTCTGGTCTACTGTGACCCCTCTCATTTCTCTGGTCTAACATGACCCCTCTCATTTCTCTGGTCTAACATGACCCGCTCATTTCTCTGGTCTAACATGACCCCTCTCATTTCTCTGGTCTACTGTGACCCGCTCATTTCTCTGGTCTAACATGACCCCTCTCATTTCTCTGGTCTAACATGACCCCTCTCATTTCTCTGGTCTAACATGACCCCTCTCATTGCTCTGGTCCAACATGACCCCGCTCATTTCTCTGGTCTAACATGACCCCTCTCATTTCTCTGGTCTAACATGACCTCTCTCATTTCTCTGGTCTACTGTGACCCCTCTCGTTTCTCTGGTCTAACATGACCCCTCTCATTTCTCTGGTCTAACATGACCCACTCATTTCTCTGGTCTAACATGACCCCTCTCATTTCTCTGGTCTAACATGACCCCTCTCATTTCTCTGGTCCAACATGACCCCGCTCATTTCTCTGGTCTAACATGACCCCGCTCATTTCTCTAGTCTAACATGACCCCTCTCATTTCTCTGGTCTACTGTGACCCCTCTCATTTCTCTGGTCTAACATGACCCCGCTCATTTCTCTGGTCTACTGTGACCCCTCTCATTTCTCTGGTCTAACATGACCCCGCTCATTTCTCTGGTCTAACATGACCCCTCTCATTTCTCTGGTCTACTGTGACCCCTCTCATTTCTCTGGTCTAACATGACCCCTCTCATTTCTCTGGTCTAACATGACCCCTCTCATTTCTCTGGTCTAACATGACCCCTCTCATTTCTCAGGTCTAACATGACCCGCTCATTTCTCTGGTCTAACATGACCCCTCTCATTTCTCTGGTCTAACATGACCCCTCTCATTTCTCTGGTCTAACATGACCCCTCTCATTTCTCTGGTCTAACATGACCCCTCTCATTTCTCAGGTCTAACATGACCCGCTCATTTCTCTGGTCTAACATGACCCCTCTCATTTCTCTGGTCTAACATGACCCCTCTCATTTCTCTGGTCTAACATGACCCGCTCATTTCTCTGGTCTAACATGACCCCTCTCATTTCTCTGGTCTAACATGACCCACTCATTTCTCTGGTCTAACATGACCCCTCTCATTTCTCTGGTCTAACATGACCCCTCTCATTTCTCTGGTCTAACATGACCCGCTCATTTCTCTGGTCTAACATGACCCCTCTCATTTCTCTGGTCTACTGTGACCCCTCTCATTTCTCTGGTCTACTGTGACCCCTCTCATTTCTCTGGTCTAACATGACCCGCTCATTTCTCTGGTCTAACATGACCCCTCTCATTTCTCTGGTCTAACATGACCTCTCTCAATTGTCTGGTCTACTGTGACCCCTCTCGTTTCTCTGGTCTAACATGACCCCTCTCATTTCTCTGGTCTAACATGACCCACTCATTTCTCTGGTCTAACATGACCCCTCTCATTTCTCTGGTCTAACATGACCCCTCTCATTTCTCTGGTCCAACATGACCCCGCTCATTTCTCTGGTCTAACATGACCCCTCTCATTTCTCTGGTCTAACATGACCTCTCTCATTTCTCTGGTCTACTGTGACCCCTCTCGTTTCTCTGGTCTACCATGACCCCGCTCATTTCTCTGGTCTAACATGACCCCTCTCATTTCTCTGGTCTAACATGACCCCTCTCATTTCTCTGGTCTAACATGACCCCTCTCATTTCTCTGGTCCAACATGACCCCGCTCATTTCTCTGGTCTAACATGACCCCGCTCATTTCTCTGGTCTAACATGACCCCTCTCATTTCTCTGGTCTACTGTGACCCCTCTCATTTCTCTGGTCTAACATGACCCCGCTCATTTCTCTGGTCTACTGTGACCCCTCTCATTTCTCTGGTCTAACATGACCCCGCTCATTTCTCTGGTCTAACATGACCCCTCTCATTTCTCTGGTCTACTGTGACCCCTCTCATTTCTCTGGTCTAACATGACCCCTCTCATTTCTCTGGTCTAACATGACCCCTCTCATTTCTCAGGTCTAACATGACCCGCTCATTTCTCTGGTCTAACATGACCCCTCTCATTTCTCTGGTCTACTGTGACCCCTCTCATTTCTCTGGTCTAACATGACCCCTCTCATTTCTCTGGTCTAACATGACCCCTCTCATTTCTCAGGTCTAACATGACCCGCTCATTTCTCTGGTCTAACATGACCCCTCTCATTTCTCTGGTCCAACATGACCCCGCTCATTTCTCTGGTCTAACATGACCCCGCTCATTTCTCTGGTCTAACATGACCCCTCTCATTTCTCTGGTCTACTGTGACCCCTCTCATTTCTCTGGTCTAACATGACCCCGCTCATTTCTCTGGTCTAACATGACCCCTCTCATTTCTCTGGTCTACTGTGACCCCTCTCATTTCTCTGGTCTAACATGACCCCTCTCAATTCTCTGGTCTAACATGACCCACTCATTTCTCTGGTCGAACATAACCCCTCTCATTTCTCTGGTCTAACATGACCCCTCTCATTTCTCTGGTCTAACATGACCCGCTCATTTCTCTGGTCTAACATGACCCCTCTCATTTCTCTGGTCTACTGTGACCCCTCTCATTTCTCTGGTCTAACATGACCCCTCTCATTTTTCTGGTCTACTGTGACCCCTCTCATTTCTCTGGTCTAACATGACCCCTCTCATTTCTCTGGTATAACATGACCCGCTCATTTCTCTGGTCTAACATGACCCCTCTCATTTCTCTGGTCTACTGTGACCCCTCTCATTTCTCTGATCTAACATGACCCCTCTCATTTTTCTGGTCTACTGTGACCCCTCTCATTTCTCTGGTCTAACATGACCCCTCTCATTTCTCTGGTCTAACATGACCCGCTCATTTCTCTGGTCTAACATGACCCCTCTCATTTCTCTGGTCTACTGTGACCCGCTCATTTCTCTGGTCTAACATGACCCCTCTCATTTCTCTGGTCTAACATGACCCCTCTCATTTCTCTGGTCTAACATGACCCCTCTCATTTCTCTGGTCCAACATGACCCCGCTCATTTCTCTGGTCTAACATGACCCCTCTCTTTTCTCTGGTCTAACATGACCTCTCTCATTTCTCTGGTCTACTGTGACCCCTCTCGTTTCTCTGGTCTAACATGACCCCTCTCATTTCTCTGGTCTAACATGACCCACTCATTTCTCTGGTCTAACATGACCCCTCTCATTTCTCTGGTCTAACATGACCCCTCTCATTTCTCTGGTCCAACATGAACCCGCTCATTTCTCTGGTCTAACATGACCCCGCTCATTTCTCTGGTCTAACATGACCCCTCTCATTTCTCTGGTCTACTGTGACCCCTCTCATTTCTCTGGTCTAACATGACCCCGCTCATTTCTCTGGTCTACTGTGACCCCTCTCATTTCTCTGGTCTAACATGACCCCGCTCATTTCTCTGGTCTAACATGACCCCTCTCATTTCTCTGGTCTACTGTGACCCCTCTCATTTCTCTGGTCTAACATGACCCCTCTCATTTCTCTGGTCTAACATGACCCCTCTCATTTCTCAGGTCTAACATGACCCGCTCATTTCTCTGGTCTAACATGACCCCTCTCATTTCTCTGGTCTACTGTGACACCTCTCATTTCTCTGGTCTAACATGACCCCTCTCATTTCTCAGGTCTAACATGACCCGCTCATTTCTCTGGTCTAACATGACCCTTCTCATTTCTCTGGTCTAACATGACCTCTCTCATTTCTCTGGTCTACTGTGACCCCTCTCGTTTCTCTGGTCTAACATGACCCGCTCATTTCTCTGGTCTAACATGACCCCTCTCATTTCTCTGGTCTAACATGACCCCTCTCATTTCTCTGGTCTAACATGGCCCACTCATTTCTCTGGTCTAACATGACCCCTCTCATTTCTCTGGTCTACTGTGACCCCTCTCATTTCTCTGGTCTAACATGACCCCTCTCATTTCTCTGGTCTACTGTGACCCCTCTCATTTCTCTGGTCTAACATGACCCCTCTCATTTCTCTGGTCTAACATGACCCGCTCATTTCTCTGATCTAACATGACCCCTCTCATTTCTCTGGTCTACTGTGACCCGCTCATTTCTCTGGTCTAACATGACCCCTCTCATTTCTCTGGTCTAACATGACCCCTCTCATTTCTCTGGTCTAACATGACCCCTCTCATTTCTCTGGTCCAACATGACCCCGCTCATTTCTCTGGTCTAACATGACCCCTCTCATTTCTCTGGTCTAACATGACCTCTCTCATTTCTCTGGTCTACTGTGACCCCTCTCGTTTCTCTGGTCTAACATGACCCCTCTCATTTCTCTGGTCTAACATGACCCACTCATTTCTCTGGTCTAACATGACCCCTCTCATTTCTCTGGTCTAACATGACCCCTCTCATTTCTCTGGTCCAACATGACCCCGCTCATTTCTCTGGTCTAACATGACCCCGCTCATTTCTCTGGTCTAACATGACCCCTCTCATTTCTCTGGTCTACTGTGACCCCTCTCATTTCTCTGGTCTAACATGACCCCGCTCATTTCTCTGGTCTACTGTGACCCCTCTCATTTCTCTGGTCTAACATGACCCCTCTCATTTCTCTGGTCTACTGTGACCCCTCTCTTTTCTCTGGTCTAACATGACCCCTCTCATTTCTCTGGTCTAACATGACCCCTCTCATTTCTCAGGTCTAACATGACCCGCTCATTTCTCTGGTCTAACATGACCCCTCTCATTTCTCTGGTCTACTGTGACCCCTCTCATTTCTCTGGTCTAACATGACCCCTCTCATTTCTCTGGTCCAACATGACCCCTCTCATTTCTCTGGTCCAACATGACCCCGGTCATTTCTCTGGTCTAACATGACCCCGCTCATTTCTCTGGTCTAACATGACCCCTCTTATTTCTCTGGTCTACTGTGACCCCTCTCATTTCTCTGGTCTAACATGACCCCGCTCATTTCTCTGGTCTACTGTGACCCCTCTCATTTCTCTGGTCTAACATGACCCCGCTCATTTCTCTGGTCTAACATGACCCCTCTCATTTCTCTGGTCTACTGTGACCCCTCTCATTTCTCTGGTCTAACATGACCCTCTCTCATTTCTCTGGTCTAACATGACCCCTCTCATTTCTCAGGTCTAACATGACCCGCTCATTTCACTGGTCTAACATGACCCCTCTCATTTCTCTGGTCTACTGTGACCCCTCTCATTTCTCTGGTCTAACATGACCCCTCTCATTTCTCTGGTCTAACATGACCCCTCTCATTTCTCAGGTCTAACATGACCCGCTCATTTCTCTGGTCTAACATGACCTCTCTCATTTCTCTGGTCTACTGTGACCCCTCTCGTTTCTCTGGTCTAACATGACCCACTCATTTCTCTGGTCTAACATGACCCCTCTCATTTCTCTGGTCTAACATGACCCCTCTCATTTCTCTGGTCTAACATGACCCCTCTCATTTCTCTGGTCTAACATGACCCGCTCATTTCTGGTATAACATGACCCCTCTCATTTCTCTGGTCTACTGTGACCCCTCTCATTTCTCTGGTCTAACATGACCCCGCTCATTTCTCTGGTCTACTGTGACCCCTCTCATTTCTCTGGTCTAACATGACCCCTCTCATTTCTCTGGTCTAACATGACCCCTCTCATTTCTCTGGTCTAACATGACCCCTCTCATTTCTCTGGTCTAACATGACCCCTCTCATTTCTCTGGTCTAACATAACCCCTCTCATTTCTCTGGTCTAACATGACCCCTCTCATTTCTCTGGTCTAACATGACCCGCTCATTTCTCTGGTCTAACATGACCCCTCTCATTTCTCTGGTCTACTGTGACCCCTCTCATTTCTCTGGTCTAACATGACCCCTCTCATTTCTCTGGTCTAACATGACCCCTCTCATTTCTCTGGTCTAACATGACCCGCTCATTTCTCTGGTCTAATATGACCCCTCTCATTTCTCTGGTCTAACATGACCCCTCTCATTTCTCTGGTCTAACATGACCCACTCATTTCTCTGGTCTAACATGACCCCTCTCATTTCTCTGGTCTAACATGATCCCTCTCATTTCTCTGGTCTAACATGACCCGCTCATTTCTCTGGTCTAACATGACCCTTCTCATTTCTCTGGTCTAACATGACCCCTCTCATTTCTCTGGTCTAACATGACCTCTCTCATTTCTCTGGTCTACTGTGACCCCTCTCGTTTCTCTGGTCTAACATGACCCACTCATTTCTCTGGTCTAACATGACCCCTCTCATTTCTCTGGTCTAACATGACCCCTCTCATTTCTCTGGTCTAACATGACCCGCTCATTTCTCTGGTCTAATATGACCCCTCTCATTTCTCTGGTCTAACATGACCCCTCTCATTTCTCTGGTCTAACATGACCCACTCATTTCTCTGGTCTAACATGACCCCTCTCATTTCTCTGGTCTAACATGACCCCTCTCATTTCTCTGGCCTAACATGACCCCTCTCATTTCTCTTGTCTACTGTGACCCCTCTCATTTCTCTGGTCTAACATGACCCCTCTCATTTCTCTGGTCTACTGTGACCCCTCTCATTTCTCTGGTCTAACATGACCCCTCTCATTTCTCTGGTCTAACATGACCCGCTCATTTCTCTGGTCCAACATGACCCCGCTCATTTCTCTGGTCTAACATGACCCCGCTCATTTCTCTGGTCTAACATGACCCCTCTCATTTCTTTGGTCTACTGTGACCCCTCTCATTTCTCTGGTCTAACATGACCCCGCTCATTTCTCTGGTCTACTGTGACCCCTCTCATTTCTCTGGTCTAACATGACCCCGCTCATTTCTCTGGTCTAACATGACCCCTCTCATTTCTCTGGTCTACTGTGACCCCTCTCATTTCTCTGGTCTAACATGACCCCTCTCATTTCTCTGGTCTAACATGACCCCTCTCATTTCTCTGGTCTAACATGACCTCTCTCATTTCTCTGGTCTACTGTGACCCCTCTCGTTTCTCTGGTCTAACATGACCCACTCATTTCTCTGGTCTAACATGACCCCTCTCATTTCTCTGGTCTAACATGACCCCTCTCATTTCTCTGGTCTAACATGACCCGCTCATTTCTCTGGTCTAATATGACCCCTCTCATTTCTCTGGTCTAACATGACCCCTCTCATTTCTCTGGTCTAACATGACCCACTCATTTCTCTGGTCTAACATGACCCCTCTCATTTCTCTGGTCTACTGTGACCCCTCTCATTTCTCTGGTCTAACATGACCCCTCTCATTTCTCTGGTCTACTGTGACCCCTCTCATTTCTCTGGTCTAACATGACCCCTCTCATTTCTCTGGTCTAACATGACCCGCTCATTTCTCTGGTCTAACATGATCCCTCTCATTTCTCTGGTCTAACATGACCCGCTCATTTCTCTGGTCTAACATGACCCTTCTCATTTCTCTGGTCTAACATGACCCCTCTCATTTCTCTGGTCTAACATGACCTCTCTCATTTCTCTGGTCTACTGTGACCCCTCTCGTTTCTCTGGTCTAACATGACCCACTCATTTCTCTGGTCTAACATGACCCCTCTCATTTCTCTGGTCTAACATGACCCCTCTCATTTCTCTGGTCTAACATGACCCGCTCATTTCTCTGGTCTAATATGACCCCTCTCATTTCTCTGGTCTAACATGACCCCTCTCATTTCTCTGGTCTAACATGACCCACTCATTTCTCTGGTCTAACATGACCCCTCTCATTTCTCTGGTCTAACATGACCCCTCTCATTTCTCTGGTCTAACATGACCCCTCTCATTTCTCTTGTCTACTGTGACCCCTCTCATTTCTCTGGTCTAACATGACCCCTCTCATTTCTCTGGTCTACTGTGACCCCTCTCATTTCTCTGGTCTAACATGACCCCTCTCATTTCTCTGGTCTAACATGACCCGCTCATTTCTCTGGTCCAACATGACCCCGCTCATTTCTCTGGTCTAACATGACCCCGCTCATTTCTCTGGTCTAACATGACCCCTCTCATTTCTTTGGTCTACTGTGACCCCTCTCATTTCTCTGGTCTAACATGACCCCGCTCATTTCTCTGGTCTACTGTGACCCCTCTCATTTCTCTGGTCTAACATGACCCCGCTCATTTCTCTGGTCTAACATGACCCCTCTCATTTCTCTGGTCTACTGTGACCCCTCTCATTTCTCTGGTCTAACATGACCCCTCTCATTTCTCTGGTCTAACATGACCCCTCTCATTTCTCTGGTCTAACATGACCTCTCTCATTTCTCTGGTCTACTGTGACCCCTCTCGTTTCTCTGGTCTAACATGACCCACTCATTTCTCTGGTCTAACATGACCCCTCTCATTTCTCTGGTCTAACATGACCCCTCTCATTTCTCTGGTCTAACATGACCCGCTCATTTCTCTGGTCTAATATGACCCCTCTCATTTCTCTGGTCTAACATGACCCCTCTCATTTCTCTGGTCTAACATGACCCACTCATTTCTCTGGTCTAACATGACCCCTCTCATTTCTCTGGTCTACTGTGACCCCTCTCATTTCTCTGGTCTAACATGACCCCTCTCATTTCTCTGGTCTACTGTGACCCCTCTCATTTCTCTGGTCTAACATGACCCCTCTCATTTCTCTGGTCTAACATGACCCGCTCATTTCTCTGGTCTAACATGACCCCTCTCATTTCTCTGGTCTACTGTGACCCGCTCATTTCTCTGGTCTAACATGACCCCTCTCATTTCTCTGGTCTACTGTGACCCGCTCATTTCTCTGGTCTAACATGACCCCTCTCATTTCTCTGGTCTAACATGACCCCTCTCATTTCTCTGGTCTAACATGACCCCTCTCATTTCTCTGGTCTAACATGACCTCTCTCATTTCTCTGGTCTAACATGACCCCTCTCATTTCTCTGGTCTAACATGACCTCTCTCATTTCTCTGGTCTACTGTGACCCCTCTCGTTTCTCTGGTCTAACATGACCCCTCTCATTTCTCTGGTCTAACATGACCCACTCATTTCTCTGGTCTACTGTGACCCCTCTCGTTTCTCTGGTCTAACATGACCCACTCATTTCTCTGGTCTAACATGACCCCTCTCATTTCTCTGGTCTAACATGACCCCTCTCATTTCTCTGGTCTAACATGACCCGCTCATTTCTCTGGTCTAACATGACCCCTCTCATTTCTCTGGTCTAACATGACCCCTCTCATTTCTCTGGTCTAACATGACCCACTCATTTCTCTGGTCTAACATGACCCCGCTCATTTCTCTGGTCTAACATGACCCCTCTCATTTCTCTGGTCTAACATGACCCGCTCATTTCTCTGGTCTAACATGACCCCTCTCATTTCTCTGGTCTAACATGACCCCTCTCATTTCTCTGGTCTAACATGACCCGCTCATTTCTCTGGTCTAATATGACCCCTCTCATTTCTCTGGTCTAACATGACCCCTCTCATTTCTCTGGTCTAACATGACCCACTCATTTCTCTGGTCTAACATGACCCCTCTCATTTCTCTGGTCTACTGTGACCCCTCTCATTTCTCTGGTCTAACATGACCCCTCTCATTTCTCTGGTCTACTGTGACCCCTCTCATTTCTCTGGTCTAACATGACCCCTCTCATTTCTCTGGTCTAACATGACCCGCTCATTTCTCTGGTCTAACATGACCCCTCTCATTTCTCTGGTCTACTGTGACCCGCTCATTTCTCTGGTCTAACATGACCCCTCTCATTTCTCTGGTCTACTGTGACCCGCTCATTTCTCTGGTCTAACATGACCCCTCTCATTTCTCTGGTCTAACATGACCCCTCTCATTTCTCTGGTCTAACATGACCCCTCTCATTTCTCTGGTCTAACATGACCTCTCTCATTTCTCTGGTCTAACATGACCCCTCTCATTTCTCTGGTCTAACATGACCTCTCTCATTTCTCTGGTCTACTGTGACCCCTCTCGTTTCTCTGGTCTAACATGACCCCTCTCATTTCTCTGGTCTAACATGACCCACTCATTTCTCTGGTCTAACATGACCCCTCTCATTTCTCTGGTCTAACATGACCCCTCTCATTTCTCTGGTCCAACATGACCCCGCTCATTTCTCTGGTCTAACATGACCCCGCTCATTTCTCTGGTCTAACATGACCCCTCTCATTTCTCTGGTCTACTGTGACCCCTCTCATTTCTCTGGTCTAACATGACCCCGCTCATTTCTCTGGTCTACTGTGACCCCTCTCATTTCTCTGGTCTAACATGACCCCGCTCATTTCTCTGGTCTAACATGACCCCTCTCATTTCTCTGGTCTACTGTGACCCCTCTCATTTCTCTGGTCTAACATGACCCCTCTCATTTCTCTGGTCTAACATGACCCCTCTCATTTCTCAGGTCTAACATGACCCCTCTCATTTCTCTGGTCTAACATGACCTCTCTCATTTCTCAGGTCTAACATGACCATCTCATTTCTCTGGTCTAACATGACCCCTCTCATTTCTCTGGTCTAACATGACCTCTCTCATTTCTCTGGTCTAACATGACCCCTCTCATTTCTCTGGTCTAACATGACCTCTCTCATTTCTCTGGTCTACTGTGACCCCTCTCGTTTCTCTGGTCTAACATGACCCCTCTCATTTCTCTGGTCTAACATGACCCACTCATTTCTCTGGTCTACTGTGACCCCTCTCGTTTCTCTGGTCTAACATGACCCACTCATTTCTCTGGTCTAACATGACCCCTCTCATTTCTCTGGTCTAACATGACCCCTCTCATTTCTCTGGTCTAACATGACCCGCTCATTTCTCTGGTCTAACATGACCCCTCTCATTTCTCTGGTCTAACATGACCCCTCTCATTTCTCTGGTCTAACATGACCCACTCATTTCTCTGGTCTAACATGACCCCGCTCATTTCTCTGGTCTAACATGACCCCTCTCATTTCTCTGGTCTAACATGACCCGCTCATTTCTCTGGTCTAACATGACCCCTCTCATTTCTCTGGTCTAACATGACCCCTCTCATTTCTCTGGTCTAACATGACCCGCTCATTTCTCTGGTCTAATATGACCCCTCTCATTTCTCTGGTCTAACATGACCCCTCTCATTTCTCTGGTCTAACATGACCCACTCATTTCTCTGGTCTAACATGACCCCTCTCATTTCTCTGGTCTACTGTGACCCCTCTCATTTCTCTGGTCTAACATGACCCCTCTCATTTCTCTGGTCTACTGTGACCCCTCTCATTTCTCTGGTCTAACATGACCCCTCTCATTTCTCTGGTCTAACATGACCCGCTCATTTCTCTGGTCTAACATGACCCCTCTCATTTCTCTGGTCTACTGTGACCCGCTCATTTCTCTGGTCTAACATGACCCCTCTCATTTCTCTGGTCTACTGTGACCCGCTCATTTCTCTGGTCTAACATGACCCCTCTCATTTCTCTGGTCTAACATGACCCCTCTCATTTCTCTGGTCTAACATGACCCCTCTCATTTCTCTGGTCTAACATGACCTCTCTCATTTCTCTGGTCTAACATGACCCCTCTCATTTCTCTGGTCTAACATGACCTCTCTCATTTCTCTGGTCTACTGTGACCCCTCTCGTTTCTCTGGTCTAACATGACCCCTCTCATTTCTCTGGTCTAACATGACCCACTCATTTCTCTGGTCTAACATGACCCCTCTCATTTCTCTGGTCTAACATGACCCCTCTCATTTCTCTGGTCCAACATGACCCCGCTCATTTCTCTGGTCTAACATGACCCCGCTCATTTCTCTGGTCTAACATGACCCCTCTCATTTCTCTGGTCTACTGTGACCCCTCTCATTTCTCTGGTCTAACATGACCCCGCTCATTTCTCTGGTCTACTGTGACCCCTCTCATTTCTCTGGTCTAACATGACCCCGCTCATTTCTCTGGTCTAACATGACCCCTCTCATTTCTCTGGTCTACTGTGACCCCTCTCATTTCTCTGGTCTAACATGACCCCTCTCATTTCTCTGGTCTAACATGACCCCTCTCATTTCTCAGGTCTAACATGACCCCTCTCATTTCTCTGGTCTAACATGACCTCTCTCATTTCTCAGGTCTAACATGACCATCTCATTTCTCTGGTCTAACATGACCCCTCTCATTTCTCTGGTCTACTGTGACCCCTCTCATTTCTCTGGTCTAACATGACCCCTCTCATTTCTCTGGTCTAACATGACCCCTCTCATTTCTCTGGTCTAACATGACCCGCTCATTTCTCTGGTCTAACATGACCCCTCTCATTTCTCTGGTCCAACATGACCTCTCTCATTTCTCTGGTCTACTGTGACCCCTCTCGTTTCTCTGGTCTAACATGACCCACTCATTTCTCTGGTCTAACATGACCCCTCTCATTTCTCTGGTCTAACATGACCCCTCTCATTTCTCTGGTCTAACATGACCCGCTCATTTCTCTGGTCTAACATGACCCCTCTCATTTCTCTGGTCTAACATGACCCCTCTCATTTCTCTGGTCTAACATGACCCACTCATTTCTCTGGTCGAACATGACCCCTCTCATTTCTCTGGTCTAACATGACCCCTCTCATTTCTCTGGTCTAACATGACCCGCTCATTTCTCTGGTCTAACATGACCCCTCTCATTTCTCTGGTCTACTGTGACCCCTCTCATTTCTCTGGTCTAACATGACCCCTCTCATTTCTCTGGTCTAACATGACCCCTCTCATTTCTCTGGTCTAACATGACCCCTCTCATTTCTCTGGTCTAACATGACCCACTCATTTCTCTGGTCTAACATGACCCCTCTCATTTCTCTGGTCTACTGTGACCTCTCTCATTTCTCTGGTCTAACATGACCCCTCTCATTTCTCTGGTCTACTGTGACCCCTCTCATTTCTCTGGTCTAACATGACCCCTCTCATTTCTCTGGTCTAACATGACCCGCTCACTTCTCTGGTCTAACATGACCCCTCTCATTTCTCTGGTCTAACATGACCTCTCTCATTTCTCTGGTCTACTGTGACCCCTCTCGTTTCTCTGGTCTAACATGACCCCTCTCATTTCTCTGGTCTAACATGACCCACTCATTTCTCTGGTCTAACATGACCCCTCTCATTTCTCTGGTCTAACATGACCCCTCTCATTTCTCTGGTCCAACATGACCCCGCTCATTTCTCTGGTCTAACATGACCCCGCTCATTTCTCTGGTCTAACATGACCCCTCTCATTTCTCTGGTCTACTGTGACCCCTCTCATTTCTCTGGTCTAACATGACCCCGCTCATTTCTCTGGTCTACTGTGACCCCTCTCATTTCTCTGGTCTAACATGACCCCGCTCATTTCTCTGGTCTAACATGACCCCTCTCATTTCTCTGGTCTACTGTGACCCCTCTCATTTCTCTGGTCTAACATGACCCCTCTCATTTCTCTGGTCTAACATGACCCCTCTCATTTCTCAGTTCTAACATGACCCGCTCATTTCTCTGGTCTAACATGACCCCTCTCATTTCTCTGGTCTACTGTGACCCCTCTCATTTCTCTGGTCTAACATGACCCCTCTCATTTCTCTGGTCTAACATGACCCCTCTCATTTCTCAGGTCTAACATGACCCGCTCATTTCTCTGGTCTAACATGACCTCTCTCATTTCTCTGGTCTACTGTGACCCCTCTCGTTTCTCTGGTCTAACATGACCCACTCATTTCTCTGGTCTAACATGACCCCTCTCATTTCTCTGGTCTAACATGACCCCTCTCATTTCTCTGGTCTAACATGACCCCTCTCATTTCTCTGGTCTAACATGACCCGCTCATTTCTGGTATAACATGACCCCTCTCATTTCTCTGGTCTACTGTGACCCCTCTCATTTCTCTGGTCTAACATGACCCCGCTCATTACTCTGGTCTACTGTGACCCCTCTCATTTCTCTGGTCTAACATGACCCCGCTCATTTCTCTGGTCTAACATGACCCCTCTCATTTCTCTGGTCTAACATGACCCCTCTCATTTCTCTGGTCTAACATGACCCCTCTCATTTCTCTGGTCTAACATGACCCCTCTCATTTCTCTGGTCTAACATAACCCCTCTCATTTCTCTGGTCTAACATGACCCCTCTCATTTCTCTGGTCTAACATGACCCGCTCATTTCTCTGGTCTAACATGACCCCTCTCATTTCTCTGGTCTACTGTGACCCCTCTCATTTCTCTGGTCTAACATGACCCCTCTCATTTCTCTGGTCTAACATGACCCCTCTCATTTCTCTGGTCTAACATGACCTCTCTCATTTCTCTGGTCTAACATGACCCGCTCATTTCTCTGGTCTAATATGACCCCTCTCATTTCTCTGGTCTAACATGACCCCTCTCATTTCTCTGGTCTAACATGACCCACTCATTTCTCTGGTCTAACATGACCCCTCTCATTTCTCTGGTCTAACATGATCCCTCTCATTTCTCTGGTCTAACATGACCCGCTCATTTCTCTGGTCTAACATGACCCCTCTCATTTCTCTGGTCTAACATGACCCCTCTCATTTCTCTGGTCTAACATGACCTCTCTCATTTCTCTGGTCTACTGTGACCCCTCTCGTTTCTCTGGTCTAACATGACCCACTCATTTCTCTGGTCTAACATGACCCCTCTCATTTCTCTGGTCTAACATGACCCCTCTCATTTCTCTGGTCTAACATGACCCGCTCATTTCTCTGGTCTAATATGACCCCTCTCATTTCTCTGGTCTAACATGACCCCTCTCATTTCTCTGGTCTAACATGACCCACTCATTTCTCTGGTCTAACATGACCCCTCTCATTTCTCTGGTCTAACATGACCCCTCTCATTTCTCTGGTCTAACATGACCCCTCTCATTTCTCTTGTCTACTGTGACCCCTCTCATTTCTCTGGTCTAACATGACCCCTCTCATTTCTCTGGTCTACTGTGACCCCTCTCATTTCTCTGGTCTAACATGACCCCTCTCATTTCTCTGGTCTAACATGACCCGCTCATTTCTCTGGTCCAACATGACCCCGCTCATTTCTCTGGTCTAACATGACCCCGCTCATTTCTCTGGTCTAACATGACCCCTCTCATTTCTTTGGTCTACTGTGACCCCTCTCATTTCTCTGGTCTAACATGACCCCGCTCATTTCTCTGGTCTACTGTGACCCCTCTCATTTCTCTGGTCTAACATGACCCCGCTCATTTCTCTGGTCTAACATGACCCCTCTCATTTCTCTGGTCTACTGTGACCCCTCTCATTTCTCTGGTCTAACATGACCCCTCTCATTTCTCTGGTCTAACATGACCCCTCTCATTTCTCAGGTCTAACATGACCCGCTCATTTCTCTGGTCTAACATGACCCCTCTCATTTCTCTGGTCTAACATGACCTCTCTCATTTCTCTGGTCTACTGTGACCCCTCTCGTTTCTCTGGTCTAACATGACCCACTCATTTCTCTGGTCTAACATGACCCCTCTCATTTCTCTGGTCTAACATGACCCCTCTCATTTCTCTGGTCTAACATGACCCGCTCATTTCTCTGGTCTAATATGACCCCTCTCATTTCTCTGGTCTAACATGACCCCTCTCATTTCTCTGGTCTAACATGACCCACTCATTTCTCTGGTCTAACATGACCCCTCTCATTTCTCTGGTCTACTGTGACCCCTCTCATTTCTCTGGTCTAACATGACCCCTCTCATTTCTCTGGTCTACTGTGACCCCTCTCATTTCTCTGGTCTAACATGACCCCTCTCATTTCTCTGGTCTAACATGACCCGCTCATTTCTCTGGTCTAACATGACCCCTCTCATTTCTCTGGTCTACTGTGACCCGCTCATTTCTCTGGTCTAACATGACCCCTCTCATTTCTCTGGTCTACTGTGACCCGCTCATTTCTCTGGTCTAACATGACCCCTCTCATTTCTCTGGTCTAACATGACCCCTCTCATTTCTCTGGTCTAACATGACCCCTCTCATTTCTCTGGTCTAACATGACCTCTCTCATTTCTCTGGTCTAACATGACCCCTCTCATTTCTCTGGTCTAACATGACCTCTCTCATTTCTCTGGTCTACTGTGACCCCTCTCGTTTCTCTGGTCTAACATGACCCCTCTCATTTCTCTGGTCTAACATGACCCACTCATTTCTCTGGTCTAACATGACCCCTCTCATTTCTCTGGTCTAACATGACCCCTCTCATTTCTCTGGTCCAACATGACCCCGCTCATTTCTCTGGTCTAACATGACCCCGCTCATTTCTCTGGTCTAACATGACCCCTCTCATTTCTCTGGTCTACTGTGACCCCTCTCATTTCTCTGGTCTAACATGACCCCGTTCATTTCTCTGGTCTACTGTGACCCCTCTCATTTCTCTGGTCTAACATGACCCCGCTCATTTCTCTGGTCTAACATGACCCCTCTCATTTCTCTGGTCTACTGTGACCCCTCTCATTTCTCTGGTCTAACATGACCCCTCTCATTTCTCTGGTCTAACATGACCCCTCTCATTTCTCAGGTCTAACATGACCCCTCTCATTTCTCTGGTCTAACATGACCCCTCTCATTTCTCAGGTCTAACATGACCCTCTCATTTCTCTGGTCTAACATGACCCCTCTCATTTCTCTGGTCTACTGTGACCCCTCTCATTTCTCTGGTCTAACATGACCCCTCTCATTTCTCTGGTCTAACATGACCCCTCTCATTTCTCTGGTCTAACATGACCCGCTCATTTCTCTGGTCTAACATGACCCCTCGCATTTCTCTGGTCTAACATGACCTCTCTCATTTCTCTGGTCTACTGTGACCCCTCTCGTTTCTCTGGTCTAACATGACCCACTCATTTCTCTGGTCTAACATGACCCCTCTCATTTCTCTGGTCTAACATGACCCCTCTCATTTCTCTGGTCTAACATGACCCGCTCATTTCTCTGGTCTAACATGACCCCTCTCATTTCTCTGGTCTAACATGACCCCTCTCATTTCTCTGGTCTAACATGACCCACTCATTTCTCTGGTCTAACATGACCCCTCTCATTTCTCTGGTCTAACATGACCCCTCTCATTTCTCTGGTCTAACATGACCCGCTTATTTCTCTGGTCTAACATGACCCCTCTCATTTCTCTGGTCTACTGTGACCCCTCTCATTTTTCTGGTCTAACATGACCCCTCTCATTTCTCTGGTCTAACATGACCCCTCTCATTTCTCTGGTCTAACATGACCCCTCTCATTTCTCTGGTCTAACATGACCCCTCTCATTTCTCTGGTCTAACATGACCCGCTCATTTCTCTGGTCTAACATGACCCCTCTCATTTCTCTGGTCTACTGTGACACTTCTCATTTCTCTGGTCTAACATGACACCTCTCATTTCTCTGGTCTACTGTGACCCCTCTCATTTCTCTGGTCTAACATGACCCCTCTCATTTCTCTGGTCTAACATGACCCGCTCACTTCTCTGGTCTAACATGACCCCTCTCATTTCTCTGGTCTACTGTGACCCGCTCATTTCTCTGGTCTAACATGACCCCTCTCATTTCTCTGGTCTAACATGACCCCTCTCATTTCTCTGGTCTAACATGACCCCTCTCATTTCTCTGGTCCAACATGACCCCTCTCATTTCTCTGGTCTAACATGACCCCTCTCATTTCTCTGGTCTAACATGACCTCTCTCATTTCTCTGGTCTACTGTGACCCCTCTCGTTTCTCTGGTCTAACATGACCCCTCTCATTTCTCTGGTCTAACATGACCCACTCATTTCTCTGGTCTAACATGACCCCTCTCATTTCTCTGGTCTAACATGACCCCTCTCATTTCTCTGGTCCAACATGACCCCGCTCATTTCTCTGGTCTAACATGACCCCGCTCATTTCTCTGGTCTAACATGACCCCTCTCATTTCTCTGGTCTACTGTGACCCCTCTCATTTCTCTGGTCTAACATGACCCCGCTCATTTCTCTGGTCTACTGTGACCCCTCTCATTTCTCTGGTCTAACATGACCCCGCTCATTTCTCTGGTCTAACATGACCCCTCTCATTTCTCTGGTCTACTGTGACCCCTCTCATTTCTCTGGTCTAACATGACCCCTCTCATTTCTCTGGTCTAACATGACCCCTCTCATTTCTCAGGTCTAACATGACCCGCTCATTTCTCTGGTCTAACATGACCCCTCTCATTTCTCTGGTCTACTGTGACCCCTCTCATTTCTCTGGTCTAACATGAACCCTCTCATTTCTCTGGTCTAACATCACCCCTCTCATTTCTCAGGTCTAACATGACCCGCTCATTTCTCTGGTCTAACATGACCCCTCTCATTTCTCTGGTCTAACATGACCTCTCTCATTTCTCTGGTCTACTGTGACCCCTCTCGTTTCTCTGGTCTAACATGACCCACTCATTTCTCTGGTCTAACATGACCCCTCTCATTTCTCTGGTCTAACATGACCCCTCTCATTTCTCTGGTCTAACATGACCCGCTCATTTCTCTGGTCTAACATGACCCCTCTCATTTCTCTGGTCTAACATGACCCCTCTCATTTCCCTGGTCTAACATGACCCACTCATTTCTCTGGTCTAACATGACCCCTCTCATTTCTCTGGTCTAACATGACCCCTCTCATTTCTCAGGTCTAACATGACCCGCTCATTTCTCTGGTCTAACATGACCCCTCTCATTTCTCTGGTCTACTGTGACCCCTCTCATTTCTCTGGTCTAACATGACCCCTCTCATTTCTCTGGTCTACTGTGACCCCTCTCATTTCTCTGGTCTAACATGACCCCTCTCATTTCTCTGGTCTAACATGACCCCTCTCATTTCTCTGGTCTACTGTGACCCGCTCATTTCTCTGGTCTAACATGACCCCTCTCATTTCTCTGGTCTAACATGACCCGCTCATTTCTCTGGTCTAACATGACCCCTCTCATTTCTCTGGTCTACTGTGACCCCTCTCATTTCTCTGGTCTAACATGACCCCTCTCATTTCTCTGGTCTACTGTGACCCGCTCATTTCTCTGGTCTAACATGACCCCTCTCATTTCTCTGGTCTAACATGACCCCTCTCATTTCTCTGGTCTAACATGACCCGCTCATTTCTCTGGTCTAACATGACCCCTCTCATTTCTCTGGTCTACTGTGACCCGCTCATTTCTCTGGTCTAACATGACCCCTCTCATTTCTCTGGTCTAACATGACCCGCTCCTTTCTCTAGTCTAACATGACCTCTCTCATTTCTCTGGTCTACTGTGACCCCTCTCATTTCTCTGGTCTAACATGACCCCTCTCATTTCTCTGGTCTAACATGACCCCTCTCATTTCTCTGGTCTAACATGTTCCCTCTCATTTCTCTGGTCTAACATGACCCCTCTCATTTCTCTGGTCTACTGTGACCCGCTCATTTCTCTGGTCTAACATGACCCCTCTCATTTCTCTGGTCTACTGTGACCCCTCTCATTTCTCTGGTCTAACATGACCCCTCTCATTTCTCTGGTCTAACATGACCCCTCTCATTTCTCTGGTCTACTGTGACCCCTCTCATTTCTCTGGTCTAACATGACCCCTCTCATTTCTCTGGTCTAACATGACCCCGCTCATTTCTCTGGTCTAACATGACCCCTCTCATTTCTCTGGTCGACTGTGATCCCTCTCATTTCTCTGGTCTAACATGACCCCTCTCATTTCTCTGGTCTAACATGACCCCTCTCATTTCTCTGGTCTAACATGACCCGCTCATTTCTCTGGTCTAACATGACCCCTCTCATTTCTCTCGTCTAACATGACCCCTCTCATTTCTCTGGTCTAACATGACCCACTCATTTCTCTGGTCTAACATGACCCCTCTCATTTCTCTGGTCTAACATGACCCCTCTCATTTCTCTGGTCTAACATGACCTGCTCATTTCTCTGGTCTAACATGACCCCTCTCATTTCTCTGGTCTACTGTGACCCTCTCATTTCTCTGGTCTAACATGACCCCTCTCATTTCTCTGGTCTACTGTGACCCCTCTCATTTCTCTGGTCTAACATGACCCCTCTCATTTCTCTGGTCTAACATGACCCGCTCATTTCTCTGGTCTAACATGACCCCTCTCATTTCTCTGGTCTACTGTGACCCGCTCATTTCTCTGGTCTAACATGACCCCTCTCATTTCTCTGGTCTAACATGACCCGCTCCTTTCTCTGGTCTAACATGACCTCTCTCATTTCTCTGGTCTACTGTGACCCCTCTCATTTCTCTGGTCTAACATGACCCCTCTCATTTCTCTGGTCTAACATGTTCCCTCTCATTTCTCTGGTCTAACATGACCCCTCTCATTTCTCTGGTCTACTGTGACCCGCTCATTTCTCTGGTCTAACATGACCCCTCTCATTTCTCTGGTCTACTGTGACCCCTCTCATTTCTCTGGTCTAACATGACCCCTCTCATTTCTCTGGTCTACTGTGACCCCTCTCATTTCTCTGGTCTAACATGACCCCTCTCATTTCTCTGGTCTAACATGACCCCTCTCATTTCTCTGGTCTAACATGACCCCTCTCATTTCTCTGGTCTAACATGACCCGCTCATTTCTCTGGTCTAACATGACCCCTCTCATTTCTCTGGTCTACTGTGACCCCTCTCATTTCTCTGGTCTAACATGACCCCTCTCAATTCTCTGGTCTACTGTGACCCCTCTCATTTCTCTGGTCTAACATGACCCCTCTCATTTCTCTGGTCTAACATGACCCGCTCATTTCTCTGGTCTAACATGACCCCTCTCATTTCTCTGGTCTACTGTGACCCGCTCATTTCTCTGGTCTAACATGACCCCTCTCATTTCTCTGGTCTAACATGACCCCTCTCATTTCTCTGGTCTAACATGACCCGCTCATTTCTCTGGTCTAACATGACCCCTCTCATTTCTCTGGTCTACTGTGACCCGCTCATTTCTCTGGTCTAACATGACCCCTCTCATTTCTCTGGTCTAACATGACCCGCTCCTTTCTCTGGTCTAACATGACCTCTCTCATTTCTCTGGTCTACTGTGACCCCTCTCATTTCTCTGGTCTAACATGACCCCTCTCATTTCTCTGGTCTAACATGACCCCTCTCATTTCTCTGGTCCAACATGACCCCGCTCATTTCTCTGGTCTAACATGACCCCGCTCATTTCTCTGGTCTAACATGACCCCTCTCATTTCTCTGGTCTACTGTGACCCCTCTCATTTCTCTGGTCTAACATGACCCCGCTCATTTCTCTGGTCTACTGTGACCCCTCTCATTTCTCTGGTCTAACATGACCCCCCTCATTTCTCTGGTCTAACATGACCCCTCTCATTTCTCTGGTCTACTGTGACCCCTCTCATTTCTCTGGTCTAACATGACCCCTCTCATTTCTCTGGTCTAACATGACCCCTCTCATTTCTCAGGTCTAACATGACCCCTCTCATTTCTCTGGTCTAACATGACCCCTCTCATTTCTCAGGTCTAACATGACCCGCTCATTTCTCTGGTCTAACATGACCCCTCTCATTTCTCTGGTCTACTGTGACCCCTCTCATTTCTCTGGTCTAACATGACCCCTCTCATTTCTCTGGTCTAACATGACCCCTCTCATTTCTCTGGTCTAACATGACCCGCTCATTTCTCTGGTCTAACATGACCCCTCTCATTTCTCTGGTCTAACATGACCTCTCTCATTTCTTTGGTCTACTGTGACCCCTCTCGTTTCTCTGGTCTAACATGACCCACTCATTTCTCTGGTCTAACATGACCCCTCTCATTTCTCTGGTCTAACATGACCCCTCTCATTTCTCTGGTCTAACATGACCCGCTCATTTCTCTGGTCTAACATGACCCCTCTCATTTCTCTGGTCTAACATGACCCCTCTCATTTCTCTGGTCTAACATGACCCACTCATTTCTCTGGTCTAACATGACCCCTCTCATTTCTCTGGTCTAACATGACCCCTCTCATTTCTCTGGTCTAACATGACCCGCTCATTTCTCTGGTCTAACATGACCCCTCTCATTTCTCTGGTCTACTGTGACCCCTCTCATTTCTCTGGTCTAACATGACCCCTCTCATTTCTCTGGTCTACTGTGACCCCTCTCATTTCTCTGGTCTAACATGACCCCTCTCATTTCTCTGGTCTAACATGACCCGCTCATTTCTCTGGTCTAACATGACCCCTCTCATTTCTCTGGTCTACTGTGACCCGCTCATTTCTCTGGTCTAACATGACCCCTCTCATTTCTCTGGTCTAACATGACCCACTCTTTTCTCTGGTCTAACATGACCTCTCTCATTTTTCTGGTCTAACATGACCCCTCTCATTTCTCTGGTCTAACATGACCCGCTCATTTCTCTGGTCTAACATGACCCCTCTCATTTCTCTGGTCTACTGTGACCCCTCTCATTTCTCTGGTCTAACATGACCCCGCTCATTTCTCTGGTCTACTGTGACCCCTCTCATTTCTCTGGTCTAACATGACCCCGCTCATTTCTCTGGTCTAACATGACCCCTCTCATTTCTCTGGTCTACTGTGACCCCTCTCATTTCTCTGGTCTAACATGACCCCTCTCATTTCTCTGGTCTAACATGACCCCTCTCATTTCTCAGGTCTAACATGACCCGCTCATTTCTCTGGTCTAACATGACCCCTCTCATTTCTCTGGTCTACTGTGACCCCTCTCATTTCTCTGGTCTAACATGACCCTCTCTCATTTCTCTAGTCTAACATGACCCCTCTCATTTCTCAGGTCTAACATGACCCGCTCATTTCTCTGGTCTAACATGACCCCTCTCATTTCTCTGGTCTAACATGACCTCTCTCATTTCTCTGGTCTACTGTGACCCCTCTCGTTTCTCTGGTCTAACATGACCCACTCATTTCTCTGGTCTAACATGACCCCTCTCATTTCTCTGGTCTAACATGACCCCTCTCATTTCTCTGTTCTAACATGACCCGCTCATTTCTCTGGTCTAACATGACCCCTCTCATTTCTCTGGTCTAACATGACCCCTCTCATTTCTCTGGTCTAACATGACCCACTCATTTCTCTGGTCTAACATGACCCCTCTCATTTCTCTGGTCTAACATGACCCCTCTCATTTCTCTGGTCTAACATGACCTCTCTCATTTCTCTGGTCTAACATGACCCGCTCATTTCTCTGGTCTAATATGACCCCTCTCATTTCTCTGGTCTAACATGACCCCTCTCATTTCTCTGGTCTAACATGACCCACTCATTTCTCTGGTCTAACATGACCCCTCTCATTTCTCTGGTCTAACATGATCCCTCTCATTTCTCTGGTCTAACATGACCCGCTCATTTCTCTGGTCTAACATGACCCCTCTCATTTCTCTGGTCTAACATGACCCTCTCTCATTTCTCTAGTCTAACATGACCCCTCTCATTTCTCTGGTCTAACATGACCCCTCTCATTTCTCTGGTCTACTGTGACCCCTCTCATTTCTCTGGTCTAACATGACCCCTCTCATTTCTCTGGTCTACTGTGACCCCTCTCATTTCTCTGGTCTAACATGACCCCTCTCATTTCTCTGGTCTAACATGACCCGCTCATTTCTCTGGTCTAACATGACCCCTCTCATTTCTCTGGTCTACTGTGACCCGCTCATTTCTCTGGTCTAACATGACCCCTCTCATTTCTCTGGTCTACTGTGACCCGCTCATTTCTCTGGTCTAACATGACCCCTCTCATTTCTCTGGTCTAACATGACCCCTCTCATTTCTCTGGTCTAACATGACCCCTCTCATTTCTCTGGTCTAACATGACCTCTCTCATTTCTCTGGTCTAACATGACCCCTCTCATTTCTCTGGTCTAACATGACCTCTCTCATTTCTCTGGTCTACTGTGACCCCTCTCGTTTCTCTGGTCTAACATGACCCCTCTCATTTCTCTGGTCTAACATGACCCCTCTCATTTCTCTGGTCTAACATGACCCCTCTCATTTCTCTGGTCTAACATGACCCCTCTCATTTCTCTGGTCCAACATGACCCCGCTCATTTCTCTGGTCTAACATGACCCCGCTCATTTCTCTGGTCTAACATGACCCCTCTCATTTCTCTGGTCTACTGTGACCCCTCTCATTTCTCTGGTCTAACATGACCCCGCTCATTTCTCTGGTCTACTGTGACCCCTCTCATTTCTCTGGTCTAACATGACCCCGCTCATTTCTCTGGTCTAACATGACCCCTCTCATTTCTCTGGTCTACTGTGACCCCTCTCATTTCTCTGGTCTAACATGACCCCTCTCATTTCTCAGGTCTAACATGACCCCTCTCATTTCTCTGGTCTAACATGACCCCTCTCATTTCTCAGGTCTAACATGACCCTCTCATTTCTCTGGTCTAACATGACCCCTCTCATTTCTCTGGTCTACTGTGACCCCTCTCATTTCTCTGGTCTAACATGACCCCTCTCATTTCTCTGGTCTAACATGACCCCTCTCATTTCTCTGGTCTAACATGACCCGCTCATTTCTCTGGTCTAACATGACCCCTCGCATTTCTCTGGTCTAACATGACCCCGCTCATTTCTCTGGTCTACTGTGACCCCTCTCGTTTCTCTGGTCTAACATGACCCACTCATTTCTCTGGTCTAACATGACCCCTCTCATTTCTCTGGTCTAACATGACCCCTCTCATTTCTCTGGTCTAACATGACCCGCTCATTTCTCTGGTCTAACATGACCCCTCTCATTTCTCTGGTCTAACATGACCCCTCTCATTTCTCTGGTCTAACATGACCCACTCATTTCTCTGGTCTAACATGACCCCTCTCATTTCTCTGGTCTAACATGACCCCTCTCATTTCTCTGGTCTAACATGACCCGCTCATTTCTCTGGTCTAACATGACCCCTCTCATTTCTCTGGTCTACTGTGACCCCTCTCATTTTTCTGGTCTAACATGACCCCTCTCATTTCTCTGGTCTAACATGACCCCTCTCATTTCTCTGGTCTAACATGACCCCTCTCATTTCTCTGGTCTAACATGACCCCTCTCATTTCTCTGGTCTAACATGACCCGCTCATTTCTCTGGTCTAACATGACCCCTCTCATTTCTCTGGTCTACTGTGACCCCTCTCATTTCTCTGGTCTAACATGACCCCGCTCATTTCTCTGGTCTACTGTGACCCCTCTCATTTCTCTGGTCTAACATGACCCCGCTCATTTCTCTGGTCTAACATGACCCCTCTCATTTCTCTGGTCTACTGTGACCCCTCTCATTTCTCTGGTCTAACATGACCCCTCTCATTTCTCTGGTCTAACATGACCCCTCTCATTTCTCAGGTCTAACATGACCCGCTCATTTCTCTGGTCTAACATGACCCCTCTCATTTCTCTGGTCTACTGTGACCCCTCTCATTTCTCTGGTCTAACATGACCCCTCTCATTTCTCTGGTCTAACATGACCCCTCTCATTTCTCAGGTCTAACATGACCCGCTCATTTCTCTGGTCTAACATGACCCCTCTCATTTCTCTGGTCTAACATGACCTCTCTCATTTCTCTGGTCTACTGTGACCCCTCTCGTTTCTCTGGTCTAACATGACCCACTCATTTCTCTGGTCTAACTTGACCCCTCTCATTTCTCTGGTCTAACATGACCCCTCTCATTTCTCTGGTCTAACATGACCCGCTCATTTCTCTGGTCTAACATGACCCCTCTCATTTCTCTGGTCTAACATGACCCCTCTCATTTCTCTGGTCTAACATGACCCACTCATTTCTCTGGTCTAACATGACCCCTCTCATTTCTCTGGTCTAACATGACCCCTCTCATTTCTCTGGTCTAACATGACCCGCTCATTTCTCTGGTCTAACATGACCCCTCTCATTTCTCTGGTCTACTGTGACCCCTCTCATTTCTCTGGTCTAACATGACCCCTCTCATTTCTCTGGTCTACTGTGACCCCTCTCATTTCTCTGGTCTAACATGACCCCTCTCATTTCTCTGGTCTAACATGACCCCTCTCATTTCTCTGGTCTACTGTGACCCGCTCATTTCTCTGGTCTAACATGACCCCTCTCATTTCTCTGGTCTAACATGACCCCTCTCATTTCTCTGGTCTAACATGACCCGCTCATTTCTCTGGTCTAACATGACCCCTCTCATTTCTCTGGTCTACTGTGACCCGCTCATTTCTCTGGTCTAACATGACCCCTCTCATTTCTCTGGTCTAACATGACCCGCTCCTTTCTCTAGTCTAACATGACCTCTCTCATTTCTCTGGTCTACTGTGACCCCTCTCATTTCTCTGGTCTAACATGACCCCTCTCATTTCTCTGGTCTAACATGACCCCTCTCATTTCTCTGGTCTAACATGTTCCCTCTCATTTCTCTGGTCTAACATGACCCCTCTCATTTCTCTGGTCTACTGTGACCCGCTCATTTCTCTGGTCTAACATGACCCCTCTCATTTCTCTGGTCTACTGTGACCCCTCTCATTTCTCTGGTCTAACATGACCCCTCTCATTTCTCTGGTCTAACATGACCCCTCTCATTTCTCTGGTCTACTGTGACCCCTCTCATTTCTCTGGTCTAACATGACCCCTCTCATTTCTCTGGTCTAACATGACCCCGCTCATTTCTCTGGTCTAACATGACCCCTCTCATTTCTCTGGTCGACTGTGATCCCTCTCATTTCTCTGGTCTAACATGACCCCTCTCATTTCTCTGGTCTAACATGACCCCTCTCATTTCTCTGGTCTAACATGACCCGCTCATTTCTCTGGTCTAACATGACCCCTCTCATTTCTCTCGTCTAACATGACCCCTCTCATTTCTCTGGTCTAACATGACCCACTCATTTCTCTGGTCTAACATGACCCCTCTCATTTCTCTGGTCTAACATGACCCCTCTCATTTCTCTGGTCTAACATGACCCGCTCATTTCTCTGGTCTAACATGACCCCTCTCATTTCTCTGGTCTACTGTGACCCCTCTCATTTCTCTGGTCTAACATGACCCCTCTCATTTCTCTGGTCTACTGTGACCCCTCTCATTTCTCTGGTCTAACATGACCCCTCTCATTTCTCTGGTCTAACATGACCCGCTCATTTCTCTGGTCTAACATGACCCCTCTCATTTCTCTGGTCTACTGTGACCCGCTCATTTCTCTGGTCTAACATGACCCCTCTCATTTCTCTGGTCTAACATGACCCGCTCCTTTCTCTGGTCTAACATGACCTCTCTCATTTCTCTGGTCTACTGTGACCCCTCTCATTTCTCTTGTCTAACATGACCCCTCTCATTTCTCTGGTCTACTGTGACCCCTCTCATTTCTCTGGTCTAACATGACCCCTCTCATTTCTCTGGTCTAACATGACCCCTCTCATTTCTCTGGTCTAACATGACCCCTCTCATTTCTCTGGTCTAACATGACCCGCTCATTTCTCTGGTCTAACATGACCCCTCTCATTTCTCTGGTCTACTGTGACCCCTCTCATTTCTCTGGTCTAACATGACCCCTCTCATTTCTCAGTTCTAACATGACCCGCTCATTTCTCTGGTCTAACATGACCCCTCTCATTTCTCTGGTCTACTGTGACCCCTCTCATTTCTCTGGTCTAACATGACCCCTCTCATTTCTCTGGTCTAACATGACCCCTCTCATTTCTCAGGTCTAACATGACCCGCTCATTTCTCTGGTCTAACATGACCCCTCTCATTTCTCTGGTCTAACATGACCTCTCTCATTTCTCTGGTCTACTGTGACCCCTCTCGTTTCTCTGGTCTAACATGACCCACTCATTTCTCTGGTCTAACATGACCCCTCTCATTTCTCTGGTCTAACATGACCCCTCTCATTTCTCTGGTCTAACATGACCCGCTCATTTCTCTGGTCTAACATGACCCCTCTCATTTCTCTGGTCTAACATGACCCCTCTCATTTCTCTGGTCTAACATGACCCACTCATTTCTCTGGTCTAACATGACCCCTCTCATTTCTCTGGTCTAACATGACCCCTCTCATTTCTCTGGTCTAACATGACCCCTCTCATTTCTCTGGTCTAACATGACCCGCTCATTTCTCTGGTCTAACATGACCCCTCTCATTTCTCTGGTCTAACATGACCCCGCTCATTTCTCTGGTCTACTGTGACCCCTCTCATTTCTCTGGTCTAACATGACCCCGCTCATTTCTCTGGTCTAACATGACCCCTCTCATTTCTCTGGTCTACTGTGACCCCTCTCATTTCTCTGGTCTAACATGACCCCTCTCATTTCTCTGGTCTAACATGACCCCTCTCATTTCTCAGGTCTAACATGACCCGCTCATTTCTCTGGTCTAACATGACCCCTCTCATTTCTCTGGTCTACTGTGACCCCTCTCATTTCTCTGGTCTAACATGACCCCTCTCATTTCTCTGGTCTAACATGACCCCTCTCATTTCTCAGGTCTAACATGACCCGCTCATTTCTCTGGTCTAACATGACCCCTCTCATTTCTCTGGTCTAACATGACCTCTCTCATTTCTCTGGTCTACTGTGACCCCTCTCGTTTCTCTGGTCTAACATGACCCACTCATTTCTCTGGTCTAACATGACCCCTCTCATTTCTCTGGTCTAACATGACCCCTCTCATTTCTCTGGTCTAACATGACCCGCTCATTTCTCTGGTCTAACATGACCCCTCTCATTTCTCTGGTCTAACATGACCCCTCTCATTTCTCTGGTCTAACATGACCCACTCATTTCTCTGGTCTAACATGACCCCTCTCATTTCTCTGGTCTAACATGACCCCTCTCATTTCTCTGGTCTAACATGACCCGCTCATTTCTCTGGTCTAACATGACCCCTCTCATTTCTCTGGTCTACTGTGACCCCTCTCATTTCTCTGGTCTAACATGACCCCTCTCATTTCTCTGGTCTACTGTGACCCCTCTCATTTCTCTGGTCTAACATGACCCCTCTCATTTCTCTGGTCTAACATGACCCCTCTCATTTCTCTGGTCTACTGTGACCCGCTCATTTCTCTGGTCTAACATGACCCCTCTCATTTCTCTGGTCTAACATGACCCGCTCCTTTCTCTAGTCTAACATGACCTCTCTCATTTCTCTGGTCTACTGTGACCCCTCTCATTTCTCTGGTCTAACATGACCCCTCTCATTTCTCTGGTCTAACATGACCCCTCTCATTTCTCTGGTCTAACATGTTCCCTCTCATTTCTCTGGTCTAACATGACCCCTCTCATTTCTCTGGTCTACTGTGACCCGCTCATTTCTCTGGTCTAACATGACCCCTCTCATTTCTCTGGTCTACTGTGACCCCTCTCATTTCTCTGGTCTAACATGACCCCTCTCATTTCTCTGGTCTAACATGACCCCTCTCATTTCTCTGGTCTACTGTGACCCCTCTCATTTCTCTGGTCTAACATGACCCCTCTCATTTCTCTGGTCTAACATGACCCCGCTCATTTCTCTGGTCTAACATGACCCCTCTCATTTCTCTCGTCTAACATGACCCCTCTCATTTCTCTGGTCTAACATGACCCACTCATTTCTCTGGTCTAACATGACCCCTCTCATTTCTCTGGTCTAACATGACCCCTCTCATTTCTCTGGTCTAACATGACCCGCTCATTTCTTTGGTCTAACATGACCCCTCTCATTTCTCTGGTCTACTGTGACCCCTCTCATTTCTCTGGTCTAACATGACCCCTCTCATTTCTCTGGTCTACTGTGACCCCTCTCATTTCTCTGGTCTAACATGACCCCTCTCATTTCTCTGGTCTAACATGACCCGCTCATTTCTCTGGTCTAACATGACCCCTCTCATTTCTCTGGTCTACTGTGACCCGCTCATTTCTCTGGTCTAACATGACCCCTCTCATTTCTCTGGTCTAACATGACCCGCTCCTTTCTCTGGTCTAACATGACCTCTCTCATTTCTCTGGTCTACTGTGACCCCTCTCATTTCTCTGGTCTAACATGACCCCTCTCATTTCTCTGGTCTACTGTGACCCCTCTCATTTCTCTGGTCTAACATGACCCCTCTCATTTCTCTGGTCTAACATGACCCCTCTCATTTCTCTGGTCTAACATGACCCCTCTCATTTCTCTGGTCTAACATGACCCGCTCATTTCTCTGGTCTAACATGACCCCTCTCATTTCTCTGGTCTACTGTGACCCCTCTCATTTCTCTGGTCTAACATGACCCCTCTCATTTCTCAGGTCTAACATGACCCGCTCATTTCTCTGGTCTAACATGACCCCTCTCATTTCTCTGGTCTACTGTGACCCCTCTCATTTCTCTGGTCTAACATGACCCCTCTCATTTCTCTGGTCTAACATGACCCCTCTCATTTCTCAGGTCTAACATGACCCGCTCATTTCTCTGGTCTAACATGACCCCTCTCATTTCTCTGGTCTAACATGACCTCTCTCATTTCTCTGGTCTACTGTGACCCCTCTCGTTTCTCTGGTCTAACATGACCCACTCATTTCTCTGGTCTAACATGACCCCTCTCATTTCTCTGGTCTAACATGACCCCTCTCATTTCTCTGGTCTAACATGACCCGCTCATTTCTCTGGTCTAACATGACCCCTCTCATTTCTCTGGTCTAACATGACCCCTCTCATTTCTCTGGTCTAACATGACCCACTCATTTCTCTGGTCTAACATGACCCCTCTCATTTCTCTGGTCTAACATGACCCCTCTCATTTCTCTGGTCTAACATGACCCGCTCATTTCTCTGGTCTAACATGACCCCTCTCATTTCTCTGGTCTACTGTGACCCCTCTCATTTCTCTGGTCTAACATGACCCCTCTCATTTCTCTGGTCTACTGTGACCCCTCTCATTTCTCTGGTCTAACATGACCCCTCTCATTTCTCTGGTCTAACATGACCCCTCTCATTTCTCTGGTCTACTGTGACCCGCTCATTTCTCTGGTCTAACATGACCCCTCTCATTTCTCTGGTCTAACATGACCCCTCTCATTTCTCTGGTCTAACATGACCCGCTCATTTCTCTGGTCTAACATGACCCCTCTCATTTCTCTGGTCTACTGTGACCCGCTCATTTCTCTGGTCTAACATGACCCCTCTCATTTCTCTGGTCTAACATGACCCGCTCATTTCTCTAGTCTAACATGACCTCTCTCATTTCTCTGGTCTACTGTGACCCCTCTCATTTCTCTGGTCTAACATGACCCCTCTCATTTCTCTGGTCTAACATGACCCCTCTCATTTCTCTGGTCTAACATGTTCCCTCTCATTTCTCTGGTCTAACATGACCCCTCTCATTTCTCTGGTCTACTGTGACCCGCTCATTTCTCTGGTCTAACATGACCCCTCTCATTTCTCTGGTCTACTGTGACCCCTCTCATTTCTCTGGTCTAACATGACCCCTCTCATTTCTCTGGTCTAACATGACCCCTCTCATTTCTCTGGTCTACTGTGACCCCTCTCATTTCTCTGGTCTAACATGACCCCTCTCATTTCTCTGGTCTAACATGACCCCGCTCATTTCTCTGGTCTAACATGACCCCTCTCATTTCTCTGGTCGACTGTGATCCCTCTCATTTCTCTGGTCTAACATGACCCCTCTCATTTCTCTGGTCTAACATGACCCCTCTCATTTCTCTGGTCTAACATGACCCGCTCATTTCTCTGGTCTAACATGACCCCTCTCATTTCTCTCGTCTAACATGACCCCTCTCATTTCTCTGGTCTAACATGACCCACTCATTTCTCTGGTCTAACATGACCCCTCTCATTTCTCTGGTCTAACATGACCCCTCTCATTTCTCTGGTCTAACATGACCCGCTCATTTCTCTGGTCTAACATGACCCCTCTCATTTCTCTGGTCTACTGTGACCCCTCTCATTTCTCTGGTCTAACATGACCCCTCTCATTTCTCTGGTCTACTGTGACCCCTCTCATTTCTCTGGTCTAACATGACCCCTCTCATTTCTCTGGTCTAACATGACCCGCTCATTTCTCTGGTCTAACATGACCCCTCTCATTTCTCTGGTCTACTGTGACCCGCTCATTTCTCTGGTCTAACATGACCCCTCTCATTTCTCTGGTCTAACATGACCCGCTCCTTTCTCTGGTCTAACATGACCTCTCTCATTTCTCTGGTCTACTGTGACCCCTCTCATTTCTCTGGTCTAACATGACCCCTCTCATTTCTCTGGTCTACTGTGACCCCTCTCATTTCTCTGGTCTAACATGACCCCTCTCATTTCTCTGGTCTAACATGACCCCTCTCATTTCTCTGGTCTAACATGACCCCTCTCATTTCTCTGGTCTAACATGACCCGCTCATTTCTCTGGTCTAACATGACCCCTCTCATTTCTCTGGTCTACTGTGACCCCTCTCATTTCTCTGGTCTAACATGACCCCTCTCAATTCTCTGGTCTACTGTGACCCCTCTCATTTCTCTGGTCTAACATGACCCCTCTCATTTCTCTGGTCTAACATGACCCGCTCATTTCTCTGGTCTAACATGACCCCTCTCATTTCTCTGGTCTACTGTGACCCGCTCATTTCTCTGGTCTAACATGACCCCTCTCATTTCTCTGGTCTAACATGACCCCTCTCATTTCTCTGGTCTAACATGACCCGCTCATTTCTCTGGTCTAACATGACCCCTCTCATTTCTCTGGTCTACTGTGACACGCTCATTTCTCTGGTCTAACATGACCCCTCTCATTTCTCTGGTCTAACATGACCCGCTCCTTTCTCTGGTCTAACATGACCTCTCTCATTTCTCTGGTCTACTGTGACCCCTCTCATTTCTCTGGTCTAACATGACCCCTCTCATTTCACTGGTCTAACATGACCCCTCTCATTTCTCTGGTCCAACATGACCCCGCTCATTTCTCTGGTCTAACATGACCCCGCTCATTTCTCTGGTCTAACATGACCCCTCTCATTTCTCTGGTCTACTGTGACCCCTCTCATTTCTCTGGTCTAACATGACCCCGCTCATTTCTCTGGTCTACTGTGACCCCTCTCATTTCTCTGGTCTAACATGACCCCCCTCATTTCTCTGGTCTAACATGACCCCTCTCATTTCTCTGGTCTACTGTGACCCCTCTCATTTCTCTGGTCTAACATGACCCCTCTCATTTCTCTGGTCTAACATGACCCCTCTCATTTCTCAGGTCTAACATGACCCCTCTCATTTCTCTGGTCTAACATGACCCCTCTCATTTCTCAGGTCTAACATGACCCGCTCATTTCTCTGGTCTAACATGACCCCTCTCATTTCTCTGGTCTACTGTGACCCCTCTCATTTCTCTGGTCTAACATGACCCCTCTCATTTCTCTGGTCTAACATGACCCCTCTCATTTCTCTGGTCTAACATGACCCGCTCATTTCTCTGGTCTAACATGACCCCTCTCATTTCTCTGGTCTAACATGACCTCTCTCATTTCTTTGGTCTACTGTGACCCCTCTCGTTTCTCTGGTCTAACATGACCCACTCATTTCTCTGGTCTAACATGACCCCTCTCATTTCTCTGGTCTAACATGACCCCTCTCATTTCTCTGGTCTAACATGACCCGCTCATTTCTCTGGTCTAACATGACCCCTCTCATTTCTCTGGTCTAACATGACCCCTCTCATTTCTCTGGTCTAACATGACCCACTCATTTCTCTGGTCTAACATGACCCCTCTCATTTCTCTGGTCTAACATGACCCCTCTCATTTCTCTGGTCTAACATGACCCGCTCATTTCTCTGTTCTAACATGACCCCTCTCATTTCTCTGGTCTACTGTGACCCCTCTCATTTCTCTGGTCTAACATGACCCCTCTCATTTCTCTGGTCTACTGTGACCCCTCTCATTTCTCTGGTCTAACATGACCCCTCTCATTTCTCTGGTCTAACATGACCCGCTCATTTCTCTGGTCTAACATGACCCCTCTCATTTCTCTGGTCTACTGTGACCCGCTCATTTCTCTGGTCTAACATGACCCCTCTCATTTCTCTGGTCTAACATGACCCACTCTTTTCTCTGGTCTAACATGACCTCTCTCATTTCTCTGGTCTAACATGACCCCTCTCATTTCTCTGGTCTAACATGACCCGCTCATTTCTCTGGTCTAACATGACCCCTCTCATTTCTCTGGTCTACTGTGACCCCTCTCATTTCTCTGGTCTAACATGACCCCGCTCATTTCTCTGGTCTACTGTGACCCCTCTCATTTCTCTGGTCTAACATGACCCCGATCATTTCTCTGGTCTAACATGACCCCTCTCATTTCTCTGGTCTACTGTGACCCCTCTCATTTCTCTGGTCTAACATGACCCCTCTCATTTCTCTGGTCTAACATGACCCCTCTCATTTCTCAGGTCTAACATGACCCGCTCATTTCTCTGGTCTAACATGACCCCTCTCATTTCTCTGGTCTACTGTGACCCCTCTCATTTCTCTGGTCTAACATGACCCTCTCTCATTTCTCTGGTCTAACATGACCCCTCTCATTTCTCAGGTCTAACATGACCCGCTCATTTCTCTGGTCTAACATGACCCCTCTCATTTCTCTGGTCTAACATGACCTCTCTCATTTCTCTGGTCTACTGTGACCCCTCTCGTTTCTCTGGTCTAACATGACCCACTCATTTCTCTGGTCTAACATGACCCCTCTCATTTCTCTGGTCTAACATGACCCCTCTCATTTCTCTGGTCTAACATGACCCGCTCATTTCTCTGGTCTAACATGACCCCTCTCATTTCTCTGGTCTAACATGACCCCTCTCATTTCTCTGGTCTAACATGACCCACTCATTTCTCTGGTCTAACATGACCCCTCTCATTTCTCTGGTCTAACATGACCCTTCTCATTTCTCTGGTCTAACATGACCCGCTCATTTCTCTGGTCTAACATGACCCCTCTCATTTCTCTGGTCTACTGTGACCCCTCTCATTTCTCTGGTCTAACATGACCCCTCTCATTTCTCTGGTCTACTGTGACCCCTCTCATTTCTCTGGTCTAACATGACCCCTCTCATTTCTCTGGTCTAACATGACCCGCTCATTTCTCTGGTCTAACATGACCCCTCTCATTTCTCTGGTCTAACATGACCCCTCTCATTTCTCAGGTCTAACATGACCCGCTCATTTCTCTGGTCTAACATGACCCCTCTCATTTCTCTGGTCTAACATGACCCACTCATTTCTCTGGTCTAACATGACCCCTCTCATTTTTCTGGTCTAACATGACCCCTCTCATTTCTCTGGTCTAACATGACCCGCTCATTTCTCTGGTCTAACATGACCCCTCTCATTTCTCTGGTCTAACATGACCCCTCTCATTTCTCTGGTCTAACATGACCCACTCATTTCTCTGGTCTAACATGACCCCTCTCATTTCTCTGGTCTAACATGACCCCTCTCATTTCTCTGGTCTAACATGACCCGCTCATTTCTCTGGTCTAACATGACCCCTCTCATTTCTCTGGTCTACTGTGACCCCTCTCATTTCTCTGGTCTAACATGACCCCTCTCATTTCTCTGGTCTACTGTGACCCCTCTCATTTCTCTGGTCTAACATGACCCCTCTCATTTCTCTGGTCTAACATGACCCGCTCATTTCTCTGGTCTAACATGACCCCTCTCATTTCTCTGGTCTACTGTGACCCGCTCATTTCTCTGGTCTAACATGACCCCTCTCATTTCTCTGGTCTAACATGACCCCTCTCATTTCTCTGGTCTAACATGACCCGCTCATTTCTCTGGTCTAACATGACCCCTCTCATTTCTCTGGTCTACTGTGACCCGCTCATTTCTCTGGTCTAACATGACCCCTCTCATTTCTCTGGTCTAACATGACCCGCTCCTTTCTCTAGTCTAACATGACCTCTCTCATTTCTCTGGTCTACTGTGACCCCTCTCATTTCTCTGGTCTAACATGACCCCTCTCATTTCTCTGGTCTAACATGACCCTTCTCATTTCTCTGGTCTAACATGTTCCCTCTCATTTCTCTGGTCTAACATGACCCCTCTCATTTCTCTGGTCTACTGTGACCCGCTCATTTCTCTGGTCTAACATGACCCCTCTCATTTCTCTGGTCTACTGTGACCCCTCTCATTTCTCTGGTCTAACATGACCCCTCTCATTTCTCTGGTCTACTGTGACCCCTCTCATTTCTCTGGTCTAACATGACCCCTCTCATTTCTCTGGTCTAACATGACCCCGCTCATTTCTCTGGTCTAACATGACCCCTCTCATTTCTCTGGTCGACTGTGATCCCTCTCATTTCTCTGGTCTAACATGACCCCTCTCATTTCTCTGGTCTAACATGACCCCTCTCATTTCTCTGGTCTAACATGACCCGCTCATTTCTCTGGTCTAACATGACCCCTCTCATTTCTCTCGTCTAACATGACCCCTCTCATTTCTCTGGTCTAACATGACCCACTCATTTCTCTGGTCTAACATGACCCCTCTCATTTCTCTGGTCTAACATGACCCCTCTCATTTCTCTGGTCTAACATGACCCGCTCATTTCTCTGGTCTAACATGACCCCTCTCATTTCTCTGGTCTACTGTGACCCCTCTCATTTCTCTGGTCTAACATGACCCCTCTCATTTCTCTGGTCTACTGTGACCCCTCTCATTTCTCTGGTCTAACATGACCCCTCTCATTTCTCTGGTCTAACATGACCCGCTCATTTCTCTGGTCTAACATGACCCCTCTCATTTCTCTGGTCTACTGTGACCCGCTCATTTCTCTGGTCTAACATGACCCCTCTCATTTCTCTGGTCTAACATGACCCGCTCCTTTCTCTGGTCTAACATGACCTCTCTCATTTCTCTGGTCTACTGTGACCCCTCTCATTTCTCTGGTCTAACATGACCCCTCTCATTTCTCTGGTCTAACATGTTCCCTCTCATTTCTCTGGTCTAACATGACCCCTCTCATTTCTCTGGTCTACTGTGACCCGCTCATTTCTCTTGTCTAACATGACCCCTCTCATTTCTCTGGTCTACTGTGACCCCTCTCATTTCTCTGGTCTAACATGACCCCTCTCATTTCTCTGGTCTACTGTGACCCCTCTCATTTCTCTGGTCTAACATGACCCCTCTCATTTCTCTGGTCTAACATGACCCCGCTCATTTCTCTGGTCTAACATGACCCCTCTCATTTCTCTGGTCTACTGTGACCCGCTCATTTCTCTGGTCTAACATGACCCCTCTCATTTCTCTGGTCTAACATGACCCCTCTCATTTCTCTGGTCTAACATGACCCGCTCATTTCTCTGGTCTAACATGACCCCTCTCATTTCTCTGGTCTACTGTGACCCGCTCATTTCTCTGGTCTAACATGACCCCTCTCATTTCTCTGGTCTAACATGACCCGCTCCTTTCTCTGGTCTAACATGACCTCTCTCATTTCTCTGGTCTACTGTGACCCCTCTCATTTCTCTGGTCTAACATGACCCCTCTCATTTCTCTGGTCTAACATGTTCCCTCTCATTTCTCTGGTCTAACATGACCCCTCTCATTTCTCTGGTCTACTGTGACCCGCTCATTTCTCTGGTCTAACATGACCCCTCTCATTTCTCTGGTCTACTGTGACCCCTCTCATTTCTCTGGTCTAACATGACCCCTCTCATTTCTCTGGTCTACTGTGACCCCTCTCATTTCTCTGGTCTAACATGACCCCTCTCATTTCTCTGGTCTAACATGACCCCGCTCATTTCTCTGGTCTAACATGACCCCTCTCATTTCTCTGGTCGACTGTGATCCCTCTCATTTCTCTGGTCTAACATGACCCCTCTCATTTCTCTGGTCTAACATGACCCCTCTCATTTCTCTGGTCTAACATGACCCCTCTCATTTCTCTGGTCTAACATGACCCCGCTCATTTCTCTGGTCTAACATGACCCCTCTCATTTCTCTGGTCTAACATGACCCCTCTCATTTCTCTGGTCTAACATGACCCCTCTCATTTCTCTGGTCTACTGTGACCCCTCTCATTTCTCTGGTCTAACATGACCCCTCTCATTTCTCTGGTATAAAGTGACCCCTTTCAATTAATTTCTCTTGTCTCACATGACTTGCTCATACCTCTGGTCTCACGTCAACCTTTAATTTCTCCGGTCTAGCGTGACCCTTCACATATTTCTGGTCTTACTATCCCTTTTCATATATCTGGTCTAATGTGACCGTGTCATTTCTCTGGTCTAACGTGACCTTATCAGTGTTTCCCCTACCATTATATTAAGGGGGTGCCCCGCCCCCCCTTGAAGGTCAAGTTAATTTTGTTTAATTTTATTTTCTATATAGCGCCAGATCACAACAGAAGTCATTTAATGTTCCCTTTCCTATAGAACAGGTTATTGTTCTTTTATTAAACAAACTAAATAGTCTTATGTTATTTATCTTATTTACACGACGGCACATCATTTCTGTCTCTACATGGTCGCGCGTTTACAATTCTCTGCTCTCTGCATCACGGACGGCGGTTCTGCCCCACTGCGCACACACACACACACACACACACACACACACACACACACACACACACACACACACACACACACACAGACACGTGCGTGTTTAGCGCACTGAAATACTGTATGTCATTTCATATTTCTTGCTGATTTAATATCAGTGTGTCTATATAAAATCATTTGCTTTAAATATGTGTTTAAGTTCATTCATTTGTATTACTTCAGGAGTTAATAACATTACCTAACTGTATGCTTGCTAACTGTAAAGGGAAGAAAGTTGGTATACTGACCCTTTAGAAGAGAGCGCTGTCGCTTTAAGAGTTTTTAGAGAACGTGATGTATGCAGGCTGAAGGCAACGTATGCTTGTGCTTAACCGTGGGATTTGTTAATAAAAGTTGCAAAACGAAGATGGATGTGTTTTTGGACAGTTCATTTTAAGGGTGCAACACGGAATGTTGATTCAGAATTCCAAGTATTGTTCTTCGATTCTTTATTGTTGGAATGCTGCACTTTTTCAACATTTTTCAGACAGGTAGTCTCCCATTTCTGTATTTTCAGCAATGTTTTTGCAATTAATTTCAGCTTTCAGCATTTCCAGCAGGAAATGCATTTTCTAGTTTACTTACAGATCTGTGTAAGTGAGGTTGAGAATTCATCCAAGTCATCAGAGTCCAGTGAGTCAAATTCATCAGAGATCGATGCTCACGGTGGGCCTTCACAGGAACTGCTGCCGTCAGCGTCTACAGAGACAGACGTGGCGAATGCTATGGAGGAGACTGACCCCCAGCTTCCCTCTGCAGACGAAGGACCTTCTGCAGCCACGCTCAATACTTCAGCTCTGCCAGACCCCGAGGATCCCCAGACCTCCGCTGACACGGACCCTTTACAGCTCATGCCAGATGATCCTTCACACACTGCACTGGGCAACGGACGTTTCTCAGGACATGCCCGATTCTGATCCTTCACAGGACTCGATTAACGCTGACACGGTGCACATTCCACCAGATCCAGAGGGCTCGCTCCACCCGGGGCGTACAGGAGCTGATACAATCGTAGCCGTTGGTGGCACAAGTCAACCAGAAGTCACCACAGTCACCGCATCCCTAAGATTCCCCCAGGGTGTCACTCCACCCTGTCCTCTACACATCATCACGCCAACACCTCTACAGTTCTCTACAGCCACACCCCTGCCAATCGCAACGGGACCCGTCCTGACCGGTGTCCCTGTTTGTTTCACATTCCAGTTCACGACTCCTGAGTCGGATCCATCGAGGGGAGACAGCATGTGATCCAGCCATACAGTTTTAGTTACTCCGTGTTATTGTTGTACATTTAAATGGGTAGTACTTGGCTTTTACTTTCATTTAAAATGTCCTCATAAGGGTGGGAGAGTGTGTGTAAAGGAAGAAATGTGAAGAGACTGTGATATTTTAATGATTTTTTAATTTGTGTTTGCAATTGAAGTAATTATTTTAAGTTGATTAACAATTCTCTTGTTTTCAGTGAAGATGAAAGACAGGAGGACATAGGCCCTAAATCTCCCATCTATGAAAGATATGGAGGGAATGGAAGAAGGATTAAGGGGAGGAAGTGTGGGGTGAAAAGGAAGGAAACAAGAAGGAGATGAAGGAGATGGTTGTGGATGGAAGAGAGAGAGAGAGAGAGGGGGGTGTGGAGATGGAAATGATTCAGGGATAAAAGATTCAATTCAATTATATTTATTTTGTATCGCACAAAATCACAAATCAGCCTCATAGGGCTTCACAATCTGTACACATGCGACATCCTCTGCCCTGGACCCTCACATCGGAACAGGAAAAACTCCCCCAAAAAAACCCTTTAACGGGGAGAAACCTGTGGGAGAGCAACAGAGGAGGGATCCCTCTCCCAGAATGGACAGAAGTGCAATAGATGTCACGTGTACAGAATGAACAACAAAACAGCTACAACACATTCAATGTATATGACAACCACGGCAGGAGGTCGGTCCACGGTCCAGGTATAACCAGGATCCACAGAAACCTGTGAGGCGAGAAAGCACAAACACTCCCGGGAAGAAGCAAAGTTAGAAATGTGAATTAATGAGACATGGATTCATACAGAAGGAGATAGAGAAGAGGAGAGGGGAGCTCAGTGTGTCCTAGGAAGATGAAAGAGTGAGGATAGATAGGTCACAGAGGAACAATGAGGAAGTGTGAAGGAGGGAGATAAAGTTAAAGGAGGGAGTAAACAAAGAAGGAAGGAAGACAAGGAGATGAGTGAAGAGGTAGAGAAAGAAAGATAAAAGAGGAAGGATGGATGGGAGAGGAAGCTAGGTGAAGTATACAAAGGAATGAGGAAATAAAGAAAGGCAGTTGAAGAATATATAGGGTAGAGATGCTAAGGAAAGGAAGGAGCGGGACGTTTAAGGACTTGAAGGATAGAAAAGACAGAGGTAGACAAGGAAGATGGGGGGTAGAAAGTGGGCTTAATTAAGATAGATAGATAGATACTAACTTTATTGATCCCGTGAGGGGAAATTATTTTGTTACAAGCAGCAATAGGTTACAGAGCAGCAATAGGTCACAGGTAAAAAATCTTAATATTATATATAAAGAAAAAAGAAAAAGAAAAATACAAGAAAAATACACATGTCACAATATATACAATTATAATATAGTAAAGATGTTATGTAAAAAATGCACACTATATACACAGTGAATAGAACAGAATAATATTAAATCAACTAATAAACAGTAGTGCAAAGGTTTAACCAACAGTGAAAGATTTGGCCCGAGGTGATTTATTATACAGTCTGATTGCGGTAAGCAGGAATGTTCTCCTGTACCTGTCCTTGTGACAGCGGAGCTGGATCAGTCTGTTGGAGAAAGTGCTCCGCTGTCCCTGCAGTAGGTGGTGGAGAGGGTGGTCCTGGTTATCCAATATGGATAATAGTTTCTTCAGTGTCCTCCTCTCCACCACCTGTTCCAGATTGTCCAGTTTGCAGCCGATGATGGAGCCGGCCTTCTTAACCAGTTTGTTAAGTCTGTTGGTGTCTCCGGCTCCAATGCTGCTCCCCCAGCAGACTACGGCGAAGTACAGTGCACTGGCCACAACAGTAGAACATCTCCAACATCTTGCTGCACACGTTGAAGGATCCAAGTTTCCTCAACAAAAAGAGTTGACTCATCCCCTTCTTGTACACAGCGTTGATGTTGGCCTTCCAGTTCAGTCTGCTGTCGATGGAGACACCCAGGTACTTGTACTCCTTCACCATGTCCACATCCTCTCCCAGAACTCTCAGTGGCTGTGGCGCCGTCGTCCTCCTCCCGAAGTCGACCACCATCTCTCTGGTCTTGGCCACGTTCAGAAGCAGGTGATTTCTACTGGCCCACTCCACAAAGTCATCCACTACTGCCCTGTACTCCTCCTCCCGTCCGTCCCTTATACACCCGACCACTGCAGAGTCATCAGAGAACTTCTGCAGATGGCATGACCCCGAGTTGTATTGGAAGTCAGTGGTGTATAAGGTGAACAGGAAGGGAGACAGAACAGTTCCCTGTGGGGGTCCAGTATCACTGACCACCGTATCAGACAGCACACGGCCCAGTCGGACAAACTGTGGTCTGCCTGTGAGGTAGTCAGTGATCCAGGAGACGGTGGATGCGTTAACCCCCACCTCCCGCAGCTTCTCACTCAGTAGCACTGGTTGGATGGTGTTGAATGCACTGGAGAAGTCAAAGAAAGTGATTCTCACAGAGCCACTGATTCCATCCAGGTGCGACTGAGCTCGTTGCAGCAGGTAGATGATGGCGTCGCCCACTCCCACATGAGGCTGGTATGGAAATTGCAGAGGGTCCAGTGATGATTTCACCTGCGGTCGGAGGTGGGCCAAGACCAGCCTCTCCAGCACCTTCATCACATGGGATGTGAGGGCAACTGGTCGGTAGTCATTGAGGCCAGATGGTGTCGTCTTCTTAGGAACAGGAACCAGGCTCGACGTCTTCCACAGCACCGGGACTTCCTCCTGCTTCAGGCTCAGGTTGTACAGATGTTGTAGGACATCAGACAGCTGGATGGCGCAGGTCTTCAGGACCCTGGGGCTGATGCCATCAGTAGAACAAAGGGCAAAGAGGAAGAGGAAAATGATAGACAGGAAGGGTGCATGGTGGAAGGGTGCATGGTTAAAGGAAGGAGGATGAAGATGGGAGAAAGTTGAAAGGAAAGAAGATGACAGACAAAGAAAACATGAAACATCAAGGGTATAGGAAGGATGGAGATGTAAAGGACAGGAAAAAGAAAGTCTGTAAAGGAAAGGGAGAGAGAAGAGAAGGAGAGGAAGAATGAACAGTTGAAGTAAAGATAATTAAGAAGGATGGGAGAGGGATCTATGTCTGATAAAGGATAGAAAACAGTGAGGTAAAGAAAGGAAGCTGAAAGAGACAAAAGTTGGAAAGGAGGATGAATATGAGAGATGAGGAAGGAACATGTATAGTGGGGCAGAGAGTAGAATAATCATGCAAATTATTAGCATATTATTAGCATATTTAGCTCCAGAGTACTTAAAAACATAGGAATAGACACCAAGATCATTCAAATCGAGGAAATACAGTGTTGTGAAGAAAACAAATTTCGGGAGTCCCAATTGGCGGCCATCTTGAAAAAATGGCCGCCATCTTGGATTTTTTAATGGCCAATCGGGCAGATTTGACCAGATACCTGTGGAGAACAACTCCACCAAATGTCATGCTTGTATCATAATTTGCAAAATGATTCTACTATCTGCCCCACTATACATGTTCCTCATCTCTCATCTCTCAAGACTTAATGCGATAAAAGTAATAATTATGAGATAAAAAGTCATGGACTGGACCGGTTCCTGTCTGCGGAGCAACTTCCGGAGCTTCTCTCTTTTCAGAATCTGTTCTTTGCTCAGCTCAGGTTTCAGTCTTTTCATGGGCTGCTCACCTGCGATCTCCACTTCAGGTGCATCTGCTTTCTGTTTTGATCCATCGGCAGAAGATTCAGTTGCGTCTTTTTCAACTTTGCCACCGACTCGCTGCTTTTCCTCTCCGAGCGTCTGTGTGTCTGTTGTCCCGGATAAGTCTGTGTCCTCTTCTGGCTTTTTCATTTTCTGTGGTTTACTTTGCTTTTCCTTTTTCTTGGCTGGTGTCTGACCGTTGTTGTTGCTATATGAATCTATTTTGACTTCTTCCGTTGGCTTGTTCTGCTCTGCAGATTCTGCTTTATTGATTTCCTTCTCTGGCTTATTCTGACTGTATTTATTTTTACATTTCCTCTTGTTCTTTATTTTGGTTTTCCACTGTTGTCTGCTCAGTCTCTCCGTGTCTTCTGGTTTGGATTTGATCATTTGGTTATCCGTTGTTTTCGCCCATTGATGTGGTTTTTAACTTCAGGGCCGCTTAAGAGAGAAACATTTGTATATTATCTCATATTTAAGTACTGTGAACATCAACATTGTTGTCTATCAATCCAATGAATACTTCTCCACACTAAAATGTTTTTAAATTGATGAAATGTAAGCCTTTAACCAGTTAATTACTCACCAAATTTGTTGTCTTTCTTCCTCTTTTTTGTTGCAAGTGTCTCCTCATTAACCGTCTGATCCAAGTCTCCATTGTCTCGCTGCTCTCCTGTTGTCTCCGCTTGCTTTCGCTTCTTCCTCCCCTTCTTCTTCTTCTTCTTCTTGCCAGGTGATGGGACCACGTCTGCCTCACTGTCGCTGTCCTGCTGACGGTCGTCGTTCTTCCACTCTGGTACTGACCCGAGTGTCTGCAGGGTCCGCAGCAGACTCTTCTTTCCAACCAGCTTGGGCTGATCTGGGGATAAATTCAGATCATGTAATAAGTCTTTGAACTGAAACGTGCAGCCTAATGTTGAAGACTGTCCAATGTAGAAGGTGTCCCTTTTTCTTTGTAAATGTGGAAAATCACATATTGAATGGCTTCTTGTGCTACAAATTACATCTCTCTCTCTCTCTCTCTCTCTCTCTCTCTCTCTCTCTCTCTCTCTGTGTGTGGGTGTGGGTGTTTCTGTTTAATTCAATTATTTATCTATTTCTTAAAATCCAATTCAACATCAGCAAATGTTTCCCTGCTTGACTGTCTCCCGCCTTAAAGTAGCAGGTCGCGTCTGTTTCCATGGCATTCAGTGACGCGTGTGTGAATGCGTGCGTGTGATTGGTCCAGACAGAAAGAGCAATATTAATAAGGTCTGCATGCTTTTCATGAATCTCTTTTCATCTTTTTCTAAGGCTTCGAACATGTCCTGTGATGTGAAGGGATCATCTTTATTCTACTTATCAACATCTTCATCTGTCAGCTTCTAGTCAAATAAATATCTTTAAAAACACAAATATATAGTTTAATTCTTTAAAAAAAAAAAGGCTCAGTAGTTGCTTAAAAAAAGCTGGTGGATTTAGTTTTTATCAAACACACTTTATGTTTCATACTGATGAGTTTCATGCAGATCCAAACGTTAAAGTGCTTCAACATTGTCTATGAGATCCTGTAGCTGCCGACTCATACATGTAATCACAGGTGTGCTCAGTGTTAGCCAATTCATAAACAAACAAACCACAACACCACATGAACAGCAACATCTAGGTGTATCATAAATCTAAAGTGTAGCCAGGAAGCCTCTGTCTCTGACACTGACTGATGGGCCAGTCAGTGAATATATACTTATGCTGAGCATCGTCTCCTGAGACACTAACTAGACAGCCTTCAGTCACATGAGGTCCAACAATATAGATTACAGTTGGAGGTTGCCGATGACGAGAGATAGCGCTGCCAAAATACAGATTTGAAAGCCTGTGCACAGCCAGAAAACACTCACAGGTGATTTAAAGGACTTTTTAAATCCCTGGATCGGCCTCTCCTCGGGCTTGTGTCTGTGTGCACAAACCGCTAGTTTGAAACTGAGCTTGATTAACAGCTCTAGTGCATCTGTTAAGGTAGGACGAATTACACTTTGATCATTCTTATTAGTACATGGAGGCACATTGTTTTACACCGTAGCTCCGCCCATTTTGAACCTGAGCAGAGGTCTAATCGGAACAACTGTGTGAAAAGCAAGAGAACATAAAACACATGACATGATTTTAAAGGAACCAGAGTATTTATAAAATCAAATGACTTTGATATATCTACATATAATCTGCTCTTTTTTGGACACAATGTGCCTGGTCGTTTGTGAGGGCACTTTCAGCATGTTATGAAAAGCTGGTAAAAAAAACAAACAAAACAATTGTTACCGTTTGTCGACCTCTACTGGTGATTATTTAGAATTGCAGCAATTGCAATAAGGGTCAAATGTATTTCTGTCCCTTTGGTCCCCTGTAATTTAAACTTTACCCAAAATGTGCAATTTAACTTGGTGCACCTCATGTCAAACATGACCTTTTGAGTTCATTATCCACAAGCCTAAGTTTTGTTTTGACAGCAAGTCCTTTTTAAAAGATTCATAGTGTAGCAGCAAGTGAGTGCAGGTGCACTATAAACATATATCCCTTAATGTGAAAGGTTTGTGACTTCCCTGTTTAATTGAATTGACAAGTATGGCCGATTTTTGTATCTAGGCCTCAGTAATAACCCTAATGTATTTAAAATAATTTAAGAAAAAAAAACATATATCATCAAAGGTATCTTGACTGAGGACTTGAATTTGAAACAAATATGGGCAACAGGAGGACAACATTCTCCAACAGGCATGTTGACTCTTCATACATCAGCTTTTATTTGGTTACACAAACAATCACAACGTCATCAAAGCCTTTACCTGGAAGAAAAAAAACTGGATCACGCCGCGTACATACTTCAACATGTATTTGAAGCATGCACGCGGCGTGATCCATTTTTGTTACCCAGGCAAAGTTACCTATACCACCAATCACAATCTGGCTAATGCAGTTCATCCGAAAACTGTCACAGTACACAAAACTAAGAGTACACCAGGTTGAAACGGACTACAGCTGGGCATTACTTCAAAGTGTTCTTCTGTCATTCAACAAGGAGAGCATCGTCAGCTACTTGGACAGGGCTTTTGCTACTTCTTCAAAACTGAAGACATGGAAGGAAATAAGAATGTATACAGTGCTTCACATATGCTCTGCACACGTGCTCAAAGCTGCCACTCAGTCAATTGGGAGAAAAACAGCAGACAAAGGCTTGAGGGATTTTGCAACATTTGGATTTGCCAGGTTGCAAAACACTCCCTCGATGACCACAGCACTCAAAATCTTCCGCTCACTGTGTGCTGTCTTAATGGGTAAACACAACACCAATACTGTCCTGGTTAATCTGAAGGCCATGCAGGATTTAATAAAGAAATGGAAGATTACCGACACGGAAGAGACAGAAATGTTACAGGACAGCCCCCTGGCTCGGGAGGAAGATGATGAAGAAAGGAAAAATGCCCACTCAATTGTTGGCAGATCTCCCTTCACTACTGAATTCAAGAAAGTCTTGGAGGAGGTACAGGGAGAGCTTGAAAAAGAGGATGCCAAGACCCCACATGAAGAAAACCCATTCTTCTGCCCAGGCATAGTTGATGTCCTTTTTGAGAGCTACCTGGGCACTTTTCCCCTTTGGAGTGGTCTGCTGTTGGGGAACTTGAAAAGGTATGCATCTGACACAGAACAAGACACCTTTGGTCCCAGTAAAACAAGGGACACAAACTGCCACGTGGAGGGATGGTTTGGTATTGTTAAACAGTCAATTCTGAAAAAGCAGAGGCAACTGAGACCAGGGGCTTTTGTTAGAAACATGTATGGCTCTCTACAGGGGAAATACAGAGAACACATCATGTCTCATAACTTCTCAGAGCAGTTGCTTCTTAAACCCATGCTACCAAAAGACATCACTCAATCTCAGGACGGTTGGGCAAAGAGAGATGGCGCAAAGCCCCACACTGCCAGGTCCAAGTTCTACACTGCTCCACCAACTCTTCCAGTTCCAAAGAGAGCAAAGTCAACTCTGAACACCGGCAAAGATCAGAAGAGGAGCACAGATCAGAAGAGCAGCAGCAATGACCTCACAAGTAAAGGCTCCAAGCCTGCAACAGAGGTACTTTTTTGCAGATTCCCAAAATAAAATGTATGCGCTTAACAGATACATATCAACTTATTGTAACTTATAGAGCCTGAAAAGGTGTGTTCACCCCAGGACACAGTTCTGCTTGAGTCCATATTCTATAAAGTAAAAAAATCCCAAAACACAACTATTTTAATAATGTCAGAAATAGTCATGAATACAAAATGAGGGGGGCTCGTTCAATGTCAGCTTTCTGTACCAGGACAATAGAATTTGCAGCTGCAGTACTGACAAATCTCAAATGGAATAAGTTTGCAAATTCTGTACACAGCAGTGATTACAGTTTTATTGTCCATATGGTTGTAGGTTGACGCCCTTTGGACATGCAAACCAACTGAAGTTGTTGTGGCTGTTATAAGACATGCTGAACAGAAGCTGAATTTCACCCTGCAGCACAGTGAATTTCAAAGTTTGAGACCAGATGAACTCATCATAGGAGAGGCAAGTTTCTCATTCAAATTGTTGTTGTACCAGATAAGAGGATTGTGACATCAGACAAACCCATCAAAGTGTTGCATAAAGTAAACATGACTTAACTTTAACCTGCTCATTACCTTACATTTTTGTATGATTCATTTTCCCGACAATTTCTCCAAAAGGTAATGGAATGTTACATTAGAGCCATCCTCAATCCTATGGATACTGCTGGCAGACTGTACCTCATGAATCACTATACCATGGGTATGATTTTGTGCGGCAATGGAGAGCAGATGGCCAGGCAAGGGTTAAAAAAGGTGAGTACAACTATAATAATTTATTATACTTTTATCAATTCAGTATTGTAGTCTGTAGGCGTCAGCAAGCTTCAGATAAGAGACTGAATAAATCAAATTGTGTGCATAAACACCTTCTAGTGTTATTATAATCCTTAACGTAATGTTGTTTTAAAACAATACATTTGGAAAAGCAGCTTCCACTTTTTTGGTTGTCCCTTTGGAGGAAAATACATAACGCATACTGTGTACATTAGATCTATGTTTTGCAGCATAATAGTTATTTTTACGCATGTTGTCAGGTCACATTTGATGACTATGATGGAGCCATTGGATTTGTCAACATAAGAAATGTGCACTGGAAGTTTGTGGTGATTATACAGCTGCACTATGTGCCTTTACAGTATGTATGTGTGGCTCATGGTTTGTGCATTCTAAGGTTATCAGTCTTACAATTGCTTTGAACAACCTACAATCAAGTAAATACAACTAAATCTACATTCATATTTGATCAAAGTTTTGATAAAAGTTCATGTACTTTTTAATAAATTGTAATGAACACATTTACAGACAGTGACAGATTTAAGATCCTGATGTTGGTATCTCATGCAGCTACATTTTGTACATGTGGAATGATTTTAAGATTTAAGTTTTAAATGTCTTCATGGTCGTCATCCCTATCATAATGAAAAAAAAAATAATACAATTATTGTCCAAACAAAGCACTTGGATCATCCAACACAATCCCATTGGTTGTCCCTACTGCTACTCTTAAGATTTGAGTCTTCTTAGATTGAGTATGACCCCATATTGTGGAACTCAATTTCAACAAATCTGATTAAAATTCATTTAAAGTAAAAATGTTAAAATATGCCTATTGTTTCTTTATTTACTCACACTTGTGATTCTCTTTTGTACAGTAAATATACTTTCAATGTTACTATCAATTTGTCAACTGTGGTTGTGATTTATTTGAGGATTTTGAGCTTATTATATTATCATTGTTGCTGTTGTTGGTAAAAAAAGATGGCATGCTTTAACAATATATTACTTTTTAAAACAGTATCTTCATGCACTTTCAAACCACATGTTTGTGGTCGAACCTCTGCAAGGGTCAAATGAAGTTGAAGACTCCAGAAAGGCTGGCCAGAGATTTGGGTAATTATTTATTAGATTATGGGAAGTAAGGTTATACAAACCTTTAGTAAAGCCATAGAGTAAGTGCAAATGTAAACCAAAATGATTTTCCTTTCATCCTGTAGACAGTATTTCAAGATGCGCCGCAGTAGACATGGAAAGGAGGACTGGGTTAACATCAAGTGGCAGCCTGGCCAGATAACCCACACCGGCCAGAAAGAGGACACCAGTTGTGGGATCTTTGTCATGCAGGTTATTATAAGCAACAAGTTGTCTTTATGATAGATGTGCTGCAAAATATGTGCAACTAATATAAACATCTGTCCATAGTTTTTAATTTTTTGATTCTTGATACATGTCAAATATATTGTTTCTTACAGATGACAGTAGTCACCAATTCTTTCTTCTTTTTTCATATCAAAATTAGGATTGTCGATTTATTCATTAATAGTTTACAGGAAGATGTGTTGTAGTTATTCAAGGAGTATTTGTTTTGCCACATTTATTTTTCCTTTTTCTTGTACAGAATCAAATTTATCAAAATGCTGTTACAGCATAACAATATATGTGTATATTCTTTCTTGAAGATTAAATGAGTGAAGTACTTATGATGGCTTATCTTGATGTATATGGTACTATGTTTTTATTCATGACAAATACACAATACAAAACATAGGTTCACAATTGCACTAGTTTGACCAAATCACTGATACTACACCCGTAGGTCCCCCATTTGGACGCAGAGTACATCAAAACTTAGAGAGTTTTGTGTTAAAAGTAACTGGCAGAGAACCCACGAAGAACTAATATAGTGATGTTATAGTTCTGCAGAAACCTCAGCGTCCTGGGAACAACATGAACTAGGTCACTTCTACATGAGACAAACACATCTCCCATCAGCCAAGCAAACAAATAACAAAATATCATAAATCATACTCGATATGACTGGGACAGACCGGAGAAAACGGCTGCTACACTCCGTTAGCAACGTGCTACCTACGAACATGCAGCATGAAAAAGCACGAGCGCCTGACGGAGATTACGGACATAGTTTCCATTTCTCTCCCCGGTAAACCATCGCAGAGATATTCAGCTTCGAACACAAAAAGTCACACAGCTTTCATCGAATATTGTACTTACTTTTGGTCGAATCTCAGCGAAAAAATGGAATATCTCCGTACTTCCAATGCATGTTTGTCCAGCTGCTGGTGCTCCGTGTGAATCCGTTCGATTCGTGTCTCTCCGACACTCCTCGGATTCTTGGGAGGGTTGGAAGCTCAGCAAATCAGATTTCAGAGCTGGACCTTTTTGAGCTTTATTGGCTAATAGTGCTGTCAATCATCTAGCTTTCAATTCCAGGCAATTCTATTGGCTCCTACGGTTCGAAGGATGTCTCAATGGTGAAAATCGGAGAAGGGGGGCTGAGATACAGCCCTGAATAGAGAGTCTGAAGCAGTATTTGACCTTAAACTAAATAACTAAAAAGGGCATAGAAAGAGCTTAAAACACTCAAAAAAGGTCCAATCTTCGGTCTATTGATTCAATGAACATCATGAGTGATACATAGAAGTGATATAGAGTGTTTTTGAAATTAAAAAATACTTTTTTATTCAAATATTGGAATATTTGATCAGTTTTCTAATTTGAAATGCTCTATATTTCATAAATGTTTCACTGTATCTATGTATAGCTGTGTATATAGAGCCTATATCAGTTGTTCTAAGAGCCCAGCATATTAAAAGTCTTGGATACCCATACTTTCCAAAAAACAATACCCTAAAAGTGCTGTTTTTCAAGATCGAGCTTTTGAGTTTTCCAAGTTCTGCTGTGTTCCATCCTTATCTTATGTGAACCAGTAACATGTATTCTGATAGTTCCATGATTTTTCTCATCTCAAAAATATTTTTTTTTATTTATTTTTTTTTTTTATACAATTAATTAGGTATTTCTTATCTTTATTCGAGCTGAGGCCTGCAAATAGGCCTCGTTTTTAAAAGGTTTTAATGTCACTTGGAATCGTCACCAGAAAGAGAATTTGACAGCATCAGTCAAAAGTGATTTTGGTCACACTACAGTATATAACAGTAGAGTTATTGAATATTATTTCCAATAATAATTCACTAAAATGTATTAAAAACATATTTTACCAATATAACAGTTGTAGTACAACAAGGAGGAGCACATTGATGTGTGAGGTGTTTTTGGTTACATTACATTGCATGACAGTGAAGTTATTGAATATAGTTGTAGTATGTATTTTGTATTTTCAGCATTGCACTTTGTAGACGGTCCCTGAGCACTCGTCTCGCAGCCGGCCGCTCATTGAGACCAATGCCGTTTGTGCAGCTCGGAGGAGCTCGAAAGACGGCCCGTTTGAATGAAATTAATGTTGTAGCTTGTTGTCTACCTCACTACGGTTACAGGGAGGCATCGTTTGTATTTTAGCAACGTTTCGCTAACGATTTATTGAACCGGGAAGTCCGAATCTTTGAATATCTTTCCAACTTTACCCCAGTAAGTAGGTGCTGTGACGTCACCTCGCCACCTTGACAGGTTTGATTGACAGGCCGTCAGTGATATCATATCTATCGCTCTAGAACGTCAAGTCTTGAGGTCTCGAGTTCTTTCTTCTGCAGGACTGAGTTGGAGGACTTCATTTCGAGAGAGGAGCTTCAGAGATAACAGCAGCTGAGGAGATTCAGTTATGAAGAAAACTTTTTTTTTCAAAAAACTCGTTTTTTGTCAACACTGCTAATGCTAGTTAGCTAATTAGTTGGACTCATTTCAGCCACGGTTTTCATCTGGTCTGCAGACTTTTGAAGCTAGCTGAGGACGCAGAAGGAGAGCTACGAACAGTAGAGCTAATATAACTACTTCTTATTTGAGTTGTGCTGCTTTTATCCTAATGATTTTAAGATTACCAAATCCCTCCTTGAATATCAAATTGTTCACATTGAATTGGATGTGACATGAATGTTCCCCGTCACGAATGAACTTGAATGTTGACGTGTCATCTTATGTATTTAGCCAGATGTCTTGTGCAAATGAACTCGTGTTCTTCAACCTCTCAACACCCAGATAGTACCTCGCTTCCCGGAGCCAATGCTGACGGTGAGCGTTTGAACAGAGGGGAAGACTCAGTCGCGCTCTTGAGTCCTGCATGGTGATAGGTCGTTGTGGCTTAGGTCGCTGTGCGGGGCGAGCCACAGGCTGCCGTCAGCAGAGTGTAAAGATGGTCGGCCAGTTTTCAGTGCTACCTGGGGACAGGAAGTCTGCGTGCCAGTCTGCCTCAGAGCTCACTGCAAGCTTCCGGTACACTTTGGCACAGGACATGTAGCAGCCAAGGACCGAACCACCGACGTTGCGGTTACCGGACGACCCTCTCTACCCAATGAGCCACGGTATTTATAATCGCACAGTTGTAAATATTTTGTATAGAATGGAAAAAACAACAACTCCATCGACAACCACAGAAGACAGCCGGACAGCTCTGAGGCTCTGAGGTAGGCCTTCCCAGGTAGTACCTGGCTTCTTGGAGTCAATGATGACGGTGAGTGTTTGAACTGAGGTTAAGACTCAGTCGTGCTTTTGAGTCCTTCTATGAGGGGCAAGCCACGGGGTTGTAACCCTAACCAAAACCCTAACCCTAACTCTAACCCTAACCCTAACCCTAACCCTAACTCTAACCCTAACCCTAACCCTAACTTCTGACATGCGCCCCCGGTGGGTGCTACGTCTGTAAGGGCAGGTCTGTGGGGGCAGGTCTGTGGGGGCAGGTCCGTGGGGGCAGGTCTGTGGGGGCAGGTCTGTGGGGGCAGGTGGTTAGGGTTACATCCCTGTGGCCCTCATAGAAGGACTCAAGAGCACGACTGAGTCTTAACCTCAGTTCAAACACTCACCGTCATCATTGGCTCAGAGAAGCCAGGTACTACCTGGGAAGGCCTGCCTCAGAGCCTCAGAGCTGTCCGGCTGTCCTCTGTGGTTGTCGATGGAGTTGTTTTTTTTCCATTCTATACAAAATATTTACAACTGTGTTGCAGCCATCAACTGCAAGCTTCCGGTACACTTTGGCACAGGACATGTAGCAGCCAAGTACCGAACCACCGACGTTGCGGTTACCGGACGACCCTCTCTGCCCAATGAGCCACGGTATTTATAATCGCACAGTTGTAAATATTTTGTATAGAATGGAAAAAACAACAACTCCATCGACAACCACAGAAGACAGCCGGACAGCTCTGAGGCTCTGAGGTAGGCCTTCCCAGGTAGTACCTGGCTTCTCGGAGTCAATGATGACGGTGAGTGTTTGAACTGAGGTTAAGACTCAGTCGTGCTTTTGAGTCCTTCTATGAGGGGCAAGCCACAGGGTTGTAACCCTAACCAAAACCCTAACCCTAACCCTAACTCTAACCCTAACCCTAACCCTAACTCTAACCCTAACCCTAACCCTAACTTCTGACATGCGCCCCCGGTGGGTGCTACGTCTGTAAGGGCAGGTCTGTGGGGGCAGGTCTGTGGGGGCAGGTCCGTGGGGGCAGGTCTGTGGGGGCAGGTCTGTGGGGGCAGGTGGTTAGGGTTACATCCCTGTGGCCCTCATAGAAGGACTCAAGAGCACGACTGAGTCTTAACCTCAGTTCAAACACTCACCGTCATCATTGGCTCAGAGAAGCCAGGTACTACCTGGGAAGGCCTGCCTCAGAGCCTCAGAGCTGTCCGGCTGTCCTCTGTGGTTGTCGATGGAGTTGTTTTTTTTCCATTCTATACAAAATATTTACAACTGTGTTGCAGCCATCAACTGCAAGCTTCCGGTACACTTTGGCACAGGACATGTAGCAGCCAAGGACAGAACCACCGACGTTGCGGTTTCCGGACGACCCTCTCTACCCAATGAGCCACGGTATTTATAATCACACAGTTGTAAATATTTTGTATAGAATGGGAAAAAAATAACTCAATCGACAACCATTTTGTTATTGTTAATGTTATTTAATATGTTAAGATGCTTTATTACAGGGAGCACTCACTAAAATCCCACATAAATATATTCAGTGTATATATATATATATATATATATATATATATATATATATATATATATATATATATATATATATATATATATATATATATACCTCCTGTGTCTTATGGAGGACGAAAAATGTCTTAAGTATAAATAAATAAATGCATTAATAAATGTATAACTACTTTTATTTTTGGTCCTTAAAGTTTATTTTGATGCTCAATTTGTTGTACTTTTACTTCAGTAAGACTTTGAGTAAGTACAATTTGAATGCAGGACTTTTACTTGTAAAAGAGTATTTCCACCATGTGGTGGTATTAATACACATTTGTATTAAGATGTAGATGTGTCCCTCCAGAAGAAGCTGCATCCACCCTCTGGCTCCTCTGTGATGAACAACGCTCACATGCTCCTGCTGAAGCATGGTGGGTCTGGTTTCCTGTTTGTTTTAGAGAGATGTACACGCTGTCATACACACCATCATTCCAGCCCACGTACAAGAAGATATTCATTTAATGACATTCTGATTCTCGTCTGTTTCCATCTCACTGATGGATGAAGATGAAGAGCTGGAGAGACGATGCTGAGTATCTCTCCTTCAAAGCAACAAGTGCAGCGCTGTGAGTAAACAGTTGCTGTCTTTTGTTTCTTTGTTTCTACCACCTGAAGATTTAAAATCAGTTACAGTTCAGCCAGTATTCTATTCAGTATATATGATCTATTTTTTGTTTGTGTTTAACAGCTGTTTCTGCATCATCATCATCATCGTCATCAACAGCCAGACAACAACAGGCTTCAGGAAGAAAACAATTCTCATCCCACATGAAGCATGACTTGAAGCGTTCTCATGTTGACCGTGTTCTGGTACTGTTTGTGTTGTTCTACTTGTTGTCCTAGTGACTCTGAATTGAAACCAGTCATGATGAGAGTACGTATCACTCTGTTTTCTTATATAGATAAAAAGAAAAAATATGTATATGTGAAACTTCTGTTACTAACACCTGAATGCATGTGTTTGAAGTGTGCCATGTTGCTTCACCTGCCTAGGTTACATCATACTGAATATTAACCCATTGAAACATAAACACACGTGTATGAATGAAGTATATTCTTTATATATTAATGTGAGAAACAGTCTGTTTCATTGGATAAGGCTGAGAAAGGCAGGTGAAGTAACCATACTAACAGTAGTGTTTGTATGTTGTCAAAAAATAAATGACTGACATGTTTTTTTCTGTTGTAGAACCATCTGCTGCACTGGCTGCACCAACTCCTCTGAAGGGTTCACAAGTAGATGGTAAATGCATCTAACATTTAAACATGTCCATCATATTCACTGTGCTCATATCCGTTATAAAGCATTGGTTCTGGTTTGTGATCCTTCTCTCCTTGCAGCCGCCGCTCTAACTGTGAAGAGACCAGTGCCTGTTCCCCAGGAGCTCATGTGTCTGCTGCCAGAAGGAGCGGCTCGTCCATCAACAGTTCCTGGTGTGCATTATTTGACCTGTATTTGCTTCTTAAAAATATCCATATGTGGTGTCCATCAAAACTGTTGTTAATTCTTTAAAGTGTGTTTCATTGTTGTAGATTAGATACTGCTGCACTGTATTCAGACAGAAAGTAGGCAGCACTCCAGTGTCCAGCTTGCTGAGTTTCACAGACTACAGTGTAGATGTCATGTTACATTCTTGCTTCATGTTACTGTCAATAATAATAATAACATGTTTAATATTCTCTCTAGTGTCAGAGGCACCCCTGATTTCTCCTGAGACCGGTCAACTGTCTCCTGCACAGAGAGATCAACGTTAGTATTAGAATGTTTTTCATGTCAAAAAGATTAAATCAAGTCGCACAAAAATGGTACTAATTAGCCCTGTTTATTCTTGTCTGACTAGGTGAGCCATTACCCAGGCCGTTAGCTGTGCCCACCCGTCCTCCTCCACAGCTCCCTGGCTACGACCAGGAAGTCAGCCAGTGGACCTGTTCGCAGCAGCAGAGGATCTGGAAGACAGAGCTGGAATCCATGGGTCTCTGGCCGGGCTCCTTTCCTGTGCGCAACCTCATGAAGATGGTGTCATTGTGGCGTCTACCTCCCCAGCCAGAATTAATCGACAGCGTCTCAGATCTTCCTTCCCCAAAGTACTTTCAGCTCCATCCCTTCTTCATGTGGAAGCCAGAGAATGAGAACTTAATGGCTAGACTGAGGAACAATTACACTCTGCCGTGCATTGAAGGTTGTGCCCGGCCTCAAGTTGTCTCTGCAGGTGTTGGTAGACCTCGTGCGATTGTCGGTGTCACTGGACAGTACCACCTGTTGTCATCCAGGCTGTGCTGCAAAGTGTGCAGGAAGAGGTGGTACGCTGACAACCCAGTGTGGCTGGACAAACTCCCAAAGAGGTTCACAAACCTGTTGCCAGAAGTACTGAGCTACAAGAAGGCCATTTGTAAATCGGTCATGGACGAGCTCAGGCGGACAGGCAACTCACCCACCGACATGGCAAAGCAGATCATGGAGATGATGCGCCTGAAATTTGAACGTGCTCACCTGGCCTACCTCCTCAGCTGCCAAAACATCATGGATGCTGAGGCAGGAAAGTACGACCAAAGAACCATCACTCAGTTCATCAGACAGGAAACCAAGCCAGCTCCCTTCAGAGAGTACGCTGATCCAGTTGGCTGGAACGGGATCTCTGTGTCTGCTCACTACCTGACCGACTGCCTGCTGCACGAGTACCAACACCAGGAGAGTGCCATCAAAAAACTCCTGCAGGATACCTTTGGACAGGCTCTCCGCTCAGACCACACACGCAAAGTTGCGAGGAAGGTCACCTTTTCATCCGGCACCATGTCCTCGTATGCGGTCATGAATGAGAACTGGATGATCCTTTCATGGGTGATGGTGCAGTCGGAGACAGAAAAGTCCCTGAAGCCCATGTACGAGGGACTAGCACAGCGCTACAGCACTGCAGGCATAGAGAAGGCACAATACCAGTGGGTAGACAGGTAAATTATAATCAGTACTTTTTACCATCATTGGTGACACAAACAGCTCAGAATCACACTTACATTGCTTTTCATATTTCCAGTTTGATGACAGAAAATCCCTTTGCATTCATTTTATTGTGATGACCATATACACTGGACTACACATGGTGGTTGATATGACTGCTCATTCATGGCTATACTTTGTCTATATTTTTTCTTTCAGGGATTGCTGTGCAGCATTTAAGGTGGCTGAATCGTTTGCAGGAGAGCATCTGAACTGGGATTCTTGGAGAACAACTGATGCCATTGTTGCCGGGGCCACTTCTGGTAACCTGCTGAACACCTGTGCATCAAGATCCCACTTCAGTGCAAACATAACTATCAAGCTGGACTTATTCCACTGTATGAGGCGGTTCCTCCGTGAGTGTGTGTCAGAGCATCATGCCCTGTACAGCTCTTTTGCTCAGTTGCTGTCTGCAGCTTTTTCTGTGGTGGATCAGGAAGACCTGCAGAGGCTTAAAGCTGCATATGCCTTCTGTGGAATTCAGCCTGCCAACCCAACCAAGCCCCACATTCGCGAGCACTGCAGGACCAGGATTCCACAGCCTGAGGAGCTCATCAAGAGGGTTGAGGGAGTTTTCCAGCAGTTTCACCTCGCGAGTGATCCAAATGGCGCTCTTCTCTTCAAGCCCTCAATGCTGAAGGCATGGCGGATTCAGCGGGTGCACATCCTGCGAAGTTGCCTGAGTGATCCTGTGGTGGAAGGTGGGACTTTGTACAGGTATGGCGGAACACTGCAGCTGAACCATGTGCAGGGTGAAGGGGCCAAAGTTCCTGTTTGGATCCCCATCAGAGGCACGTCTCAGCAGGAGGGCTATCACTTCCACCAGGCTCAGTGGGTCACTGGAACACGTGTTTCCACAGAGCTGTTTCAAGCTCAGGGGATGACTGGGGTGGCACGGTGGAACTACCAGCGCCTGGTGGACTTGAAGCAGCCAGGCGTTCACCTCCCAGCTGTCTTTGATTCGGCATTGGTTGCACAGCTCAACGCGGTCTCTGAATGGGTGTTGGGGCAGGTCAAGTATCCAGCTTTTCATCTCACTAGTAGAGACACTGGAGAGAAGTTTGGCCTGGAATACGTTGAGCCTGGTTGCCGCCCAGTTCTTCTAGACTGGGACAAGCACAGGAGCAAGACAGACTCCGCCCAGGCCCAGAATTCACCTCCTCAAAGCGGCCCGCCCGCTGCCCAGACTGCGCTTCCTCGGTCATCCTCAATGGCACCGCCCAAGTTGCTTCAGTTTTCTCCATGCCCTGCTGCTGATTCTGCTGCCAAACCAGAAGTGAATCCCACTACAACAGGTAAACATCTAACAGACAGACAAAGTAGTGCATCAGACTTCAGTTGGTAGTAACTTGATTTTATTCATATTTAATGACAAGCGTAATGGATGATTCACTTTTCCTTTTTTACGCAATGTGACAATATTGTGCAATTGAAAACATGTACAAAAACATACCAGTCAGCCATTTATCTAAAAGCGGAAAGTGTGTTTTCACCCATACAAGTGTATGAATTAGGGCTTTTCCCTTCTGTAGGTCAGAATGTCTTATTGTACTCTGTCTTTTGTTTTTATAGAAACCACACGTCGGCCGTCTCTGCCCCTGCTGTCCTCACCAACTGGCGCCCGCACTGGACCTGTGAAGACAGGAGGGAGAGTTTTTGTGTTGGACCACAAGCGATGGCCGGCCCCCATGAAGGCAGCCATCGACAACCTGCTCAATATTCACCGTGGGCAGAAGGACATGCTCAGGCTTGTGGACCAGGACTATGCTGCTCTAGTTCACAACTCCTGTACAGACCCCAACAGCATGCTCCACCCAACAACAAAACTGCACATGTCACTGTATGTAAAGCACCTGAGCAAATTATTAAACACCAGCTCATCTTTGAACATCAGCCCAGAAAAACTGCAAGAGAGGCAGGAACTCTGGCACTCTCTGACAGAGGGCAGTGAGACCACCAGTGTGCCAGTTGGGACCATGCCCGTTGCAGTCATTAACCCACCTCCACCTGTTCAGACCCTGACTCAAGCCTCCATTGAGGAAATAGTACGAAACATCATGGAGAAACAGCAGCAGCAACAACAACAACAACAACAGTCAAAGGAAAAGAAGACCCAGACAAAAAGGTGTCTTTCTTGTGGCCAGCCAAAGTCCAGGTATGAGAATGATGGTTCGTCTATCCACTTCTTCTTCCAGCAGGGCCCTGTCAGATACTTTTACTGCTCCACGAAAGTTTTTAAAGCTTATGGTGCAGACGGTCTGACAAACCCAAGAATGCCCTTTGTCGACTTTGCAGAGACAAAGTTCTTTCAGCTGGAACTGGATGCCACAAGGAAAAGGGTGGAGGAGAGAGGACAGCAGAAGAGGAAGAGGACTGAATCCCATCCCACAGGTCGTAAGTGCGGATTCTGTCAGATGGAACTGAAGCAGGGCCCAAACAGTCCCCATGTTCATACGGGGTTCCCTGGACTAACAGGGAAGTACATTTACTGCCCTGGTAAAGTCTTTTCCTTTTACAAAGACCAGGGCATGGAGCAGGAGATGACCTGGACTGAGTTCCAGAGGTCTCCTTTTTATGAGACAGAAAAAAAGAGATGGGAGGTTGAAAAGGGAAAATAAGAGACATGAGTGTTTTGTTGTGTATATACTGTATATATTTGCTCATTTTTTACTGGATTTATTATTATATTTGTTGTACATATTTGTGTTTTGTATTTGTGACCTTGCACTATGGGCTCTGTGTTCAACATTTACTGTCCCTGTTGTGTTTAATAAATATATTTTGTTCACTAATGTTTACATGTCTCAATAATAAGTGAATCATTATAGTGAACAGTAAATAAATATTTAATTGAAGTAATTAAGTGATTGCAATTTAAATGTTCATAATTAGGAAAACTGCAATATAATAGGTTAATAGCCATAAATAAATCATGCACTTGATAATATGTCTGCCACTACAATCCAGTGATAATCAGTAAATGGTAAAGTTGGATACACATTTCTTGATTCATAAATAGCTCTTTATCATTGATGAGTGGCTTTGCCCCAACTGAGACTCGAACCTGCGTCCAGGAGCTGAAACCAGCACTGTAAAAGTGGACTTTGAGCACCTTGGACAGCGTTAATAATGCTGCAATTTCATTGGCTGTCAGTGTATGCCAACTATATGCGACTGGCCTCCGCGTGACAAGCAGAGACACTGTCCACTATACTAACGAGGACTGCTCCAGTAGTACTTTTGGCTAGGAAAAAAAAAAGGTGCCGCTGTTCCGGCCTTTAAAGGGAATTCTTAGAGCTATACAAGGGAGGCTTTGAGTTTAGTTGACATTTACTGTCACTCAATGACACAGCATCTGTGACTGAATCCATTCAGAAATCATGTTGTCTGGCATCTGAAATGTTTGCAATCAAGTGTGAATGTTGCATGAGCTTGGGCACATGCGTAAAAGTCATTTTAAGCAGTTTCCGTAGGGTAGTGGTTATCACGTTTTCCTCACACACAAAAGGTCCCCCGATCGAAACTGGGCGGAAACACTGTTCTTTGTTCCTGCTTACTCCACACAATAAAACTCTACTTAGAGGAATTGTCAGTAAATTGGATAATAGGTACAACTCCCCCAGTGTTATCTCTTCCTCCACACAATCAAAGTCTTTTGAGTTGCAATCCCAGCAAACTGGATGAAAAGAAGCACTATGTGAATAATGTTTTCTCTCAGAGATACTTGAACTCTGTCATTTGGGGCAGTCACTCACTCCCACCTCGGGGTGAGCAATACTCCACTCTCTGGTTGCGAACCACGGCTTCGTACTTGTAGGTGCTATCTGTAATACTGACTGCTTCACACTCGACTGCAAACTGCCCCAGTGTGTGCTGAAGGTCACGGCCTGATGAAGCCAACAGATCAACATCATCTGCAAAGAGCAGAGAAGCAATTCTGAGGTCCCCCAGCTGCACCTCGAGTTGAGTTGGTCGGGATCCGGAATTCCTCACAGGGTTCCACCATTTGACAATACCCCGAGTCAGGGACAGCAGTTCTTCTCCCTTGTAGGTGCCGACTCTCATCCCAACCGCTTCACACTTGACTGAAAACTGCCCCTTGTGTGCTGCTCCTGAGTAGTCTTATTGTTTGCCAGAATTTCCTTGAGACCAACCATGGCCAACCATTCCCCCCTAATCCAATGTGTGGTATGAATATCACATTTCATGGACAAATGATTTCAAATATCAGCATGTTGGCAGTGATGAATTTTCCATTCTGATGAGCCGTAAAGACCTTTCATGCATGCTGAGGTAGGTGATCATATCGTCAATGTGAAGCGGTCTCTGACAGGAGGAACACGATTGATATGTCACCATGATCTGTGTTAAATGGCTGTTTTCTTACTTGCAGCTGGTAGAAAACTCCCCGTCAGGGAATCGAACCTTGGTCTTCCTCGTGACAAGCGGAGATCCTGTCCACTATACTAACGAGGACTGCTCCAGTAGTACTTTTGGCTAGGAAAAAAAAAAGGTGGCGCTGTTCCAGCCTTTAAAGGGAATTCTTAGAGCTATACAAGGGAGGCTTTGAGTTTAGTCGACATTTACTGTCATTCAATGGCACAGCAGCTGTGACTGAATCCATTCAGAAATCATGTTGTCTGGCATCTGAAATGTTTGCAATCAAGTGTGAATGTTGCATGAGCCTGGGCACATGTGTAAAAGTCATTTTCAGCAGTTTCCGTAGGGTAGTGGTTATCACGTTTGCCTCACATGCAAAAGGTCCCCCGATCGAAAGTGGGCGGTAACACTGTTCTTTGTTCCTGCTTACTCCACACAATAAAACTCTACTTAGAGGAATTGTCAGTAAATTGGATAATAAGTACAACTCCCCCAGTGTTATCTCTTCCTCCACACAATCAAAGTCTTTTGAGTTGCAATCCCAGCAAACTGGATGACAAGAAGCACTATGTGAATAATGTTTTCTCTCAGAGATACTTGAACTCTGTCATTTGGGGCAGTCACTCACTCCCACCTCGGGGTGAGCAATCCTCCATTCTCTGGTTGCGAACCACAGCTTCGTACTTGTAGGTGCTATCTGTAATACTGACTGCTTCACACTCGACTGCAAACTGCCCCAATTGTTTCAACAGAAATGGAAGAAATGGTTGGAAGATCTTGAAAGAGTGAAAAGTTTCAAGGTCAGTAGATGCTTCAAACCTAAAGACTTTGGAGACACAGCATCTGCTCAATTGCATCATTTCTCTGATGCCAGTGAAAATGCATATGGAACTGTAACATACATCAGGAGGCAAAACAACAAGAACAAAGTACATGTTGCTTTCATACTTGGCAAAGCCAGGGTGTCTCCATTAAAACAAGTGACTATCCCTCGCTTGGAACTGACAGCCGCTGCTCTTGCTGTCAAAGTGGACAAGATGCTACAATCAGAGCTACAGCTTCCTTTGGAGAAGTCACAATTCTGGACTGACAGTACATCAGTACTAAAATACATCAAAAATGAGGACAAAAGGTTCCAAACATTTGTTGCAAACAAAATATCAACTATTAGAGAGGCATCACACACTTCACAGTGGAGATACATTCCTACAGCACAAAACCCAGCAGATGACGCCTCAAGGGGACTGAAAATTGAACATTTGGTTCAAAAGAGATGGATTGAAAGTCCAAAGTTTCTGTGGAAAGCAGAACAAGATTTGTCAATGCACTTCTTGGATTTGTACATTGCTGAGGACCTGGAAGTTAAAAGGAACTTCACAATAAATGCAATTGTCACTGAAGATGATTCAAGTCCCACGCATGAACTGATTACTCACTTTTGGAGACTCACAGACACACATTTATTGTGTGTTTGTATATATATATATATATATATATATATATTATACACACTATAGTAGTCTTGGAAGCAATGGGAAAAAAGGTAGTTTGTGTTCCAACCGCTCTCCTAACCTTTATATTCAGGTATCCCTTTTTCGACACTATCACTCACCTGTACTAACTTAGACCTGCCCCAGACCTGCTATGTCCACAGCAGTGGTCATTGGGGGGTAACCTCGTTACCCCCCAGTTGACTTCCTGCTTCCTTACAGTGCAGTTGCTTTGCTGCTTGCTCTTGCCTCTGCTTACATTTTCTTGCTTTTCTTCTTGTTTTTTCTTCTTGTTTTTCTTCAAAACATTTTTCTCTCTTCACTCTTCAACGTTTGAGTGGAGACAAATCCAGAAAGTCGTTGAGTTATATGGGTTGTTAGCTAATGCTAACTAGCAGCTAAGCTAAAGCTAAGTAGCAGCAAGATCCCTCCCTTGTCCATGGACGACTACCTCAAACTCCTGCAGAAGATTGCAGTCTTGGAAATAAAAATCCACCGACTAGAAGTAAACGTGGAGGTAAATGGACTGTGTGGGAATGATACCACTTTACCATGGACTCAAAACATTGGACAAACGGAAGCGAAGACACAGCTAATTAGCACCACCAGGCCTACCAAGAAACAGGAGGAGAGAGCAGATAATGTATCTTCAAATGGTAGTCCTCCCTGGAACTCTCTCGGTGCAAAGCCGAAGAGAAAATCATACCCTCAGGATGTGGGTATGAGACGACTAACAGGCAGAGCACAGCGCCCTGAGATTTGTGATGCGACTGGCTGGCCTGCACTAATACACAGACAGAACTCCTCCTCAACCCCTGCACTCAGACGGACAAAGCCAAGGACAGCTGAGAAAAAACAGATTTCAAAACAGATTTGCTCCATTGTCGCAGGATCCTAAATCTCCATCTGATGACCTGGATAAGCAGCTATCTTCTCAAAGCAGGGTAAGAACTGTGAGTAAATGTGAGAGTAAAAGGCCACAGGGAAAGCTAATGACTGGGCCGGAGACTCTAATTGTTGGTGACTATGCTGTAAAAGATGTCAGAATGATGTGCAGCAAGAATACCAAAATACTCTGCTTTCCGAAAGATACGGTCTCTAACATGAAAGACAAAATCCTGGACATTGTGGCTGACCATCCCACGGTGAAAAACATCATTGTGCATACAGGAAGCTGTGATATTGTGAAACAACAGTCTGAAGTTCTGAAACGAGACTTTATTGATCTGTTAAACAGTTAGCTCTGCCGAGGCTGAGGTGTTTATCCTCTTCCACCAGTCAGAGGAGGAGACGAAGGATTCAGCAGGCTGTTTGCACTGAACAAATGGCTGTCAACTGCATGTACTGACCATTCAGTACATTTTATCAACAATTTCTACCTTTTTTGGGGGCGCAGGCATCTTTTTAAGGCACATGGAGTTTGCCTGAACAAGTCAGGGGTAAAACTATTTACCTCTAACCTATTTTTCTTCCTGCGTCACCCGTCTGTTCCCACTGCCAAGGACAAGAGACAAGAGGAATCTAAACAAGAGATAACCACACAGCATTGCCGTAGAGACCTTACAGGAAGGATGCCCCCGCCTAACGAGAGCCAAGAGGAGGAGCCTCCAACCTCATCATCAGGGGCCGCCTCTGATCTCCCACTTTCCCCACCCTTCCGAGAGGAGGAGTCTTTACCTCCCTTCCCAGCACTACTTCCACCCCCCAGACTCCATCCAGGTCCCTTTCCTCTCTCACACTCTCCCCATCCTCCCCCCACCTGGAGTTCACCGACCACATGAAAGAGCTGGTCATTGCTGGAACCAAACACACTCCTCGCCCCTCTCCTCGACGTACAGTTCCAGCCCCGCAACTGACTCTAAGTCCAGTTTTGACACAATTGGCGAAGGTAAAGCGCCGTGCCCCTCTCCCACCTCCACTACTGTCTCCCCTACATGATAAAGGCAATAATTGATATCTTCCGGGTCCAGGCTACAAGGCTAATGACACCAATGATTCTCTCCAGCAAACGTATCAAACTTAACATTCATTCCTCGTCAGCCTGTCCAAATAAATTGGGCAAATAAAGTTTTAACCACATTAAACTTAACTTTATTAAATGTCAGGTCTCTGTCAGGAAAAACATTTTTAATAAATGATTTTATTGTTAGGCACAAACTGGACATTTTGTTTTGAACTGAAACATGGTTAAACCAAGATAACAGTGCAGCTGTTCTTATTGAATCAACACCTCACAACTTCAGTTTCATGAGTGAAACAAGAGCGCATAAGAAAGGTGGTGGAGTTGCTATTTTATTTAATGATTCTCTTCAATGCAAGCAGGTGTCCTTTGGTCATTTTAACTCTTTTGAATATGTGGCTCTGAATTCTACTCAAGCTTTATTCCTAAACATTTACAGACCACCTAAATACTGTGCAACCTTCTTTGATGAGTTTACTGAACTGCTGTCTATAATCTGTATTGATTTTGACTGTGTTGTTATTGTTGGCGATTTTAATATCCATGTTGATAATCCCCAGGACAGAGGGTCTATAGAACTATGTGGTGTCCTTGAAAACTATGATCTGACTCAGCATGTGACAGGACCCACCCACAACAGAGGACACACTCTGGACCTAATCATCACCAAGGGTGTAAACATTTCCAAGGTTGCTGTGACTGATGTTGCACTCTCTGATCATTTCTGTGTTTTCTTTTAGAGTGCAATCTCCTTGCACTCAAATGTCCAAACCGAGGTTGTGACAAAGCGTTACATCTCTGAAAACACCAGTGAACTGTTTATTCAGAAGTTCTCCTCCACACCAGCCCTCTCTTGCATCTCAGTCAATGAGCTTGTAGATAGCTTCAATTCTAAAGTTAAACATGTTATTGATGCCATTGCACCCACTAAAGTGAAGGTTGTCTCGGGTAAGCAAAGATCTCCTTGCTACGCTGGTCAGAATAGAGAAAAGAGAATGTCGGAAAGCTGAACGCAGGTGGCGAAAAACAAATCTCCAGGTTCACTGTGACATCTATAAAGAGAGACTTCGCAATTATAATTTGGAACTTAGAAATGCAAGGCAGTCCTTCTTCTCTGACATCATAACTAAAAACAATAACAATACACGCGCCTTATTTGCTACCGTCGACCGGCTAACAAACCCTCCAGTGTCAGTAGCTGCTGAGCTCCAATCCACCTGGGCATGCAATCAATTTGCCTCATTTTTTACTGACAAAATTCAGAAAATTAGACAAGCAGTCAGTGCCTCCACACCAACCACAGGATATGTGTTGTCCCCATCTCTGAATAATATCCATTCAAATATCATGCCACAATTTCATTCAATCGACCTTAGAAGCCTAGAAGACATTATTCAACATCTGAAGTCATCCTCCTGCTGCTTGGATATTCTACCAACACACTTTTTCAAAAATATTTTGAGCTGCTTGACCACTGATCTTTTACAGATTGTAAACACATCCCTTCTCTCAGGTGTCTTCCCACAAGCCCTAAAAACTGCAGTTATTAAACCACTCCTAAAGAAGGCTAATTTAGACTCCGCAACAATGAAAAATTATAGGCCAATATCAAACCTCCCACTTTTAAGTAAAATAATTGAAAAAGCGGTTTTTCAACAACTGAACAACTTCTTGGCTGTAAATAACAGTTTTGATGTCTTCCAGTCAGGCTTTCGACAGCACCACAGTACTGAAACTGCTCTTGTTAAGGTTTTCAACGACATCCACTTAAACACAGACAATGGCAGAATTTCAGTCTTAGTATTAATGGATCTCAGTGCTGCATTTGACACGGTCGACCATGATATACTACTAGAAAGACAAAAAATCTGGGTGGGACTCTCTGGCACAGCACTCAACTGGTTTGAATCCTACTTGAAGGACAGAGAATACTTTGTGTCTGTAGCTAATTACACATCAGAGCTGACTAAAATGACATGTGGTGTTCCCCAAGGTTCAATACTGGGGCCTCTTCTGTTCAACATCTACATGCTTCCACTAGCTCAGATTATGGAAAACAACAAAGTGTGTTATCATAATTATGCAGACGACACACAAATCTACATAACTATATCACCAGGAGACTATAATCCCATACAGGGACTGGCTAAATGCATTGAACAAATCAACAACTGGATGTGCCAGAATTTTCTTCAATTAAACAAAGATAAAACGGAAGTAATTGTTTTTGGTACCAAGGATGAACGATTGAAAGTCAGCGCTCAGCTTCAATCACTGATGTTAAAAACCACAAACAAAGCCAGAAACCTAGGTGTAGTTATGGATTCAGACCTCAACCTGAACAGCCACATCAAGACAATCACAAAATCAGCCTACTATCACCTGAAGAACATATCAAGGATTAGAAGACTTATGTGTCAACAGGATTTGGAAAAACTTGTCCATGCATTTATTTTCAGTAGACTGGACTACTGTAACGGTGTGTTAACAGGTCTCTGTAAAAAGTCAGTCAGAAAGCTGCAGCTGATTCAGAACGCTGCAGCTCGAGTCCTCACTAAGACCAAGAAAGTGGATCACATCACTCCAGTTCTGAGGTCTTTGCACTGGCTCCCTGTCCAACAAAGAATTGACTTTAAAATCCTGCTGTTGGTTTATAAAGCACTGAATGGTTTAGGGCCAAAATACATCTCTGATCTGCTGCTACCCTATGAACCATCCCGAACCCTTAGGTCGTCTACTTTCTGTTCCCAGAGTCAGAACTAAACATGAAGAAGCAGCGTTCAGTTCTTCTGCTCCACATATCTGGAACAAAGTCCCAGAAAGCTGCAGGTCTGCAGAGACCCTCAGCTCCTTTAAATCCAGACTGAAGACTATTCTGTTTGCTGCTGCCTTTGATTGAACCACATTCAAGGATTTTAATCAATTTCTGCATTTTACTACTGTATTTTATTTCTTAAACTGCACTGCACTGTTTTTAGCTTTTTCGTGTTTTAATGACTGTTTTTAATGTTTCTTAATTGTTTGTTGTCTGGGGGGGGGGGGCAGCCCTCTAACTGTCAACCCTTCTCACTGACGGTGCAATCTTTTTTTCTTTTTTATTCACTGACCATTTCCATGTCTGACAAAGTCCCCGGCTCATCCTCACATCACAGAGACTGTTTTCATATTTTAAATTGCTTTAATTTTCAAGTTATTGGCTTTAATATGGCTGAGGCTGCCCCTTGGAATTGTGGGTAGTTACCAAAACCGCTGTTTAAGTATGGATGTATTAACAATTCTCATGACATATCCATAACACAGTAACTTTTAACAGTTGTGTGCTGATTGATGAGACTAGCCACAAACGTAATCCCTCTTCTGTTAGCCACAGCTTCCATCGTAGTACAGTTTGTGTGTTATACAGGAAACACGAGCCATCACATTGTTTAGTCGTTTTGTTATGTTTTGAATGTCACATCCAATCAAGCAGTTATCAATTCTGTGCTAGATTCAGTTGGAAATGAGATGCAGTACCGTTTTTCAGCCACAACAAAGTGCCATTGGGCTGATGGCGCTGTTTTACTATTTTGTTATGTTTTATTACAGGGAGCACTCTCTTGTAAAATCGCACATAAATATATTCAGTATATATATGTATATATATATATATACATATATATACACATATATATATATATATATACATATACATATATATATATATATATATATACATATATACATATATATACATATATACATATATATATACATATACATATATATATACATATACATATACATATACATATATATATATATATACATATACATATACATATACATATATGTATATATATATACATATACATATACATATACATATATATATGTATATGTATACATATGTATTTAATATGAAAGTAAAAATGCAACTATGCAGACAAACTTCAAGTGGCAAACTTCTGAGCAAAATTCAGATTTTATCCTGGTGGTCAGCAAGCAACACAATCCCAAGGCAATCCTTAAGTACCTGGAGATCTCTACAGTCTGTTACAAAGACAAAATGAAGTAACAGCACTCCTTATAAAGACACAGAACTCTTATTTCTTACCACATAGAGAAGTTCCTATTTTTGATGGAGATCCTCTCAAATTTAGATCATTCATCAGAGCATTTAAACATTGTGTGGAAGCTAAAACAAACAACAAAGGAGATTGTTTGTATTATCTTGAGCAATTCACTAGGGGGCAGCCTAGAGATCTGGTGCGTAGCTGCCAGCACATGGCTCCAGAAAGAGGTTATGCTGTGGCCAAAGACCTTCTTGGAAAACATTTTGGAAATGAAATAAAGGTCACAGCTGCCTATGTGGATAAAATCATTGGATGGCCTGCTGTTAAGGCAGAAGATGTTAAAGGGCTACAGGCATATGCATTGTGTTTACGAGAGTGTTGCAACGCTATGGAGGAATTGCAATATTTAGATGAACTCAATATGCCATCAAACATGAAAATAATAATGCAGCAACTTCCTTACAAACTCAGAGAGAAATGGAGAGCGACTGTGTGTGACATCTCTGAAAACCAAGGTCGCAGATCTGGCTTTAGAGACATTATCAAGTTCATCGAGTACCAAGTCAAGATCGTTTCTGATCCAATCTTTGGCAACATTCAAGACACTCAAGGTGGTGTAAATAAAGGAGGTAACAACAAGGCAAAGTCAGAGCAAAAATCACAGTTCAAAAGAAACAGCTTTGCAACTGCTGTGTTTATGTCTACTGAACCAGCTGTGAATGCAACCAAGAAAAGCATTCAGACTCAAACGCAGAGTCTGTCACTTGCAATTTCAAATGTTGGTTCCTGTTTGTATTGTATGCATGGACACGCATTGGAGCATTGTCCACAATTGCAAAAAACAAGGCATCGGGAAAAATTGGACTTTCTGAAAGAGAAAAGAGTTTGCTTTGGTTGCCTGCACATAGGACACATGAGCAAGGATTACAAAAAACACTTAACTTGCAAAGTTTGCAACCAAAGTCATCCCAGCATTCTTCACATTGAGAAAAAGGAAAGAAGCAAAGGCAAAGATCAGCCAAAGGACCTGTCGGTGAGTGGCACGGCTGTCTCTACTTGTGGTCATACAGGGGCCGGGGGCAGTAACGGCATGCTTTCAATCTTACCTGTCAATGTTAAGTGTACAAAAGGAAACAAAATTGTACAAACTTATGCATTTGTCAAAGGTTTGGAAATCTCTGAATTTGCTGACAAGCAGTTTTTTGAGCTTCCTATGTTCACTCAGAAGGAAATGCCAGTGTCGACAAACAATATCATTCCTGAAGAAGAGTTGTCGAAGTGGACTTACCTGGAAGATGTACATATTCCCTGTATTAACACTGATGTTGATTTGTTGATTGGCACAAACGCCTCAGAGTTAATGGAACCGTGGGAAGTGATCAACAGCCGAGGAGAGGGACCGTATGCAATAAGAACTCTACTGGGCTGGGTGATTAATGGACCTCTTGGAAACAGTGCAAAGCAGTGTGAGAGTGGCTACCCTGCTGTTACTGTTAATCGGATTGGTGTTGACAAATTAGAAGAACTGTTGATACAATTGTTGTATCAACAACAATACAATCAAGATTTCAGTGAAAATTTAGAAAAGATAGAAAGTTTATGGAAATAGTGAACGGTTCAGTACAGCTTAAAGATGGCCATTACAAGATTAAGTTGCCTTTCAAGACACCCCATGTAAACCTGCCAAACAACTTTTCTGTTGCTAAACAGCGTGTCAGTTCACTGAAAAGGAGACTTCTGAAGGATGAAAGTTAGCACAAAGAATATTCAAACTTTCTTTCTGATGTCATTGAAAAGGGATATGCTGAAAAGGTGTCAGAGCATCAGTTGGAAGGCTCTGATGGGAACATTTGGTATCTTCCTCACCATGGTGTATACCATCCACAGAAAAGAAGCTTACGTGTTGTGTTTGATTGTGGAGCAGAATTTAAAGGAGTCTCACTGAACAGTCAGCTTCTACAAGGACCAAACCTGACAATTTATTCTAACCTCTTTTTGTCACAGTTTTGTCACGGTTCAGGCAGGAACCTGTAGCAATCATGGCTGTTGTGCAATCAATGTTCCATCAAGTAAAAGTTCACAAACACCTCGGCTGCCTCCTCCCCTCCCCCCTCTGTCCCCCCTGGTGAGCGGCACGGACAATGAGCCCTCTTCTTCAAAGGGCTCTTTCACCACCGACACCATGACCACCCTCCCCCCCTCTCTGTGACGACTGGCCAGGTTAGAAGACAGCTGGAGAGACTCCACCAAGGAAAGGCTGCGGGACCTGATGGCATCAGCCCCAGGGTCCTGAAGACCTGCGCCATCCAGCTGTCTGATGTCCTGCAACACCTCTACAACCTGAGCCTGAAGCAGCAGGAAGTCCCGGTGCTGTGGAAGACGTCGTGCCTGGTTCCTGTAGCAAAAAAGTCGACACCATCTGGCCTCAATGACTACCGACCAGTTGCCCTCACATCCCATGTGACGAAGGTGCTGGAGAGGCTGGTCTTGGCCCACCTCCGACCGCAGGTGAAATCATCACTGGACCCACTGCAATTTGCAGCCTCACGTGGGAGTGGGCGACGCCATCACCTACTGTACCTGCTGCAGCGAGCTCAGTCGCACCTGGATGGAACCGGTGGCTCTGCGAGAATCACTTTCTTTGATTTCTCCAGTGCATTCAACACCATCCAACCAGTGCTACTGAGCGAGAAGCTGCGGGTGGTGAGGGTTAACGCATCCACCGTCTCCTGGATCACTGACTACCTCACAGGCAGACCACAGTTTGTCCGACTGGGCAGTGTGCTGTCTGACACGGTGGTCAGTGATACTGGAGCCCCACAGGGAACTGTTTTGTCTCCCTTCCTGTTCACCTTATACACCACTGACTTCCAATACAACACGGGGTCAAGACATCTGCAGAAGTTCTCTGATGACTCTGCAGTGGTCGGGTGTATAAGGGACGGACGGGAGGAGGAGTACAGGGCAGTTGTGGATGACTTTGTGGAGTGGGCCAGTAGAAATCACCTGCTTCTGAACGTGGCCAAGACCAGAGAGATGGTGGTCGACTTCGGGAGGAGGACGACGGCTCCACAGCCACAGAGTTCTGGGAGAGGATGTGGACATGGTGAAGGAGTACAAGTACCTGGGTGTCTCCATCGACAGCAGACTGAACTGGAAGGCCAACATCAACGCTGTGTACAAGAAGGGGATGAGTCGACTCTTTGAGGAAACTTGGATCCTTCAACATGTGCAGCAAGATGTTGGAGATGCATTCTCAGTCTGTTGTGGCCAGTGCACTTCACTGTAGTCTGCTGGGGGAGCAGCATTGGAGCCGGAGACACAAACCGACTTAAACTGGTTAAGAAGGCCGGCTCCAGCATCGGCTGCAAACTGGACAGTCTGGAACAGGTGGTGGAGAGGAGGACACTGAAGAAACTTTCATATTGGATTACCTGGACCACTTTCTCCAACAGACTGATCCAGCTCCGCTGTCATAAGGACAGGAGAACGTTCCTGCCTACTGCTATAAGACTGTATAACAAATCACCTCAGGCCAAATCATTCACTGTTGGTTAAACCAATGCACTACTGTTTATTTAGTTGATTTAATATTCTGTCATTCCATTTCATTGTGTATATAGTGTGCATTCTTTATCTAATATCTTTACCGTTTTATTATAATTGTATATATTGTGTATTGATATGTGCATTTTTATATTATGATTTTACTGTAACTTATTGCAACAAAATAATTTCCCCTCACAGGATCAATAAAGTTACTAACTAACTAAGTAACTATTTAGGACAAAAATAAAAAATTAAAATTCCTGACCATGCAAATCTCAGGATGCACATGGTCAGACCCCACTCTTTTCTCTGCCTTCCCCTCAGGAGAAATGAGGAAACCAAAATATCAGCTAACAGTTTTATTTAAAGCAGAGATAACAGTAGGTACAAGCAGAAACATTTTAAGACGCAAAATTGACTCTTGCATGGTTCCTCACACCTATACCCTACTATTTAACGGACCATCAGTGTAGCGCCGAGGAGGTCGATGGCAGCGTCACCGGGGACCCAGTCGACAGCAGGCGCGACGGCGGGGACTCGGTCGACGGCGGGGACCCAGTCGACAGCAGGCGCGACGGCGGGGACTCGGTCGACGGCGGGGACCCAGTCGACAGCAGGCGCGACGGCGGGGACTCGGTCGACGGCGGGGACCCAGTCGACAGCAGGCGCGACGGCGGGGACTCGGTCGACGGCGGGGACCCAGTCGACAGCAGGCGCGACGGCGGGGACTCGGTCGACGGCGGGGACCCAGTCGACAGCAGGCGCGACGCCGGGGACTCGGTCGACGGCGGGGACCCAGTCGACAGCAGGCGCGACGCCGGGGACTCGGTCGACGGCGGGGACCCAGTCGACAGCAGGCGCGACGCCGGGGACTCGGTCGACGGCGGGGACCCAGTCGACAGCAGGCGCGACGGCGGGGACTCGGTCGACGGCGGGGACCCAGTCGACAGCAGGCGCGACGGCGGGGACTCGGTCGACGGCGGGGACCCAGTCGACAGCAGGCGCGACGGCGGGGACTCGGTCGACGGCGGGGACCCAGTCGACAGCAGGCGCGACGCCGGGGACTCGGTCGACGGCGGGGACCCAGTCGACAGCAGGCGCGACGCCGGGGACTCGGTCGACGGCGGGGACCCAGTCGACAGCAGGCGCGACGCCGGGGACTCGGTCGACGGCGGGGACCCAGTCGACAGCAGGCGCGACGCCGGGGACTCGGTCGACGCCGGGGACTCGGTCGACAGCCGGCGTTCCACTGCAATAAAGACATACGATTATTAAACAATTAAAATCTAAACTTTTATTTTTAAGTGATGTTTAACTTCTCTAGACTTTTACAGTGCTGTGAGAATTATGCATTCATTGACTTGAAGCAAACACTTGCTCTCATTATTTGGCCTTAAGATCTAAAAATACATTTTTTTTTTTACTACAACACAACATATATTGAACTCTTACGGTGTCCGATGATAAATACGCAGCAACTGCAATTTTATGGTCAATGTAGCTTAGACATTTTGTTGGAATCCAAATACCAAAAGCCAGACAGAGCATTAATGAAAACTTAACGAACCACATTATGACACCAGGAACCTGAGCCTTACACTTGCATTTTTCCTATAGGGTTAAGCAGAACCTGCTCACCTTTTTTATACTCTCGCAGAGACATTGACTCATGTGAACGGAAATGTTAAATGTAGGGGGCTTCTCCATGGAGATGTCATTGGAAGACAGATCTATAGTACAAAAGAAATGTACTAATATTCTTACCTCTCAGTTTCCTCTGCGGCACGTCATTGCTTTTTTCACTTGAGCCACCAACAGGTAAACAAGAGCCTATGGACACAGAAGTTGCCATTAATCAAATTGGTTTGCGGTTTGATGGCACATGTGACAAACCTGTCACTGCTAAATGGCATTTCAGGAATATAGAAATTAACATACCTAACTTTTGCTTTTCTCAACTACCAATGTCTTGAATACAAGCTTCAAACAAAACAATTACAAATACCTTTGGTAAGCCAGACAGACAGCGCACAAATAAACAAGGCCCAAAAAGCTCCCATTGCATCAGTCACCAACAGAAAATGCTACCTGGGCCACATGGCAGGTTAAATAACCCCATTGTGCAGGTGTCACAGCTGTTGCTGATCAGCTCTAATTGGCTCTCTCTTCAGAGAGTCAGTGCTGGTTGAGATTCAGCCCTTTCCTGTGAAAAATGTTAAACAATCTATCAGATCATAATACTCTGAGAATGTCGTATTGATAAATAAATAAATAAATATGTTAAGGAGCAATCATAATTTTAAACACAATCTCACATTAACAATATTTTTTTTTACAAAAGGAAGGACAATTTATTCTGATTTACAGTTCTTCAAATCTTTCACTTTTACTCTACTACATGTATTCAACTGCAATGGTTACTAGTTCATTTTATGTCACATTAAAAAAGACTGTCTACCGCCATCGCCCACTGTCATTAGAATGTATCCTCTGTGGACATTGGATATGTGTAGCTAATTCCATAGCAATCCACCTGATAATGTTATTATATATATTATAACCCTGCACACCCACAAGAGGTGTTTGCAGTTATTGTGGCTGATTAGACCTACTCATGTTGAAGGAGCAGACCTGGGCCGGTGCACCCCACATTAGATGACCTGATCCCCCAGGAGAACCACATCGATACCGACTTTAGTGCGGACAAAGACCGTAATTTACATGATGGACACAGAGGACATGTCCCCCCACACTTTTTCAGAAGGTAGTATTGGACCCAAAAAAAGTCCAAAAGCTCTTCATTTACATATATTTTGTATCTATTTAATTTCATATTTTCCATTCCATTATCCAAACTGCGAAGGCAGAGTACACCTTGGACAGGTCGCCAGTTTATTGCACATATAGAGACAGACAAACATTCACGCTCACATTCACACCTATGGGCAATTTTGAGTCTCCAAATAACTGAAGCTGCATGTCTTTGGAGTGTGGGAGGAACCCGGAGGACGTGCAAACCGGGATCGGGGATCGAACCCGGGCCCCTCTTGCTGTAAGGTGCCAGTGCAGCCCCTATTTTTTTCAGATTTTTGGTAAATAATTGATTGCAACTCAGCAGGAACAATTTCACCCATCATGCCAAAAAGAAATCATATCGTAACCAAATAATCTCAATAGTGGCCAAATGAGTGCTCGCAGTCCAGTAATCAGGCATAATATTTACGAGAGATAAGCAATATTGTTTCTTATATGTGTTTATAGACTGTACACTGCTTCCCTAACAACAAGCCATGGATCACCAGTGACCTGAAAGCTCTTCTTCATAAGAAGAAAGCAGCTTTCAGGTCTGGGGACAGAGACGAGCTCAGGAGAGTCCAGCGCGACCTGAAGGTGCAGATCAGGGAGTGCAAGGACACCTACAGGAGGAAGCTGGAGGCCAAACTCCAGCAGAACAATGTGAGGGAGGTGTGGACCGGGATGAAGCTGATTACTGGCTTGAAGGTTGGAGGGAGACAACCATGGGGATCCCTGGAGAGGGCCAACGAGCTAAACTCTTTCTTCAATAGATTTAGCTCACAGCCTTCATCTATCTCCTCCACACACCTCACCTCACCTCACAAACACCTCGGCTGCCTCCTCCCCTCCCCCCTCTGCCCCCCCTGGTGAGCGGCACGGACAATGAGCCCTCTTCTTCAAAGGGCTCTTTCACCACCGACACCATGACCACCCTCCCCCCCTCTCTGTGACGACTGGCCAGGTTAGAAGACAGCTGGAGAGACTCCACCAAGGAAAGGCTGCGGGACCTGATGGCATCAGCCCCAGGGTCCTGAAGACCTGCGCCATCCAGCTGTCTGATGTCCTGCAACACCTCTACAACCTGAGCCTGAAGCAGCAGGAAGTCCCGGTGCTGTGGAAGACGTCGTGCCTGGTTCCTGTAGCAAAAAAGTCAACACCATCTGGCCTCAATGACTACCGACCAGTTGCCCTCACATCCCATGTGACGAAGGTGCTGGAGAGGCTGGTCTTGGCCCACCTCCGACCGCAGGTGAAATCATCACTGGACCCACTGCAATTTGCATACCAGCCTCACGTGGGAGTGGGCGACGCCATCACCTACTGTACCTGCTGCAGCGAGCTCAGTCGCACCTGGATGGAACCGGTGGCTCTGCCAGAATCACTTTCTTTGATTTCGCCAGTGCATTCAACACCATCCAACCAGTGCTACTGAGCGAGAAGCTGCGGGTGGTGAGGGTTAACGCATCCACCGTCTCCTGGATCACTGACTACCTCACAGGTAGACCACAGTTTGTCCGACTGGGCAGTGTGCCGTCTGACACGGTGGTCAGTGATACTGGAGCCCCACAGGGAACTGTTTTGTCTCCCTTCCTGTTCACCTTATACACCACTGACTTCCAATACAACACGGGGTCAAGACATCTGCAGAAGTTCTCTGATGACTCTGCAGTGGTCGGGTGTATAAGGGACGGACGGGAGGAGGAGTACAGGGCAGTTGTGGATGACTTTGTGGAGTGGGCCAGTAGAAATCACCTGCTTCTGAACGTGGCCAAGACCAGAGAGATGGTGGTCGACTTCGGGAGGAGGACGACGGCTCCACAGCCACAGAGTTCTGGGAGAGGATGTGGACATGGTGAAGGAGTACAAGTACCTGGGTGTCTCCATCGACAGCAGACTGAACTGGAAGGCCAACATCAACGCTGTGTACAAGAAGGGGATGAGTCGACTCTGAGGAAACTTGGATCCTTCAACATGTGCAGCAAGATGTTGGAGATGCATTCTCAGTCTGTTGTGGCCAGTGCACTTCACTTTACTGTAGTCTGCTGGGGGAGCAGCATTGGAGCCGGAGACACAAACCGACTTAAACTGGTTAAGAAGGCCGGCTCCAGCATCGGCTGCAAACTGGACAGTCTGGAACAGGTGGTGGAGAGGAGGACACTGAAGAAACTTTCATATTGGATTACCTGGACCACTTTCTCCAACAGACTGATCCAGCTCCGCTGTCATAAGGACAGGAGAACGTTCCTGCCTACTGCTATAAGACTGTATAACAAATCACCTCAGGCCAAATCATTCACTGTTGGTTAAACCAACACACTACTGTTTATTTAGTTGATTTAATATTCTGTCATTCCATTTCATTGTGTATATAGTGTGCATTCTTTATCTAATATCTTTACCGTTTTATTATAATTGTATATATTGTGTATTGATATGTGCATTTTTATATTATATTTTACTGTAACTTATTGCAACAAAATAATTTCCCCTCACAGGATCAATAAAGTTACTAACTAACTAAGTAACTATTTAGGACAAAAATAAAAAATTAAAATTCCTGACCATGCAAATCTCAGGATGCACATGGTCAGACCCCACTCTTTTCTCTCCCTTCCCCTCAGGAGAAATGAGGAAACCAAAATATCAGCTAACAGTTTTATTTAAAGCAGAGATAACAGTAGGTACAAGCAGAAACATCTTAAGACGCAAAATTGACTCTTGCATGGCTCCTCACACCTATACCCTACTATTTAACGGACCGTCAGTGTAGCGCCGAGGAGGTCGATGGCAGCGTCACCGGGGACCCAGTCGACAGCAGGCGCGACGGCGGGGACTCGGTCGACGGCGGGGACCCAGTCGACAGCAGGCGCGACGGCGGGGACTCGGTCGACGGCGGGGACCCAGTCGACAGCAGGCGCGACGGCGGGGACTCGGTCGACGGCGGGGACCCAGTCGACAGCAGGCGCGACGGCGGGGAATCGGTCGACGGCGGGGACCCAGTCGACAGCAGGCGCGACGCCGGGGAATCGGTCGACGGCGGGCGCGACGCCGGGGAATCGGTCGACGGCGGGGACCCAGTCGACAGCAGGCGCGACGCCGGGGACTCGGTCGACGGCGGGGACCCAGTCGACAGCAGGCGCGACGCCGGGGACTCGGTCGACGGCGGGGACCCAGTCGACAGCAGGCGCGACGGCGGGGACTCGGTCGACGGCGGGGACCCAGTCGACAGCAGGCGCGACGCCGGGGACTCGGTCGACGCCGGGGACTCGGTCGACAGCCGGCGTTCCACTGCAATAAAGACATACGATTATTAAACAATTAAAATCTAAACTTTTATTTTTAAGTGATGTTTAACTTCTCTAGACTTTTACAGTGCTGTGAGAATTATGCATTCATTGACTTGAAGCAAACACTTGCTCTCATTATTTGGCCTTAAGATCTAAAAATACATTTTTTTTTTTACTACAACACAACATATATTGAACTCTTACGGTGTCCGATGATAAATACGCAGCAACTGCAATTTTATGGTCAATGTAGCTTAGACATTTTGTTGGAATCTAAATACCAAAAGCCAGACAGAGCATTAATGAAAACTTAACGAACCACATTATGACACCAGGAACCTGAGCCTTACACTTGCATTTTTCCTATAGGGTTAAGCAGAACCTGCTCACCTTTTTTATACTCTCGCAGAGACATTGACTCATGTGAACGGAAATGTTAAATGTAGGGGGCTTCTCCATGGAGATGTCATTGGAAGACAGATCTATAGTACAAAAGAAATGTACTAATATTCTTACCTCTCAGTTTCCTCTGCGGCACGTCATTGCTTTTTTCACTTGAGCCACCAACAGGTAAACAAGAGCCTATGGACACAGAAGTTGCCATTAATCAAATTGGTTTGCGGTTTGATGGCACATGTGACAAACCTGTCACTGCTAAATGGCATTTCAGGAATATAGAAATTAACATACCTAACTTTTGCTTTTCTCAACTACCAATGTCTTGAATACAAGCTTCAAACAAAACAATTACAAATACCTTTGGTAAGCCAGACAGACAGCGCACAAATAAACAAGGCCCAAAAAGCTCCCATTGCATCAGTCACCAACAGAAAATGCTACCTGGGCCACATGGCAGGTTAAATAACCCCATTGTGCAGGTGTCACAGCTGTTGCTGATCAGCTCTAATTGGCTCTCTCTTCAGAGAGTCAGTGCTGGTTGAGATTCAGCCCTTTCCTGTGAAAAATGTTAAACAATCTATCAGATCATAATACTCTGAGAATGTCGTATTGATAAATAAATAAATAAATATGTTAAGGAGCAATCATAATTTTAAACACAATCTCACATTAACAATATTTTTTTTTACAAAAGGAAGGACAATTTATTCTGATTTACAGTTCTTCAAATCTTTCACTTTTACTCTACTACATGTATTCAACTGCAATGGTTACTAGTTCATTTTATGTCACATTAAAAAAGACTGTCTACCGCCATCGCCCACTGTCATTAGAATGTATCCTCTGTGGACATTGGATATGTGTAGCTAATTCCATAGCAATCCACCTGATAATGTTATTATATATATTATAACCCTGCACACCCACAAGAGGTGTTTGCAGTTATTGTGGCTGATTAGACCTACTCATGTTGAAGGAGCAGACCTGGGCCGGTGCACCCCACATTAGATGACCTGATCCCCCAGGAGAACCATATCGATACCGACTTTAGTGCGGACAAAGACCGTAATTTACATGATGGACACAGAGGACATGTCCCCCCACACTTTTTCAGAAGGTAGTATTGGACCCAAAAAAAGTCCAAAAGCTCTTCATTTACATATATTTTGTATCTATTTAATTTCATATTTTCCATTCCATTATCCAAACTGCGAAGGCAGGGTACACCTTGGACAGGTCGCCAGTTTATTGCACATATAGAGACAGACAAACATTCACGCTCACATTCACACCTATGGGCAATTTTGAGTCTCCAAATAACTGAAGCTGCATGTCTTTGGAGTGTGGGAGGAACCCGGAGGACGTGCAAACCGGGATCGGGGATCGAACCCGGGCCCCTCTTGCTGTAAGGTGCCAGTGCAGCCCCTATTTTTTTCAGATTTTTGGTAAATAATTGATTGCAACTCAGCAGGAACAATTTCACCCATCATGCCAAAAAGAAATCATATCGTAACCAAATAATCTCAATAGTGGCCAAATGAGTGCTCGCAGTCCAGTAATCAGGCATAATATTTACGAGAGATAAGCAATATTGTTTCTTATATGTGTTTATAGACTGTACACTGCTTCCCTAACAACAAGCCATGGATCACCAGTGACCTGAAAGCTCTTCTTAATAAGAAGAAAGCAGCTTTCAGGTCTGGGGACAGAGACGAGCTCAGGAGAGTCCAGCGCGACCTGAAGGTGCAGATCAGGGAGTGCAAGGACACCTACAGGAGGAAGCTGGAGGCCAAACTCCAGCAGAACAATGTGAGGGAGGTGTGGACCGGGATGAAGCTGATTACTGGCTTGAAGGTTGGAGGGAGACAACCATGGGGATCCCTGGAGAGGGCCAACGAGCTAAACTCTTTCTTCAATAGATTTAGCTCACAGCCTTCATCTATCTCCTCCACACACCTCACCTCACAAACACCTCGGCTGCCTCCTCCCCTCCCCCCTCTGCCCCCCCTGGTGAGCGGCACGGACAATGAGCCCTCTTCTTCAAAGGGCTCTTTCACCACCGACACCATGACCACCCTCCCCCCCTCTCTGTGACGACTGGCCAGGTTAGAAGACAGCTGGAGAGACTCCACCAAGGAAAGGCTGCGGGACCTGATGGCATCAGCCCCAGGGTCCTGAAGACCTGCGCCATCCAGCTGTCTGATGTCCTGCAACACCTCTACAACCTGAGCCTGAAGCAGCAGGAAGTCCCGGTGCTGTGGAAGACGTCGTGCCTGGTTCCTGTAGCAAAAAAGTCAACACCATCTGGCCTCAATGACTACCGACCAGTTGCCCTCACATCCCATGTGACGAAGGTGCTGGAGAGGCTGGTCTTGGCCCACCTCCGACCGCAGGTGAAATCATCACTGGACCCACTGCAATTTGCATACCAGCCTCACGTGGGAGTGGGCGACGCCATCACCTACTGTACCTGCTGCAGCGAGCTCAGTCGCACCTGGATGGAACCGGTGGCTCTGCCAGAATCAATTTCTTTGATTTCTCCAGTGCATTCAACACCATCCAACCAGTGCTACTGAGCGAGAAGCTGCGGGTGGTGAGGGTTAACGCATCCACCGTCTCCTGGATCACTGACTACCTCACAGGTAGACCACAGTTTGTCCGACTGGGCAGTGTGCCGTCTGACACGGTGGTCAGTGATACTGGAGCCCCACAGGGAACTGTTTTGTCTCCCTTCCTGTTCACCTTATACACCACTGACTTCCAATACAACACGGGGTCAAGACATCTGCAGAAGTTCTCTGATGACTCTGCAGTGGTCGGGTGTATAAGGGACGGACGGGAGGAGGAGTACAGGGCAGTTGTGGATGACTTTGTGGAGTGGGCCAGTAGAAATCACCTGCTTCTGAACGTGGCCAAGACCAGAGAGATGGTGGTCGACTTCGGGAGGAGGACGACGGCTCCACAGCCACAGAGTTCTGGGAGAGGATGTGGACATGGTGAAGGAGTACAAGTACCTGGGTGTCTCCATCGACAGCAGACTGAACTGGAAGGCCAACATCAACGCTGTGTACAAGAAGGGGATGAGTCGACTCTGAGGAAACTTGGATCCTTCAACATGTGCAGCAAGATGTTGGAGATGCATTCTCAGTCTGTTGTGGCCAGTGCACTTCACTTTACTGTAGTCTGCTGGGGGAGCAGCATTGGAGCCGGAGACACAAACCGACTTAAACTGGTTAAGAAGGCCGGCTCCAGCATCGGCTGCAAACTGGACAGTCTGGAACAGGTGGTGGAGAGGAGGACACTGAAGAAACTTTCATATTGGATTACCTGGACCACTTTCTCCAACAGACTGATCCAGCTCCGCTGTCATAAGGACAGGAGAACGTTCCTGCCTACTGCTATAAGACTGTATAACAAATCACCTCAGGCCAAATCATTCACTGTTGGTTAAACCAACACACTACTGTTTATTTAGTTGATTTAATATTCTGTCATTCCATTTCATTGTGTATATAGTGTGCATTCTTTATCTAATATCTTTACCGTTTTATTATAATTGTATATATTGTGTATTGATATGTGCATTTTTATATTATATTTTACTGTAACTTATTGCAACAAAATAATTTCCCCTCACAGGATCAATAAAGTTACTAACTAACTAAGTAACTATTTAGGACAAAAATAAAAAATTAAAATTCCTGACCATGCAAATCTCAGGATGCACATGGTCAGACCCCACTCTTTTCTCTCCCTTCCCCTCAGGAGAAATGAGGAAACCAAAATATCAGCTAACAGTTTTATTTAAAGCAGAGATAACAGTAGGTACAAGCAGAAACATCTTAAGACGCAAAATTGACTCTTGCATGGCTCCTCACACCTATACTCTACTATTTAACGGACCGTCAGTGTAGCGCCGAGGAGGTCGATGGCAGCGTCACCGGGGACCCAGTCGACAGCAGGTGCGACGGCGGGGACTCGGTCGACGGCGGGGACCCAGTCGACAGCAGGCGCGACGGCGGGGACTCGGTCGACGGCGGGGACCCAGTCGACAGCAGGCGCGACGCCGGGGAATCGGTCGACGGCGGGGACCCAGTCGACAGCAGGCGCGACGCCGGGGAATCGGTCGACGGCGGGGACCCAGTCGACAGCAGGCGCGACGCCGGGGACTCGGTCGACGGCGGGGACCCAGTCGACAGCAGGCGCGACGCCGGGGACTCGGTCGACGGCGGGGACCCAGTCGACAGCAGGCGCGACGCCGGGCACTCGGTCGACGGCGGGGACCCAGTCGACAGCAGGCGCGACGGCGGGGACTCGGTCGACGGCGGGGACCCAGTCGACAGCAGGCGCGACGCCGGGGACTCGGTCGACGGCGGGGACCCAGTCGACAGCAGGCGCGACGCCGGGGACTCGGTCGACGGCGGGGACCCAGTCGACAGCAGGCGCGACGCCGGGGACTCGGTCGACGGCGGGGACCCAGTCGACAGCAGGCGCGACGCCGGGGACTCGGTCGACGGCGGGGACCCAGTCGACAGCAGGCGCGACGCCGGGGACTCGGTCGACGGCGGGGACCCAGTCGACAGCAGGCGCGACGCCGGGGACTCGGTCGACGGCGGGGACCCAGTCGACAGCAGGCGCGACGCCGGGGACTCGGTCGACGGCGGGGACCCAGTCGACAGCAGGCGCGACGCCGGGGACTCGGTCGACGGCGGGGACCCAGTCGACAGCAGGCGCGACGCCGGGGACTCGGTCGACGGCGGGGACCCAGTCGACAGCAGGCGCGACGCCGGGGACTCGGTCGACGGCGGGGACCCAGTCGACAGCAGGCGCGACGCCGGGGACTCGGTCGACGCCGGGGACCCAGTCGACAGCAGGCGCGACGCCGGGGACTCGGTCGACGCCGGGGACCCAGTCGACAGCAGGCGCGACGCCGGGGACTCGGTCGACGCCGGGGACTCGGTCGACAGCCGGCGTTCCACTGCAATAAAGACATACGATTATTAAACAATTAAAATCTAAACTTTTATTTTTAAGTGATGTTTAACTTCTCTAGACTTTTACAGTGCTGTGAGAATTATGCATTCATTGACTTGAAGCAAACACTTGCTCTCATTATTTGGCCTTAAGATCTAAAAATACATTTTTTTTTTTACTACAACACAACATATATTGAACTCTTACGGTGTCTGATGATAAATACGCAGCAACTGCAATTTTATGGTCAATGTAGCTTAGACATTTTGTTGGAATCTAAATACCAAAAGCCAGACAGAGCATTAATGAAAACTTAACGAACCACATTATGACACCAGGAACCTGAGCCTCACACTTGCATTTTTCCTATAGGGTTAAGCAGAACCTGCTCACCTTTTTTATACTCTCGCAGAGACATTGACTCATGTGAACGGAAATGTTAAATGTAGGGGGCTTCTCCATGGAGATGTCATTGGAAGACAGATCTATAGTACAAAATAAATGTACTAATATTCTTACCTCTCAGTTTCCTCTGCGGCACGTCATTGCTTTTTTCACTTGAGCCACCAACAGGTAAACAAGAGCCTATGGACACAGAAGTTGCCATTAATCAAATTGGTTTGCGGTTTGATGGCACATGTGACAAACCTGTCACTGCTAAATGGCATTTCAGGAATATAGAAATTAACATACCTAACTTTTGCTTTTCTCAACTACCAATGTCTTGAATACAAGCTTCAAACAAAACAATTACAAATACCTTTGGTAAGCCAGACAGACAGACAGCGCACAAATAAACAAGGCCCAAAAAGCTCCCATTGCATCAGTCACCAACAGAAAATGCTACCTGGGCCACATGGCAGGTTAAATAACCCCATTGTGCAGGTGTCACAGCTGTTGCTGATCAGCTCTAATTGGCTCTCTCTTCAGAGAGTCAGTGCTGGTTGAGATTCAGCCCTTTCCTGTGAAAAATGTTAAACAATCTATCAGATCATAATACTCTGAGAATGTCGTATTGATAAATAAATAAATAAATATGTTAAGGAGCAATCATAATTTTAAACACAATCTCACATTAACAATATTTTTTTTTACAAAAGGAAGGACAATTTATTCTGATTTACAGTTCTTCAAATCTTTCACTTTTACTCTACTACATGTATTCAACTGCAATGGTTACTAGTTCATTTTATGTCACATTAAAAAAGACTGTCTACCGCCATCGCCCACTGTCATTAGAATGTATCCTCTGTGGACATTGGATATGTGTAGCTAATTCCATAGCAATCCACCTGATAATGTTATTATATATATTATAACCCTGCACACCCACAAGAGGTGTTTGCAGTTATTGTGGCTGATTAGACCTACTCATGTTGAAGGAGCAGACCTGGGCCGGTGCACCCCACATTAGATGACCTGATCCCCCAGGAGAACCATATCGATACCGACTTTAGTGCGGACAAAGACCGTAATTTACATGATGGACACAGAGGACATGTCCCCCCACACTTTTTCAGAAGGTAGTATTGGACCCAAAAAAAGTCCAAAAGCTCTTCATTTACATATATTTTGTATCTATTTAATTTCATATTTTCCATTCCATTATCCAAACTGCGAAGGCAGGGTACACCTTGGACAGGTCGCCAGTTTATTGCACATATAGAGACAGACAAACATTCACGCTCACATTCACACCTATGGGCAATTTTGAGTCTCCAAATAACTTAAGCTGCATGTCTTTGGAGTGTGGGAGGAACCCGGAGGACGTGCAAACCGGGATCGGGGATCGAACCCGGGCCCCTCTTGCTGTAAGGTACCAGTGCAGCCCCTATTTTTTTCAGATTTTTGGTAAATAATTGATTGCAACTCAGCAGGAACAATTTCACCCATCATGCCAAAAAGAAATCATATCGTAACCAAATAATCTCAATAGTGGCCAAATGAGTGCTCGCAGTCCAGTAATCAGGCATAATATTTACGAGATATAAGCAATATTGTTTCTTATATGTGTTTATAGACTGTACACTGCTTCCCTAACAACAAGCCATGGATCACCAGTGACCTGAAAGCTCTTCTTAATAAGAAGAAAGCAGCTTTCAGGTCTGGGGACAGAGACGAGCTCAGGAGAGTCCAGCGCGACCTGAAGGTGCAGATCAGGGAGTGCAAGGACACCTACAGGAGGAAGCTGGAGGCCAAACTCCAGCAGAACAATGTGAGGGAGGTGTGGACCGGGATGAAGCTGATTACTGGCTTGAAGGTTGGAGGGAGACAACCATGGGGATCCCTGGAGAGGGCCAACGAGCTAAACTCTTTCTTCAATAAATTTAGCTCACAGCCCTCATCTATCTCCTCCACACACCTCACCTCACAAACACCTCGGCTGCCTCCTCCCCTCCCCCCTCTGTCCCTCCTGGTGAGCGGCACGGACAATGAGCCCTCTACTTCAAAGGGCTCTTCCACCACCGACACCATGACCACCCTCCCCCCCTCTCTGTGACGACTGGCCAGGTTAGAAGACAGCTGGAGAGACTCCACCAAGGAAAGGCTGCGGGACCTGATGGCATCAGCTCCAGGGTCCTTGAGACCTGCGCCATCCAGCTGTCTGATGTCCTACAACATCTGTACAACCTGAGCCTGAAGCAGCAGGAAGTCCCGGTGCTGTGGAAGACGTCGTGCCTGGTTCCTGTAGCAAAAAAGTCGACACCATCTGGCCTCAATGACTACCGACCAGTTGCCCTCACATCCCATGTGACGAAGGTGCTGGAGAGGCTGGTCTTGGCCCACCTCCGACCGCAGGTGAAATCATCACTGGACCCACTGCAATTTGCATACCAGCCTCACGTGGGAGTGGACGACGCCATCATCTACCTGCTGCAATGAGCTCAGTCGCTTCTGGATGGAACCGGTGGTTCTGTGAGAATCACTTTATTTGATTTCTCCAGTGCATTCAACACCATCCAAGCAGTGCTACTGAGTGAGAAGCTGCGGGTGGTGGGGGTTAACGCATCCACCGTCTCCTGGATCACTGACTACCTCACAGGCAGACCACAGTTTGTCCGACTGGACAGTCTGCTGTCTGACACGATGGTCAGTAATACTGGAGCCCCACAGGGAACTGTTTTGTCTCCCTTCCTGTTCACCTTATACACCACTGACTTCCAATACAACACGGGGTCATGCCATCTGCAGAAGTTCTCTGATGACTCTGCAGTGTTCGGGTGTATAGGGGACGGACGGGAGGAGGAGTACAGGGCAGTAGTGGATGACTTTGTGGAGTGGGCCAGTAGAAATCACCTGCTTCTGAACGTGGCCAAGACCAGAGAGATGGTGGTCGACTTCGGGAGGAGAACGACGGCTCCACAGCCACTGAGAGTTCTGGGAGAGGATGTGGACATGGTGAAGGAGTACAAGTACCTTGGTGTCTCCATCGACAGCAGACTGAACTGGAAGGCCAACATCAACGCTGTGTACAAGAAGGGGATGAGTCGACTCTTTTTGTTGAGGAAACTTGGATCCTTCAATGTGTGCAGCAAGATGTTGGAGATGTTCAATCACAAACATGGACAAGTCTGCAGTCAGCAGAGCGGCATATTTTTCAAACTGAACAAACTCATTCTCACTCACTCCCACCTAGGGGTGAGCAATCCTCCACTTTCTGGTTGCGAACCACGGCTTCGTACTTGTCGGTGCTATCTGTAATACTGACTGCTTCACACTCGACTGCAAACTGCCCCAGTGTGTGCTGAAGGTCACGGCCTGATGAAGCCAACAGATCAACATCATCTGCAAAGAGCAGAGGAGCAATTCTGAGGTCCCCCAGCTGCACCTCGAGTTGAGTTGGTCGGGATCCGGAGTTCCTCACAGGGTTCCACCATTTGACAATACCCCGAGTCAGGGACAGCAGTTCTCCTCCCTTGTAGGTGCCGACTCACATCCCAACCGCTTCACACTTGACTGAAAACTGCCCCTTGTGTGCTGCTCCTGAGTAGTCTTATTGTTTGCCAGAACTTCCTTGAGACCAACCAGAAGTCCTTCTCCATGGCTTCCCCCCTAAACCGTGGTGGGAATATCACATTTCATTGACAAATGATTTCAAATATCAGCATGTTGGTAGTGATGAATTTTCCATTCTGATGAGCAGTAATAAACTTTCATGCATGCTGAGGTAAGTGATCATATCGTCAATGTGAAGTGGTCTCTGAAAGGAGGGACACGATTGATATGTCACCATGATCTGTGTTAAATGGCTGTTGTCTTACTTGCAGCTGGTAGAAAACTCCCCGTCAGGGAATCGAACCTTGGTCTTCCTCGTGACAAGCGGAGATCCTGTCCACTATACTAACAAGGACTGCTCCAGTAGCACTTTTGGCTAGGAAAAAAAAGGTGGCGCTGTTCCGGCCTTTAAAGGGAATTCTTAGAGCTATACAAGGGAGGCTTTGAGTTTAGTCGACATTTACTGTCGCACAGCAGCTGTGACTGAATCCATTCAGAAATCATGTTGTCTGGCATCTGAAATGTTTGCAATCAAGTGTGAATGTTGCATGAGCCTGGGCACATGCGTAAAAGTCATTTTCAGCAGTTTCCGTAGGGTAGTGGTTATCACGTTTGCCTAACACGCAAAATGTCCCCCGTTTGAAACTGGACGGTAACACTGTTCTTTATTCCTGCTTACTCCACACAATAAAACTCTACTTAGAGGAATTGTCAGTAAATTGGATAATATGTACAACTCCCCCAATGTTATCTCTTCCTCCACACAATCAAAGTCTTTTGAGTTGCAATTCCAGCAAACTGGATGACAAGAAGCACTATGTGAATAATGTTTTCTCTCAGAGATACTTGAACTCTGTCATTTGGGGCAGTCACTCACTCCCACCTCGGGGTGAGCAATCCTCCACTCTCTGGTTGCGAACCACGGCTTCGTACTTGTAGGTGCTATCTGTAATACTGACTGCTTCACACTCGACTGCAAACTGCCCCAATTGTTTCAACAGAAATGGAAGAAATGGTTGGAAGATCTTGAAAGAGTGAAAAGTTTCAAGGTCAGTAGATGCTTCAAACCTAAAGACTTTGGAGACACAGCATCTGCTCAATTGCATCATTTCTCTGATGCCAGTGAAAATGCATATGGAACTGTAACATACATCAGGAGGCAAAACAACAAGAACAAAGTACATGTTGCTTTCATACTTGGCAAAGCCAGGGTGTCTCCATTAAAACAAGTGACTATCCCTCGCTTGGAACTGACAGCCGCTGCTCTTGCTGTCAAAGTGGACAAGATGCTACAATCAGAGCTACAGCTTCCTTTGGAGAAGTCACAATTCTGGACTGACAGTACATCAGTACTAAAATACATCAAAAATGAGGACAAAAGGTTCCAAACATTTGTTGCAAACAAAATATCAACTATTAGAGAGGCATCACACACTTCACAGTGGAGATACATTCCTACAGCACAAAACCCAGCAGATGACGCCTCAAGGGGACTGAAAATTGAACATTTGGTTCAAAAGAGATGGATTGAAAGTCCAAAGTTTCTGTGGAAAGCAGAAAAAGATTGGCCAATGCACTTCTTGGATTTGGACTGTTAAGTAGAAAGATATGAAAGCATAAAAGTAAAATCATCAAAAGATATATTTTGTTCACTTTTTATAATCGTCACAAAGATATATTTTGTTCACTTTTTATAATCGTCACAAAGATATATTTTGTTCACTTTTTATAACTGCCACAATATACAAACTGTTTTATTTCATATTAGATGTGATTTAACATGAACTGTTTTATTTCATGTTAGATGTGATTTAACATAAACTGTTTTATTTCATATTAGATGTGATTTAACATAAACTGTTTTTATTTCATGATAGAAGTAATAGAAACATTTAGCCTGCCTAGACACTTTAAAGTAACAAGGTCACTTGAGCCTCGTGTAGTGCTTTGGTTCAATCTGGACCAAACTAGTTACAACCAGTTGTATTCTGTAGCTGACTCTGCTCCAAGATGTTTCCTGTATTGTGACGCATGTGATTAGAGGAGGTACTAACCTCAGGATAGCATAAAAGAGGCAGGAAAACTTTGAGAAAATACGCTCTTTCTCCCCCATCGCTAGAGACGGGAAACTTTTCTTCACAAGAAGTTAGAGACCCCGGTTTAAAGGGATACAGTTTGCATTTATTTTTTAGGACCACAGTGACTGTTTCATTGCATTGAAATTGTTGTATGTGATTTTTGTGTGAATAACTTTAATAAAACTAGACTACGGCGAAGTACAGTGCACTGGCCACAACAGTAGAACATCTCCAACATCTTGCTGCACACGTTGAAGGATCCAAGTTTCCTCAAGAAAAAGAGTCGACTCATCCCCTTCTTGTACACAGCGTTGATGTTTGAATACATTTATTCCTGTATTTAGTTATACATTTATTAATGCATTCATTTATTTATACTAAAGACATTTTTCATCCTCCATAAGACACAAGAGGTATATATATATATATATATATATATATATATATATATATATATATATACTGAATATATTTATGTGGGACTTTCGTGAGTGCTCCCTGTAATAAAGCATCTTAACATATTAATTAACATTAACCATAACAAAATGGTAAAACAGTGCCACCATCCCAACGGCACTTTGTTGTGGCTGAAAAACGGTACTGCATCTAGTTTCCAACTGACATTTGGAAAAAGAATTGATAACTGCTTGATTCAATGTGACGTTCAAAACATAACAAAACAACTAAGCAATGTGATGGCTCATGTTTCCTGTAAAACACAAAAACTGTACTACGATGGAAGCTGTGGCTAACAGAAGTGGGATTACGTTTGTGGCTAGTCTCATCAATCAGCACACAACTGCTAAAAGGTACTGTTTTATGAATATGTCATGAGAATTGTTAATGCATCCATACTTAAACAGCGGTATTGGTAATTTCCCACAATTCCAAGAGGCAGCTTCAGCCATATTAAAGCCAATAACTTGAAAATTAAAGCAATTTAAAATATGAAAACAGTATCTGTGATGTGAGGATGAGCCCGGGCACGTCGAGAGACATGGAAATGTTCCGTGGGTGAATGGTTACCGTGACTGTACGCCTCCACTGCGCATTTAGACTGACAGGTCGGAGGATAGACTCCTGTGCAAATCTTCAACTTTCAAAGTCTCATCAGGTTCTGAGAAACACAAAAGATTTGCTTTTTCTTCTTGTATCAATTAATGAAAGTGACAACTCGGGTCCTGTTCTGACTTCTTATCATACAATACACCCAAATATATGGAGCCACAAAAGATAGATGGATAGATACAGTTGTGGTCAAAAGTTTACATACACTTGTAAAGAACATAATGTCATGGCTCTCTTGAGTTTCCCCGTTATTTCTACAACTCTGATTTTTCTCTGATAGAGTGATTGGAACAAATACTTCTTTGTCACAAAAAACATTCATGAAGTTTGGTTCTTTCATGACTTTATTATGGGTTAACAGAAAAAGTGATCAAATCTGCTGGGTCAAAAATATACATACAACAGTGCTAATATTTGGTTACATGTCCCTTGGCCATTTTCACTTCAATTAGGCGCTTTTGGTAGCCATCCACAAGCTTCTGGCAAGCTTCTCGTTGAATCTTTGACCACTCCTCTTGACAGAATTGGTGCCGTTCAGTTAAATTTGATGGCTTTCTGACATGGACTTGTTTCTTCAGCATTGTCCACATGTTCTCAATGGGATTTTAAGTCAGGACTTTGGGAAGGCCATTCTAAAACCCTAATTCTAGCCTGATTTAGCCATTCCATTACCACTTTTGATGTGTGTTTGGGGTCATTGTCCTGTTGGAACACCCAACTGCGCCCAAGACCCAACCTTCGGGCTGATGATTTTAGGTTATCTTGAAGAATTTGAAGGTAATCCTCCTCCTTCATTAACCCATTTACCCTCTGTAAAGCACCAGTTCCATTGGTAGCAAAACAGCCCCACAGCATAATACTACCACCACCGTGCTTGACGGTAGGCATGGTGTTCTTGGGGTTAAAGGCCTCACCTTTTCTCCTCCAAACATATTGCTGGGCATTGTGGCCAAACAACTCGATTTGTGTTTCGTCTGACCACAGAACTTTCCTCCAGAAGGTCTTGTCTTTGTCCATGTGATCAGCAGCAAACTTCAGTCGAGCCTTAAGGTGCCGCTTTTGGAGCAAGGGCTTCCTTCTTGCACGGCAGCCTCTCAGTCCATGGAGATGCAAAACACGCTTGACTGTGGACACTGACACCTGTGTTCCAGCAGCTTCTAATTCTTGGCAGATCTGCTTTTTGGTGGTTCTCGGTTGACTCTTCACCCTCCTGACCAATTTTCTCTCAGCAGCAGGTGATAGCTTGCGTTTTCTTCCTGATTGTGGCAGTGACAAAACAGTGCCATGCACTTTATACTTACAAACAATTGTTTGCACTGTTGCTCTTGGGACCTGCAGCTGCTTTGAAATGGCTCCAAGTGACTTTCCTGACTTGTTCAAGTCAATGATTTGCTTTTTCAGATCCATGCTGAGCTCCTTTGACTTTCCCATTGTAGCGTTTGTGGGAGTTTGTATCCAATGAGCCCTATTTAAATGGCCTCAGAGAAGTCACCAGCTGTAGTCACTCATAATCACTCACAAGAAGTTAAGAGGCCATGCTATGAAGCTCATTTCATTGACACAACTTTCTAAGTCACCAAAATTGCTAATTCATGTTGCTGTATGTATATTTTTGACCCAGCAGATTTGATCACTTTTTCTGTTAACCCATAATAAAGTCATGAAAGAACCAAACTTCATGAATGTTTTTTGTGACAAAGAAGTATCTGTTCCAATCACTCTATCAGAGAAAAATCAGAGTTGTAGAAATAACTGGAAACTCAAGAGAGCCATGACATTATGTTCTTTACAAGTGTATGTAAACTTTTGACCACAACTGTAGATCGATAGATAGATAGATAGATAGAGAGATAGTAACTTTATTGATCCTGCGAGGGGAAATCATTTTCTTGCAAGCAGCAATAGGTTGCAGGTAAGAACAGGTAAAAATAACAGGGTAAAAATCGTAATAAAATATAAAAAATGCACATGTCAATACACACAATATATACAATTATAATAACAGAGTAAAGATTTTAGATAAAGAATGCACACTATATACAATGAAATAGAATAATAGAACATCAAATAAACAGTGTAATGATTGCCAGAAGTCTGCCTGCTATGTACAGCAAATGTGAATGGGGAACCTGTGGGTTACGTTCCTTCACCTATATAAAGTACTGTCATCTTATTAGTTGCCAGTATTTTTAACACAGGATATCAATAGGATCTGTTATTGTTATTGTTGTAGTTGTGTTGACCGGTGTTTTGTATAAATTGTGTCGGGGGGGAAGTGACGCGAGGGAAGATTGTGAACGCAGACTGGAGGAAGCGAGCTCCGTTCAGTGGACTCAGGAGAGCACCGTTTGCCGGCGATTGCTCAGCCACGGATCCGAATCAAGACTTTAAGGGATTATCAGGCTGGAGTCTTCGCTGGGAACGGCACAGAGGGCCACCATCGGGACGAGCTGTGGTGAGGTAGCGCGGGTTCGGTGGATACAGGGACCGCGGCGTCTCGCCACGCATCCGCCGGTTATTGACTTTGCCTCGGCGGATTGTTTTTTTTGTCATCGGACTATTTTTCGTTACTTAATGGAACTTTCTGAACTAATGGGATTCGGGCTTTGTGGTGATCGTTTGTAAATGTTTAGTTTATTGTGCCGAAGTACGGCGGGAGCCTCACGGTTATTTTAGTTTTGTAGTTTGCCGAGTGAATTTTGAGTTATATTAATATATTGTTTTACATTTACCTGGCAGTGTGGTTTCTTTGGTGTCTGGTGTGGTCTATCCTTATAGGGAATAATAGGGAGATCATAGTCAGCGTGTTTTTCTACCTTCCTCCAGGTTATTCAGGCAGATATAGACTCTGTAAACCAACCAATGTTTCACCCTCCGACAGGCTCTCACCATGGGGGAGCTTGGGAAAGGCTCATCAGATCAGTGAGAAAGGCTCTAAATTCTACAGTTAAGGAACAAGTTCTGGACGAGGAAAGTCTTCAGACTGTACTTTGTGAAGTTGAGGCAATAATCAACAGCCGACCAATCACAAGAGCATCTAATGATGTGAACGATTTGGAAGCCTTGACACCAAATCCTCTCTTACTGATGAAGGCCAAACCATCATTACCACCTGGACTATTCGACCATGATGACCTCTACACTCGACGGAGATGGAAACACGTCCAATATATGGCCGATATATTTTGGAAACGGACCAGGGAATACTTGCCACAGCTCCAGGAACGGCAGAGATGGTCAAGAGTATCGAGAAACTTCACTCTGGGAGACATCGTTCTTCTAGTGGATGACTCTGCTCCAAGAAACTCTTGGGTCATGGGGAAGGTCATTAAGGCACTTCCAGACTGCAGAGGACTTGTTCGTCAGGTCTGCATAAAGACAAATACTAGTGTTTTACACAGGCCCATTACAAAGCTGTGTCTGCTTTTGGAAGATGAACAGCGCTAAAGGCTGAGCAACAGTGAGGAGTCTGCTAGCTGCCTCCAGCTCTTATATCGCTAATTTGTGAGAATGTTTCTTTACAATACATGGCTCTCTTAGTTTAAGTTAGGTAATTGTTTCAAATGTTAACATTTGAGAACAATTAGGGGCCGGTGTTGTAAGAGCCAAATTCAATTTGCTGTAAAATATTTACTTGTAATTACATGTTTAATTTCAGTCAGATCTGTTTCTACTTTGAATGTTACAAGGATGTTGTTATTATTTGTCGTGGTAAGAAATACACGTAAGTGACAGACTATTCGTGGATAACCTGTGGATCCTTAAAGTGTGTCTAGGTAATCGGATACTTTTAGGAAGAAAGGAAGTTGTTTCACTAACTTGTAAGAAGGAAATTGGATAAATAAAACACATGTGCTTTCACCTACGAGCAGCGTCAGTGTGAGCTATGTGCGTAGGACCAGACACGCGTCAACTTAAGGTTTTACACTCTGCTAAAGGTTTGGACGCTACAAATCCCATCAACTGTGCTGTAGTTTTTTTTTCAACTCCACACATTCTGCTGCAAATACTCACGAGAAGACCAAATGTGTTTAAATCTGCAAACTAATGTGCATGTACTCCTGTTGTGTTTTCGAGTATCTTTTGCGAAAGACTACAGTGCGCAGTGGAAAGAGGACATTACTGAGCCTTTAAGCAAACAAATGAAACTTCATATTTTGGGTGCAATTTTGAACATTTATGTCTAAAGTGTAGGAACAGATGAGGTGTAAACAGAGTAGGAAGTCAGAAACATTTGAGAGATGGACGAACACATCGTTGGTTTCTGTCTTTTCCAGTGATTTGTTCCCAATAAGAAAAATATAAAACACTCCTTGAAATACAAATTCAGCTAAAAGTCACTCGTGTTTCAGGAGCGATGGCTCGTTTGTCCAAATGGATGGGGTTGCAATGGTCCTCCAGTCAGAGCTCACAGAGCAGGATGAAGGCCTGTACAGCTGCCGGTCCTTCTATCACCACACAGCCACAGTCAACGTTCAGAGGTCACGAGTGAGGACCAGCAGCTCGCTGAGTACGGACCCTGTTCTATTTTCCATCTGCAATCAGAGTGACGTGTTTACTCGAGACATTCTGATCATATCAACATGCTGAGGTATGTTTTCAGTGTAAAGTTTGCTGTAACTTTTGTTTTTTTATATTGTGTGTTATGTGTTTCAGCACTTGCTGCCATTATCTGCATTTCTTCGGGCTCGGCCGTCCTCCTCAACCTCGTCGTCACCCTCTGGGTGTGCTGGTGAGTTAAACACATGCACGGGTAACCGTGGTTGCAGCTCGGCAGGTGATATGTTGAGGGGCAAGTGAGGGCAACGCTGCCGCTGGCATTCTACACGAAACAAACGGGATGCGTGGATCGTTAACCCAACTAACCAAAAACCCCAGTACCATGCTATTGTTCACAAACAGGAAGCAGTGTGGCAGAAGCAGACCGGTGCCTTCTGAGTGCAGAACTTTCCACATTTTTCACATTCACTGCCAAATCTAACTTCTCTCAAGAATGTTTGTCTGGATCAGATCAGGCCTCGCTGTGAATAAAGATGCACTGTGCGGCACAACAGCGGTTCAGAAGCTGTTTCAATAGGTTCTGGTCAGAACATTTGGTCAAGGTGCCGTTGGTTGACAGAGCCTCAGTCCCCTTCTCCCTGGCTCCAGTGGGAGGGTCCTGTCAGGCTAATTCGGAAAGGTCAGTCACACAGTGTACAGCAAGCGAGATGCAGACACTCGTCTCATCCGCCCACATTGAGTTGCAAATGATCACAACTGAGTGAATCAGGTTTTACTCACGACTACTAAGTCCACAGTCACTAGGAAATCAAAAATCTGTTTCCTATTAAGTTGTCACTCGGATTCTCTTAGATCTATAATCTATAGATGGTAAAAAGGTTTAGTGCCATACAAACATGTAAATCATACAAGACATTCATTTTTATAAAATATATATTTTATTTTTCACTTTTTCCAGAATTGTCAGTATTTTTCAACAGGACAAGCTTGACTTTAACGTGTTTTCTTGTAAGAATGACTAAAATGGTGACCTGTGTATACATGTAGGTTTTCTTTCCAACAAAAGAACACTCTTGGTTATTTTTACTGATCAGCACATAACTATATTGATGTATTACATGAAACACCATGTACAATTAATGCAGATAACTCAGCTCCATTCAAATCTGTGAATTACAAAGGCTTCAAAATGTAGCAATTAAAGAACATTTAGATACAAATGTACAACTGCTGCTTTGGAAAACAGTAGATCCAAGCTGCACATTCACAAAGCTACTGTCACGAAGGGAGCTCTTGAGGAGGACTCAGACTCAGAGTAGAGGTTCAGCTGACAATCTTTTATTTCCAACAAAAATACACAGGGAAATCCCTGGAAACAAAAAACTCCTCCGAAGAGGGAAGAACGGGGAAATGCTCTGGCTAAACTAATAGAGCTGGGCAACATTAAATACGGGAAGCCAACAAAAACCTCTCTTAGCGAGGAAAGAAGAAAATAACAAAGTAGAACTAAAAATGCTCTGATTTAACTCAAGAGCTGCAAAGTCAAAACGGCAAAAGCCAAACCAAAAATCTCTTCTCGAGGAAGGTATTAAACTACAAGTAAAATGCTCTGATTTAACTCGAAGAGCTGAATAGTCAAAAGGCAAAATGCAAAACCAAAATCTCTCTTACCGAGGAAACAAGAAAATAATCAGTCACTAACAAAAAGGCTCTGAAATAATTCAAAGGGCTGTGAAGCAATAAACGGCACAAGGCCAACCAAGGACTCAATAACAAGGTTCGGGACAGACAAAACTATGACTTGGACTTGACACTAGCATAGGGCGGGTGTGCAAGACGAAAGGTCATGACACACTGGCACAGGACAAGGGGAGACGCAGACTATAAGTACACATGAGGGAAGTGGGGGAACAGGTGGACACAATCAGGAATCAGGGAAGACAATCAGACTGGTGACACATGAGGAAGGGCAAGGAACCTGAAACGAGAGGAGAGTTAATTTACAAAATAAAACAGGAAGTCACAAAACAAACGTGGAGACAGGACAAAAACCCAGCTTGACATACAGGTGTGACACGTACTGCCTCAAAAACAAAAGTATCACTGTATGACAAATACATTGTCTGCATAAAGTCCTCTCACATCCATTCATCTTTTCTTTAGAAATGAGTGCTCTCTGTGTCCTATAGGAAGAACAAAAGAGAATTAAAACACAAATCACACTTTACATACAGTCAGTCACTAGATAGATGTATTGTATATTGGCCATTGTGTGGTTAAAATCTTCAGACTGAGCTGTTTGAATTATGTACGTCTAACTTTGATACATTTTAAAAAGTCTGTTTTTTGCCAACAATAAACCAGTTTACTGAATATATTTTCTCCCTGAGGTTTCCTGCCCAAAGCAGCACAACCTCTAACTGAACATTATGAAAGATGCAGCTTCCAGTCGCTTATTCCCTCTTTGAGAAAACAATGAATCCTGATTTCATGACAATAAATATTATTGCATATTTTTCAATGTTTAAGATTTTACAGCTGGAAACAAAAGTGTAAAATGAAAGTGTTTACATGTGAGACGAACCGTTTGCTTCATCAGGGTTCTCATCATTGGATTTTGAGCCATTTTATTTGATCTACACTTCGTTTATATTAAAAAAACATGAGAAACTAGACGAACAAGGAAGTGTTTCTCTGTCCCCGATGTCCCTCGTTTGTTGTCTCACCTCGATCACCGTCTTGAATCCCAGACGAAGTTCCGCACGTTCTCGAACCCGCTCGCCACTTCTGCTATTTGCAGGACAGCCCTACAACAAATGTGCAAATCAGTTATCCAGACATGTCCTATACATGCACCAAAAGAACCTGCCGTGCCTGTACTGAATCAGTGTGACATATTTTACCCCTTCGTTAACACACGGTTGGCCTCTGCTAGAAAATCTGCCAGGTTGGTTCCCATGAGAGAGAGGCAGAACACGGCGATGTCCACAGAGCCGCCACCAAGCGGGACCTGCACAGAGACGAGGCCTTTTATATTCTCCAACAACCGCACAGACTGTAAGTGGATCGGCACGCAGAAAACACCGACACGCTCACGTCGGCCGTGTCACAGACTGTGACATGATTGCAGGCGGCTGCCAGGTGGAAGCTGTGCACTTTGTTCTTCACGCTGCTCTATTTTACAGTCGCCACAACCCAAGTCTGCAACCACCGGAGAGGGAGGTCTGAAATAAAGAGGCACAATTGATGTGTTTACAATTATAGCACATTAAACTAAAAGTAGCGGCTCACCTGTACGTGAAATCATCACAGTGCCAACGCAGATCTTTTAGGTAATAGGACCACAAGCAGTCAAAAAACTGCTGACATTAACAAAGCCGTCTCCTCACAGCAGCCAAATGAAGCGTCAATTCAACACCCACAGCGCAGCAGCATCGCCTGCATCACTCTTCAGCAGAGTGATGGAAGGTATTTACTGTGTGCAGCAGATACATGATGTCGATAATGGGAGGTGTGGACCGCCGACAATAAATGTGAAGGATGTTAAATTATTTTTACAGTTTTGGCGGTGTAGAGGGACGGCCTTGTTAATGTTTTGAAAAGAGGCGTGTCTGTAACAATGCATTTTATACATTGATTATAACTTCTCACTTTTGTCTGATGTAAGAGATGATGGCGTCCACTGGATTGGCGGGCCGTCTCTGAACCTGCGCCGTGTGTCCTCTGTGGTAGATCCTGAAGGCCTGTGGGTCCTGCTTGAACATACGCTTCGCCTCGCCGCTGGACGTGCCGTACAAAACCTCATTGATGTATCGGAAACGAGCCGACTCCAGCCGCTGCTCCATGCGGGACCTCAGGGAGGCAGAGCGGTCCTCTTTCGCCTCTTCTTCAGGGACCGCGGGCTCGTCTGTCGTCTCCGCGGGACTCTCCTGCTGGACCGGTTCCTGTCTGCGGAGCAACTTCCGGAGCTTCTCTCTTTTCAGAATCTGTTCTTTGCTCAGCTCAGGTTTCAGTCTTTTCATGGGCTGCTCACCTGCGATCTCCACTTCAGGTGCATCTGCTTTCTGTTTTGATCCATCGGCAGAAGATTCAGTTGCGTCTTTTTCAACTTTGCCACCGACTCGCTGCTTTTCCTCTCCGAGCGTCTGTGTGTCTGTTGTCCCGGATAAGTCTGTGTCCTCTTCTGGCTTTTTCATTTTCTGTGGTTTACTTTGCTTTTCCTTTTTCTTGGCTGGTGTCTGACCGTTGTTGTTGCTATATGAATCTATTTTGACTTCTTCCGTTGGCTTGTTCTGCTCTGCAGATTCTGCTTTATTGATTTCCTTCTCTGGCTTATTCTGACTGTATTTATTTTTACATTTCCTCTTGTTCTTTATTTTGGTTTTCCACTGTTGTCTGCTCAGTCTCTCCGTGTCTTCTGGTTTGGATTTGATCATTTGGTTATCCGTTGTTTTCGCCCATTGATGTGGTTTTTAACTTCAGGGCCGCTTAAGAGAGAAACATTTGTATATTATCTCATATTTAAGTACTGTGAACATCAACATTGTTGTTTATCAATCCAATGAATACTTCTCCACACTAAAATGTTTTTAAATTGATGAAATGTAAGCCTTTAACCAGTTAATTACTCACCAAATTTGTTGTCTTTCTTCCTCTTTTTTGTTGCAAGTGTCTCCTCATTAACCGTCTGATCCAAGTCTCCATTGTCTCGCTGCTCTCCTGTTGTCTCCGCTTGCTTTCGCTTCTTCCTCCTCTTCTTCTTCTTCTTCTTGCCAGGTGATGGGACCACGTCTGCCTCACTGTCGCTGTCCTGCTGACGGTCGTCGTTCTTCCACTCTGGTACTGACCCGAGTGTCTGCAGGCTCCGCAGCAGACTCTTCTTTCCAACCAGCTTGGGCTGATCTGGGGATAAATTCAGATCATGTAATAAGTCTTTGAACTGAAACGTGCAGCCTAATGTTGAAGACTGTCCAATGTAGAAAGTGTCCCTTTTTCTTTGTAAATGTGGAAAATCACATATTGAATGGCTTCTTGTGCTACAAATTACATCTCTCTCTCTCTCTCTCTCTCTCTCTCTCTCTCTCTCTCTCTCTCTCTCTCTCTCTCTCTCTCTCTCTCTCTCTCTCTCTCTCTCTCTCTCTCTCTCTCTGTGTGTGTGTGTGTGTGTGTGTGTGTGTGTGTGTGTGTGTGTGTGTGTGTGTGTGTGTGTGTGTGTGTGTGTGTGTGTGTGTGTGTGTGTGTGTGTGTGTGTGTGTGTGTGTGTTTTATTCAATTATTTATCTATTTCTTAAAATCCAATTCAACATCAGCAAATGTTTCCCTGCTTGACTGTCTCCCGCCTTAAAGTAGCAGGTCGCGTCTGTTTCCATGGTATTCAGTGACACGCGTGTGTGAGTGAGTGATTGGTCCAGACAGAAAGAGCAATATTAATAATTTTCTCATAATATATATACGTAGATGTATATATATATATATATATATATATATATATATATATATATATATATATATATATATATATATACGTATATATATGTATATTATATACATATATAACGGCTGCTCCACAAGCACATTGATGTTCTGCTTGTTTGTTTCATGTTGTGATAAACTGCAGCTGCTTCCTCTCTTGTGAGGGTTTTATTGTGAAAACAGATTCATGAAAAGCATGCAGACCTTCGAACATGTCCTGTGATGTGAAGGGATCATCTTTATTCTACTTATCGACACCTTCATCTGTCAGCTTCTAGTCAAATAAATATCTTTAAAAACACAAATATATAGTTTAATTCTTTAAAAAAAAAGGCTCAGTAGTTGCTTAAAAAAAGCTGGTGGATTTAGTTTTTATCAAACACACTTTATGTTTCATACTGATGAGTTTCATGCAGATCCAAACGTTAAAGTGCTTCAACATTGTCTATGAGATCCTGTAGCTGCCGACTCATACATGTAATCACAGGTGTGCTCAGTGTTAGCCAATTCATAAACAAACAAACCACAACACCACATGAACAGCAACATCTAGGTGTATCATAAATCTAAAGTGTAGCCAGGAAGCCTCTGTCTCTGACACTGACTGATGGGCCAGTCAGTGAATATATACTTATGCTGAACATCGTCTCCTGAGACACTAACTAGACAGCCTTCAGTCACATGAGGTCCAACAATATAGATTACAGTTGGAGGTTGCCGATGACGAGAGATAGCGCTGCCAAAATACAGATTTGAAAGCCTGTGCACAGCCAGAAAACACTCACAGGTGATTTAAAGGACTTTTTAAATCCCTGGATCGGCCTCTCCTCGGGCTTGTGTCTGTGTGCACAAACCGCTAGTTTGAAACTGAGCTTGATTAACAGCTCTAGTGCATCTGTTAAGGTAGGACGAATTACACTTTGATCATTCTTATTAGTACATGGAGGCACATTGTTTTACACCGTAGCTCCGCCCATTTTGAACCTGAGCAGAGGTCTAATCGGAACAACTGTGTGAAAAGCAAGAGAACATAAAACACATGACATGATTTTAAAGGAACCAGAGTATTTATAAAATCAAATGACTTTGATATATCTACATATAATCTGCTCTTTTTTGGACACAATGTGCCTGGTCGTTTGTGAGGGCACTTTCAGCATGTTATGAAAAGCTGGTAAAAAAAACAAACAAAACAATTGTTACTGTTTGTCGACCTCTACTGGTGATTATTTAGAATTGCAGCAATTGCAATAAGGGTCAAATGTATTTCTGTCCCTTTGGTCCCCTGTAATTTAAACTTTACCCAAAATGTGCAATTTAACTTGGTGCACCTCATGTCAAACATGACCTTTTGAGTTCATTATCCACAAGCCTAAGTTTTGTTTTGACAGCAAGTCCTTTTTAAAAGATTCATAGTGTAGCAGCAAGTGAGTGCAGGTGCACTATAAACATATATCCCTTAATGTGAAAGGTTTGTGACTTCCCTGTTTAATTGAATTGACAAGTATGGCCGATTTTTGTATCTAGGCCTCAGTAATAACCCTAATGTATTTAAAATAATTTAAGAAAAAAAAACATATATCATCAAAGGTATCTTGACTGAGGACTTGAATTTGAAACAAATATGGGCAACAGGAGGACAACATTCTCCAACAGGCATGTTGACTCTTCATACATCAGCTTTTATTTGGTTACACAAACAATCACAACGTCATCAAAGCCTTTACCTGGAAGAAAAAAAACTGGATCACGCCGCGTACATACTTCAACATGTATTTGAAGCATGCTCGCGGCGTGATCCATTTTTGTTACCCAGGCAAAGTTACCTATACCACCAATCACAATCTGGCTAATGCAGTTCATCCGAAAACTGTCACAGTACACAAAACTAAGAGTACACCAGGTTGAAACGGACTACAGCTGGGCATTACTTCAAAGTGTTCTTCTGTCATTCAACAAGGAGAGCATCGTCAGCTACTTGGACAGGGCTTTTGCTACTTCTTCAAAACTGAAGACATGGAAGGAAATAAGAATGTATACAGTGCTTCACATATGCTCTGCACACGTGCTCAAAGCTGCCACTCAGTCAATTGGGAGAAAAACAGCAGACAAAGGCTTGAGGGATTTTGCAACATTTGGATTTGCCAGGTTGCAAAACACTCCCTCGATGACCACAGCACTCAAAATCTTCCGCTCACTGTGTGCTGTCTTAATGGGTAAACACAACACCAATACTGTCCTGGTTAATCTGAAGGCCATGCAGGATTTAATAAAGAAATGGAAGATTACCGACATGGAAGAGACAGAAATGTTACAGGACAGCTCCCTGGCTCGGGAGGAAGATGATGAAGAAAGGAAAAATGCCCACTCAATTGTTGGCAGATCTCCCTTCACTACTGAATTCAAGAAAGTCTTGGAGGAGGTACAGGGAGAGCTTGAAAAAGAGGATGCCAAGACCCCACATGAAGAAAACCCATTCTTCTGCCCAGGCATAGTTGATGTCCTTTTTGAGAGCTACCTGGGCACTTTTCCCCTTTGGAGTGGTCTGCTGTTGGGGAACTTGAAAAGGTATGCATCTGACACAGAACAAGACACCTTTGGTCCCAGTAAAACAAGGGACACAAACTGCCACGTGGAGGGATGGTTTGGTATTGTTAAACAGTCAATTCTGAAAAAGCAGAGGCAACTGAGACCAGGGGCTTTTGTTAGAAACATGTATGGCTCTCTACAGGGGAAATACAGAGAACACATCATGTCTCATAACTTCTCAGAGCAGTTGCTTCTTAAACCCATGCTACCAAAAGACATCACTCAATCTCAGGACGGTTGGGCAAAGAGAGATGGCGCAAAGCCCCACACTGCCAGGTCCAAGTTCTACACTGCTCCACCAACTCTTCCAGTTCCAAAGAGAGCAAAGTCAACTCTGAACACCGGCAAAGATCAGAAGAGGAGCACAGATCAGAAGAGCAGCAGCAATGACCTCACAAGTAAAGGCTCCAAGCCTGCAACAGAGGTACTTTTTTGCAGATTCCCAAAATAAAATGTATGCGCTTAACAGATACATATCAACTTATTGTAACTTATAGAGCCTGAAAAGGTGTGTTCACCCCAGGACACAGTTCTGCTTGAGTCCATATTCTATAAAGTAAAAAAATCCCAAAACACAACTATTTTAATAATGTCAGAAATAGTCATGAATACAAAATGAGGGGGGCTCGTTCAATGTCAGCTTTCTGTACCAGGACAATAGAATTTGCAGCTGCAGTACTGACAAATCTCAAATGGAATAAGTTTGCAAATTCTGTACACAGCAGTGATTACAGTTTTATTGTCCATATGGTTGTAGGTTGACGCCCTTTGGACATGCAAACCAACTGAAGTTGTTGTGGCTGTTATAAGACATGCTGAACAGAAGCTGAATTTCACCCTGCAGCACAGTGAATTTCAAAGTTTGAGACCAGATGAACTCATCATAGGAGAGGCAAGTTTCTCATTCAAATTGTTGTTGTACCAGATAAGAGGATTGTGACATCAGACAAACCCATCAAAGTGTTGCATAAAGTAAACATGACTTAACTTTAACCTGCTCATTACCTTACATTTTTGTATGATTCATTTTCCCGACAATTTCTCCAAAAGGTAATGGAATGTTACATTAGAGCCATCCTCAATCCTATGGATACTGCTGGCAGACTGTACCTCATGAATCACTATACCATGGGTATGATTTTGTGCGGCAATGGAGAGCAGATGGCCAGGCAAGGGTTAAAAAAGGTGAGTACAACTATAATAATTTATTATACTTTTATCAATTCAGTATTGTAGTCTGTAGGCGTCAGCAAGCTTCAGATAAGAGACTGAATAAATCAAATTGTGTGCATAAACACCTTCTAGTGTTATTATAATCCTTAACGTAATGTTGTTTTAAAACAATACATTTGGAAAAGCAGCTTCCACTTTTTTGGTTGTCCCTTTGGAGGAAAATACATAACGCATACTGTGTACATTAGATCTATGTTTTGCAGCATAATAGTTATTTTTACGCATGTTGTCAGGTCACATTTGATGACTATGATGGAGCCATTGGATTTGTCAACATAAGAAATGTGCACTGGAAGTTTGTGGTGATTATACAGCTGCACTATGTGCCTTTACAGTATGTATGTGTGGCTCATGGTTTGTGCATTCTAAGGTTATCAGTCTTACAATTGCTTTGAACAACCTACAATCAAGTAAATACAACTAAATCTACATTCATATTTGATCAAAGTTTTGATAAAAGTTCATGTACTTTTTAATAAATTGTAATGAACACATTTACAGACAGTGACAGATTTAAGATCCTGATGTTGGTATCTCATGCAGCTACATTTTGTACATGTGGAATGATTTTAAGATTTAAGTTTTAAATGTCTTCATGGTCGTCATCCCTATCATAATGAAAAAAAAAATAATACAATTATTGTCCAAACAAAGCACTTGGATCATCCAACACAATCCCATTGGTTGTCCCTACTGCTACTCTTAAGATTTGAGTCTTCTTAGATTGAGTATGACCCCATATTGTGGAACTCAATTTCAACAAATCTGATTAAAATTCATTTAAAGTAAAAATGTTAAAATATGCCTATTGTTTCTTTATTTACTCACACTTGTGATTCTCTTTTGTACAGTAAATATACTTTCAATGTTACTATCAATTTGTCAACTGTGGTTGTGATTTATTTGAGGATTTTGAGCTTATTATATTATCATTGTTGCTGTTGTTGGTAAAAAAAGATGGCATGCTTTAACAATATATTACTTTTTAAAACAGTATCTTCATGCACTTTCAAACCACATGTTTGTGGTCGAACCTCTGCAAGGGTCAAATGAAGTTGAAGACTCCAGAAAGGCTGGCCAGAGATTTGGGTAATTATTTATTAGATTATGGGAAGTAAGGTTATACAAACCTTTAGTAAAGCCATAGAGTAAGTGCAAATGTAAACCAAAATGATTTTCCTTTCATCCTGTAGACAGTATTTCAAGATGCGCCGCAGTAGACATGGAAAGGAGGACTGGGTTAACATCAAGTGGCAGCCTGGCCAGATAACCCACACCGGCCAGAAAGAGGACACCAGTTGTGGGATCTTTGTCATGCAGGTTATTATAAGCAACATGTTGTCTTTATGATAGATGTGCTGCAAAATATGTGCAACTAATATAAACATCTGTCCATAGTTTTTAATTTTTTGATTCTTGATACATGTCAAATATATTGTTTCTTACAGATGACAGTAGTCACCAATTCTTTCTTCTTTTTTCATATCAAAATTAGGATTGTCGATTTATTCATTAATAGTTTACAGGAAGATGTGTTGTAGTTATTCAAGGAGTATTTGTTTTGCCACATTTATTTTTCCTTTTTCTTGTACAGAATCAAATTTATCAAAATGCTGTTACAGCATAACAATATATGTGTATATTCTTTCTTGAAGATTAAATGAGTGAAGTACTTATGATGGCTTATCTTGATGTATATGGTACTATGTTTTTATTCATGACAAATACACAATACAAAACATAGGTTCACAATTGCACTAGTTTGACCAAATCACTGATACTACACCCGTAGGTCCCCCATTTGGACGCAGAGTACATCAAAACTTAGAGAGTTTTGTGTTAAAAGTAACTGGCAGAGAACCCACGAAGAACTAATATAGTGATGTTATAGTTCTGCAGAAACCTCAGCGTCCTGGGAACAACATGAACTAGGTCACTTCTACATGAGACAAACACATCTCCCATCAGCCAAGCAAACAAATAACAAAATATCATAAATCATACTCGATATGACTGGGACAGACCGGAGAAAACGGCTGCTACACTCCGTTAGCAACGTGCTACCTACGAACATGCAGCATGAAAAAGCACGAGCGCCTGACGGAGATTACGGACATAGTTTCCATTTCTCTCCCCGGTAAACCATCGCAGAGATATTCAGCTTCGAACACAAAAAGTCACACAGCTTTCATCGAATATTGTACTTACTTTTGGTCGAATCTCAGCGAAAAAATGGAATATCTCCGTACTTCCAATGCATGTTTGTCCAGCTGCTGGTGCTCCGTGTGAATCCGTTCGATTCGTGTCTCTCCGACACTCCTCGGATTCTTGGGAGGGTTGGAAGCTCAGCAAATCAGATTTCAGAGCTGGACCTTTTTGAGCTTTATTGGCTAATAGTGCTGTCAATCATCTAGCTTTCAATTCCAGGCAATTCTATTGGCTCCTACGGTTCGAAGGATGTCTCAATGGTGAAAATCGGAGAAGGGGGGGCTGAGATACAGCCCTGAACAGAGAGTCTGAAGCAGTATTTGACCTTAAACTGAATAACTAAAAAGGGCATAGAAAGAGCTTAAAACACTCAAAAAAGGTCCAATCTTCGGTCTATTGATTCAATGAACATCATGAGTGATACATAGAAGTGATATAGAGTGTTTTTGAAATTAAAAAATACTTTTTTATTCAAATATTGGAATATTTGATCAGTTTTCTAATTTGAAATGCTCTATATTTCATAAATGTTTCACTGTATCTATGTATAGCTGTGTATATAGAGCCTATATCAGTTGTTCTAAGAGCCCAGCATATTAAAAGTCTTGGATACCCATACTTTCCAAAAAACAATACCCTAAAAGTGCTGTTTTTCAAGATCGAGCTTTTGAGTTTTCCAAGTTCTGCTGTGTTCCATCCTTATCTTATGTGAACCAGTAACATGTATTCTGATAGTTCCATGATTTTTCTCATCTCAAAAATATTTTTTTTTATTTTTTTTTTTTTTTTATACAATTAATTAGGTATTTCTTATCTTTATTCGAGCTGAGGCCTGCAAATAGGCCTCGTTTTTAAAAGGTTTTAATGTCACTTGGAATCGTCACCAGAAAGAGAATTTGACAGCATCAGTCAAAAGTGATTTTGGTCACACTACAGTATATAACAGTAGAGTTATTGAATATTATTTCCAATAATAATTCACTAAAATGTATTAAAAACATATTTTACCAATATAACAGTTGTAGTACAACAAGGAGGAGCACATTGATGTGTGAGGTGTTTTTGGTTACATTACATTGCATGACAGTGAAGTTATTGAATATAGTTGTAGTATGTATTTTGTATTTTCAGCATTGCACTTTGTAGACGGTCCCTGAGCACTCGTCTCGCAGCCGGCCGCTCATTGAGACCAATGCCGTTTGTGCAGCTCGGAGGAGCTCGAAAGACGGCCCGTTTGAATGAAATTAATGTTGTAGCTTGTTGTCTACCTCACTACGGTTACAGGGAGGCATCGTTTGTATTTTAGCAACGTTTCGCTAACGATTTATTGAACCGGGAAGTCCGAATCTTTGAATATCTTTCCAACTTTACCCCAGTAAGTAGGTGCTGTGACGTCACCTCGCCACCTTGACAGGTTTGATTGACAGGCCGTCAGTGATATCATATCTATCGCTCTAGAACGTCAAGTCTTGAGGTCTCGAGTTCTTTCTTCTGCAGGACTGAGTTGGAGGACTTCATTTCGAGAGAGGAGCTTCAGAGATAACAGCAGCTGAGGAGATTCAGTTATGAAGAAAACTTTTTTTTTCAAAAAACTCGTTTTTTGTCAACACTGCTAATGCTAGTTAGCTAATTAGTTGGACTCATTTCAGCCACGGTTTTCATCTGGTCTGCAGACTTTTGAAGCTAGCTGAGGACGCAGAAGGAGAGCTACGAACAGTAGAGCTAATATAACTACTTCTTATTTGAGTTGTGCTGCTTTTATCCTAATGATTTTAAGATTACCAAATCCCTCCTTGAATATCAAATTGTTCACATTGAATTGGATGTGACATGAATGTTCCCCGTCACGAATGAACTTGAATGTTGACGTGTCATCTTATGTATTTAGCCAGATGTCTTGTGCAAATGAACTCGTGTTCTTCAACCTCTCAACACCCAGATAGTACCTCGCTTCCCGGAGCCAATGCTGACGGTGAGCGTTTGAACAGAGGGGAAGACTCAGTCGCGCTCTTGAGTCCTGCATGGTGATAGGTCGTTGTGGCTTAGGTCGCTGTGCGGGGCGAGCCACAGGCTGCCGTCAGCAGAGTGTAAAGATGGTCGGCCAGTTTTCAGTGCTACCTGGGGACAGGAAGTCTGCGTGCCAGTCTGCCTCAGAGCTCACTGCAAGCTTCCGGTACACTTTGGCACAGGACATGTAGCAGCCAAGGACCGAACCACCGACGTTGCGGTTACCGGACGACCCTCTCTACCCAATGAGCCACGGTATTTATAATCGCACAGTTGTAAATATTTTGTATAGAATGGAAAAAACAACAACTCCATCGACAACCACAGAAGACAGCCGGACAGCTCTGAGGCTCTGAGGTAGGCCTTCCCAGGTAGTACCTGGCTTCTTGGAGTCAATGATGACGGTGAGTGTTTGAACTGAGGTTAAGACTCAGTCGTGCTTTTGAGTCCTTCTATGAGGGGCAAGCCACGGGGTTGTAACCCTAACCAAAACCCTAACCCTAACCCTAACTCTAACCCTAACCCTAACCCTAACTCTAACTCACAGACTGGGGACCATAGACCCTCACGGGCTAAACGAAAAATATTAACCCAGTCTGTGGCTCTTTTAAGCCCCCCCCCCCCCTTTTCTTTCTTTTACCTTCTCCCTCCATGGATCGCCCCGTCAGGTTTGTTTCCGTCCCCCCCTTTTACATCTGGGAGCCTTGTCTGCCATACTTTTAACCCACCCCCCCTCCACAGCCCCACCATGGTACCCCTTATATTTGTTATTTATTTTGTCTTTCACGTGTGGGCGTTTTTATAATATTATGCATGGTTCTTTTATCCACCTTTTTCAACCTCTTTAACTGGTTTGTCTATTTATTTATATTATATATCTGTTATTTATATTTCTACCTTAATTTATTTATCTATTTAATTCCCCCCATGGTGGGGCCACACCTCCCCTATACTGCCCTCCTCCCCGCTGGCAGACGAGGCCCCCTTTTGGACGGTTTTTTTTAGGACTCCTTTCTTATAAAAACCCCCCCGCCCCCTCTTTTAACGGCAGTCAGGGGATGATTTTATTGAACACAATTTTACACATTTTTAAAGCACTTACCCCTTTTAACCAGTGTTTCCTTTCCACACCTGCATGGTTTTACCCTTTTTCCCACCCGTTTTAATAGCACTTACCTTTTAGATGTGGTGTCTGTGTATTTTTGCTATATTTTATTTACTATTGTATTATATTATATACTGTGTTATGTTTATGTTTTTATTTATATATTTATTAAGGAAACACTGTGTATTATTTTGTTTTAATTTCTTATCCCCTGTTGTCCGTTTTTATGAATTTTATTTCTAGTCCTTTTAAAACGAGGGTTCCTTCGATGGATGGACCTGTACCCCCCCGGGTTGAACATGGAGCTTTTATCCTGTTTTAACTTTTAACCTCCCCTCCCCTTATAACACTCCCTCTCCAACTGCCCCGCTGGCGGGTGCTCCACTGCGAAGCTGTTTTAAACAAAACATTTTTTACAGTTTTTATTCCTTTCTTTTCCCTTTTTTTATCTTTTAATTGTTTCAAAACTGTTATTGTGATTTGATTAAAACATACTTCTTAAAACTGTATTCTTTTATTTCTATTTTGTTGTGTTTTAGGGTTGTTTAACCTTCTCATTTATTTTTCCTTTAAATGGTTTGTAAACCATTATTTATTATTTATTATTTTCCATTTACTTTTTAAGGTTAATTTTTAATATTTTATTCTTTTATCCCTTTTATTTATTTTAGGGGTCTTTTATCAAAGCTTTTTTTAAAGGACAGCCCCCTTGTGCCAGTGCCCCTCGTGGCCCTCTTAGGAGGGCCGCGCTTCTCAACAAACCTAACCCTAACCCTAACTTCTGACATGCGCCCCCGGTGGGTGCTACGTCTGTAAGGGCAGGTCTGTGGGGGCAGGTCTGTGGGGGCAGGTCCGTGGGGGCAGGTCTGTGGGGGCAGGTCTGTGGGGGCAGGTGGTTAGGGTTACATCCCTGTGGCCCTCATAGAAGGACTCAAGAGCACGACTGAGTCTTAACCTCAGTTCAAACACTCACCGTCATCATTGGCTCAGAGAAGCCAGGTACTACCTGGGAAGGCCTGCCTCAGAGCCTCAGAGCTGTCCGGCTGTCCTCTGTGGTTGTCGATGGAGTTGTTTTTTTTCCATTCTATACAAAATATTTACAACTGTGTTGCAGCCATCAACTGCAAGCTTCCGGTACACTTTGGCACAGGACATGTAGCAGCCAAGTACCGAACCACCGACGTTGCGGTTACCGGACGACCCTCTCTGCCCAATGAGCCACGGTATTTATAATCGCACAGTTGTAAATATTTTGTATAGAATGGAAAAAACAACAACTCCATCGACAACCACAGAAGACAGCCGGACAGCTCTGAGGCTCTGAGGTAGGCCTTCCCAGGTAGTACCTGGCTTCTCGGAGTCAATGATGACGGTGAGTGTTTGAACTGAGGTTAAGACTCAGTCGTGCTTTTGAGTCCTTCTATGAGGGGCAAGCCACAGGGTTGTAACCCTAACCAAAACCCTAACCCTAACCCTAACTCTAACCCTAACCCTAACCCTAACTCTAACCCTAACCCTAACCCTAACTTCTGACATGCGCCCCCGGTGGGTGCTACGTCTGTAAGGGCAGGTCTGTGGGGGCAGGTCTGTGGGGGCAGGTCCGTGGGGGCAGGTCTGTGGGGGCAGGTCTGTGGGGGCAGGTGGTTAGGGTTACATCCCTGTGGCCCTCATAGAAGGACTCAAGAGCACGACTGAGTCTTAACCTCAGTTCAAACACTCACCGTCATCATTGGCTCAGAGAAGCCAGGTACTACCTGGGAAGGCCTGCCTCAGAGCCTCAGAGCTGTCCGGCTGTCCTCTGTGGTTGTCGATGGAGTTGTTTTTTTTCCATTCTATACAAAATATTTACAACTGTGTTGCAGCCATCAACTGCAAGCTTCCGGTACACTTTGGCACAGGACATGTAGCAGCCAAGGACAGAACCACCGACGTTGCGGTTTCCGGACGACCCTCTCTACCCAATGAGCCACGGTATTTATAATCACACAGTTGTAAATATTTTGTATAGAATGGGAAAAAAATAACTCAATCGATAACCATTTTGTTATTGTTAATGTTATTTAATATGTTAAGATGCTTTATTACAGGGAGCACTCACTAAAATCCCACATAAATATATTCAGTGTATATATATATATATATATATATATATATATATATATATATATATATATATATATACCTCCTGTGTCTTATGGAGGACGAAAAATGTCTTAAGTATAAATAAATAAATGCATTAATAAATGTATAACTACTTTTATTTTTGGTCCTTAAAGTTTATTTTGATGCTCAATTTGTTGTACTTTTACTTCAGTAAGACTTTGAGTAAGTACAATTTGAATGCAGGACTTTTACTTGTAAAAGAGTATTTCCACCATGTGGTGGTATTAATACACATTTGTATTAAGATGTAGATGTGTCCCTCCAGAAGAAGCTGCATCCACCCTCTGGCTCCTCTGTGATGAACAACGCTCACATGCTCCTGCTGAAGCATGGTGGGTCTGGTTTCCTGTTTGTTTTAGAGAGATGTACACGCTGTCATACACACCATCATTCCAGCCCACGTACAAGAAGATATTCATTTAATGACATTCTGATTCTCGTCTGTTTCCATCTCACTGATGGATGAAGATGAAGAGCTGGAGAGACGATGCTGAGTATCTCTCCTTCAAAGCAACAAGTGCAGCGCTGTGAGTAAACAGTTGCTGTCTTTTGTTTCTTTGTTTCTACCACCTGAAGATTTAAAATCAGTTACAGTTCAGCCAGTATTCTATTCAGTATATATGATCTATTTTTTGTTTGTGTTTAACAGCTGTTTCTGCATCATCATCATCATCGTCATCAACAGCCAGACAACAACAGGCTTCAGGAAGAAAACAATTCTCATCCCACATGAAGCATGACTTGAAGCGTTCTCATGTTGACCGTGTTCTGGTACTGTTTGTGTTGTTCTACTTGTTGTCCTAGTGACTCTGAATTGAAACCAGTCATGATGAGAGTACGTATCACTCTGTTTTCTTATATAGATAAAAAGAAAAAATATGTATATGTGAAACTTCTGTGTTACTAACACCTGAATGCATGTGTTTGAAGTGTGCCATGTTGCTTCACCTGCCTAGGTTACATCATACTGAATATTAACCCATTGAAACATAAACACACGTGTATGAATGAAGTATATTCTTTATATATTAATGTGAGAAACAGTCTGTTTCATTGGATAAGGCTGAGAAAGGCAGGTGAAGTAACCATACTAACAGTAGTGTTTGTATGTTGTCAAAAAATAAATGACTGACATGTTTTTTTCTGTTGTAGAACCATCTGCTGCACTGGCTGCACCAACTCCTCTGAAGGGTTCACAAGTAGATGGTAAATGCATCTAACATTTAAACATGTCCGTCATATTCACTGTGCTCATATCCGTTATAAAGCATTGGTTCTGGTTTGTGATCCTTCTCTCCTTGCAGCCGCCGCTCTAACTGTGAAGAGACCAGTGCCTGTTCCCCAGGAGCTCATGTGTCTGCTGCCAGAAGGAGCGGCTCGTCCATCAACAGTTCCTGGTGTGCATTATTTGACCTGTATTTGCTTCTTAAAAATATCCATATGTGGTGTCCATCAAAACTGTTGTTAATTCTTTAAAGTGTGTTTCATTGTTGTAGATTAGATACTGCTGCACTGTATTCAGACAGAAAGTAGGCAGCACTCCAGTGTCCAGCTTGCTGAGTTTCACAGACTACAGTGTAGATGTCATGTTACATTCTTGCTTCATGTTACTGTCAATAATAATAATAACATGTTTAATATTCTCTCTAGTGTCAGAGGCACCCCTGATTTCTCCTGAGACCGGTCAACTGTCTCCTGCACAGAGAGATCAACGTTAGTATTAGAATGTTTTTCATGTCAAAAAGATTAAATCAAGTCGCACAAAAATGGTACTAATTAGCCCTGTTTATTCTTGTCTGACTAGGTGAGCCATTACCCAGGCCGTTAGCTGTGCCCACCCGTCCTCCTCCACAGCTCCCTGGCTACGACCAGGAAGTCAGCCAGTGGACCTGTTCGCAGCAGCAGAGGATCTGGAAGACAGAGCTGGAATCCATGGGTCTCTGGCCGGGCTCCTTTCCTGTGCGCAACCTCATGAAGATGGTGTCATTGTGGCGTCTACCTCCCCAGCCAGAATTAATCGACAGCGTCTCAGATCTTCCTTCCCCAAAGTACTTTCAGCTCCATCCCTTCTTCATGTGGAAGCCAGAGAATGAGAACTTAATGGCTAGACTGAGGAACAATTACACTCTGCCGTGCATTGAAGGTTGTGCCCGGCCTCAAGTTGTCTCTGCAGGTGTTGGTAGACCTCGTGCGATTGTCGGTGTCACTGGACAGTACCACCTGTTGTCATCCAGGCTGTGCTGCAAAGTGTGCAGGAAGAGGTGGTACGCTGACAACCCAGTGTGGCTGGACAAACTCCCAAAGAGGTTCACAAACCTGTTGCCAGAAGTACTGAGCTACAAGAAGGCCATTTGTAAATCGGTCATGGACGAGCTCAGGCGGACAGGCAACTCACCCACCGACATGGCAAAGCAGATCATGGAGATGATGCGCCTGAAATTTGAACGTGCTCACCTGGCCTACCTCCTCAGCTGCCAAAACATCATGGATGCTGAGGCAGGAAAGTACGACCAAAGAACCATCACTCAGTTCATCAGACAGGAAACCAAGCCAGCTCCCTTCAGAGAGTACGCTGATCCAGTTGGCTGGAACGGGATCTCTGTGTCTGCTCACTACCTGACCGACTGCCTGCTGCACGAGTACCAACACCAGGAGAGTGCCATCAAAAAACTCCTGCAGGATACCTTTGGACAGGCTCTCCGCTCAGACCACACACGCAAAGTTGCGAGGAAGGTCACCTTTTCATCCGGCACCATGTCCTCGTATGCGGTCATGAATGAGAACTGGATGATCCTTTCATGGGTGATGGTGCAGTCGGAGACAGAAAAGTCCCTGAAGCCCATGTACGAGGGACTAGCACAGCGCTACAGCACTGCAGGCATAGAGAAGGCACAATACCAGTGGGTAGACAGGTAAATTATAATCAGTACTTTTTACCATCATTGGTGACACAAACAGCTCAGAATCACACTTACATTGCTTTTCATATTTCCAGTTTGATGACAGAAAATCCCTTTGCATTCATTTTATTGTGATGACCATATACACTGGACTACACATGGTGGTTGATATGACTGCTCATTCATGGCTATACTTTGTCTATATTTTTTCTTTCAGGGATTGCTGTGCAGCATTTAAGGTGGCTGAATCGTTTGCAGGAGAGCATCTGAACTGGGATTCTTGGAGAACAACTGATGCCATTGTTGCCGGGGCCACTTCTGGTAACCTGCTGAACACCTGTGCATCAAGATCCCACTTCAGTGCAAACATAACTATCAAGCTGGACTTATTCCACTGTATGAGGCGGTTCCTCCGTGAGTGTGTGTCAGAGCATCATGCCCTGTACAGCTCTTTTGCTCAGTTGCTGTCTGCAGCTTTTTCTGTGGTGGATCAGGAAGACCTGCAGAGGCTTAAAGCTGCATATGCCTTCTGTGGAATTCAGCCTGCCAACCCAACCAAGCCCCACATTCGCGAGCACTGCAGGACCAGGATTCCACAGCCTGAGGAGCTCATCAAGAGGGTTGAGGGAGTTTTCCAGCAGTTTCACCTCGCGAGTGATCCAAATGGCGCTCTTCTCTTCAAGCCCTCAATGCTGAAGGCATGGCGGATTCAGCGGGTGCACATCCTGCGAAGTTGCCTGAGTGATCCTGTGGTGGAAGGTGGGACTTTGTACAGGTATGGCGGAACACTGCAGCTGAACCATGTGCAGGGTGAAGGGGCCAAAGTTCCTGTTTGGATCCCCATCAGAGGCACGTCTCAGCAGGAGGGCTATCACTTCCACCAGGCTCAGTGGGTCACTGGAACACGTGTTTCCACAGAGCTGTTTCAAGCTCAGGGGATGACTGGGGTGGCACGGTGGAACTACCAGCGCCTGGTGGACTTGAAGCAGCCAGGCGTTCACCTCCCAGCTGTCTTTGATTCGGCATTGGTTGCACAGCTCAACGCGGTCTCTGAATGGGTGTTGGGGCAGGTCAAGTATCCAGCTTTTCATCTCACTAGTAGAGACACTGGAGAGAAGTTTGGCCTGGAATACGTTGAGCCTGGTTGCCGCCCAGTTCTTCTAGACTGGGACAAGCACAGGAGCAAGACAGACTCCGCCCAGGCCCAGAATTCACCTCCTCAAAGCGGCCCGCCCGCTGCCCAGACTGCGCTTCCTCGGTCATCCTCAATGGCACCGCCCAAGTTGCTTCAGTTTTCTCCATGCCCTGCTGCTGATTCTGCTGCCAAACCAGAAGTGAATCCCACTACAACAGGTAAACATCTAACAGACAGACAAAGTAGTGCATCAGACTTCAGTTGGTAGTAACTTGATTTTATTCATATTTAATGACAAGCGTAATGGATGATTCACTTTTCCTTTTTTACGCAATGTGACAATATTGTGCAATTGAAAACATGTACAAAAACATACCAGTCAGCCATTTATCTAAAAGCGGAAAGTGTGTTTTCACCCATACAAGTGTATGAATTAGGGCTTTTCCCTTCTGTAGGTCAGAATGTCTTATTGTACTCTGTCTTTTGTTTTTATAGAAACCACACGTCGGCCGTCTCTGCCCCTGCTGTCCTCACCAACTGGCGCCCGCACTGGACCTGTGAAGACAGGAGGGAGAGTTTTTGTGTTGGACCACAAGCGATGGCCGGCCCCCATGAAGGCAGCCATCGACAACCTGCTCAATATTCACCGTGGGCAGAAGGACATGCTCAGGCTTGTGGACCAGGACTATGCTGCTCTAGTTCACAACTCCTGTACAGACCCCAACAGCATGCTCCACCCAACAACAAAACTGCACATGTCACTGTATGTAAAGCACCTGAGCAAATTATTAAACACCAGCTCATCTTTGAACATCAGCCCAGAAAAACTGCAAGAGAGGCAGGAACTCTGGCACTCTCTGACAGAGGGCAGTGAGACCACCAGTGTGCCAGTTGGGACCATGCCCGTTGCAGTCATTAACCCACCTCCACCTGTTCAGACCCTGACTCAAGCCTCCATTGAGGAAATAGTACGAAACATCATGGAGAAACAGCAGCAGCAACAACAACAACAACAACAGTCAAAGGAAAAGAAGACCCAGACAAAAAGGTGTCTTTCTTGTGGCCAGCCAAAGTCCAGGTATGAGAATGATGGTTCGTCTATCCACTTCTTCTTCCAGCAGGGCCCTGTCAGATACTTTTACTGCTCCACGAAAGTTTTTAAAGCTTATGGTGCAGACGGTCTGACAAACCCAAGAATGCCCTTTGTCGACTTTGCAGAGACAAAGTTCTTTCAGCTGGAACTGGATGCCACAAGGAAAAGGGTGGAGGAGAGAGGACAGCAGAAGAGGAAGAGGACTGAATCCCATCCCACAGGTCGTAAGTGCGGATTCTGTCAGATGGAACTGAAGCAGGGCCCAAACAGTCCCCATGTTCATACGGGGTTCCCTGGACTAACAGGGAAGTACATTTACTGCCCTGGTAAAGTCTTTTCCTTTTACAAAGACCAGGGCATGGAGCAGGAGATGACCTGGACTGAGTTCCAGAGGTCTCCTTTTTATGAGACAGAAAAAAAGAGATGGGAGGTTGAAAAGGGAAAATAAGAGACATGAGTGTTTTGTTGTGTATATACTGTATATATTTGCTCATTTTTTACTGGATTTATTATTATATTTGTTGTACATATTTGTGTTTTGTATTTGTGACCTTGCACTATGGGCTCTGTGTTCAACATTTACTGTCCCTGTTGTGTTTAATAAATATATTTTGTTCACTAATGTTTACATGTCTCAATAATAAGTGAATCATTATAGTGAACAGTAAATAAATATTTAATTGAAGTAATTAAGTGATTGCAATTTAAATGTTCATAATTAGGAAAACTGCAATATAATAGGTTAATAGCCATAAATAAATCATGCACTTGATAATATGTCTGCCACTACAATCCAGTGATAATCAGTAAATGGTAAAGTTGGATACACATTTCTTGATTCATAAATAGCTCTTTATCATTGATGAGTGGCTTTGCCCCAACTGAGACTCGAACCTGCGTCCAGGAGCTGAAACCAGCACTGTAAAAGTGGACTTTGAGCACCTTGGACAGCGTTAATAATGCTGCAATTTCATTGGCTGTCAGCGTATGCCAACTATATGCGACTGGCCTCCGCGTGACAAGCAGAGACACTGTCCACTATACTAACGAGGACTGCTCCAGTAGTACTTTTGGCTAGGAAAAAAAAAAGGTGCCGCTGTTCCGGCCTTTAAAGGGAATTCTTAGAGCTATACAAGGGAGGCTTTGAGTTTAGTTGACATTTACTGTCACTCAATGACACAGCATCTGTGACTGAATCCATTCAGAAATCATGTTGTCTGGCATCTGAAATGTTTGCAATCAAGTGTGAATGTTGCATGAGCTTGGGCACATGCGTAAAAGTCATTTTAAGCAGTTTCCGTAGGGTAGTGGTTATCACGTTTTCCTCACACACAAAAGGTCCCCCGATCGAAACTGGGCGGAAACACTGTTCTTTGTTCCTGCTTACTCCACACAATAAAACTCTACTTAGAGGAATTGTCAGTAAATTGGATAATAGGTACAACTCCCCCAGTGTTATCTCTTCCTCCACACAATCAAAGTCTTTTGAGTTGCAATCCCAGCAAACTGGATGAAAAGAAGCACTATGTGAATAATGTTTTCTCTCAGAGATACTTGAACTCTGTCATTTGGGGCAGTCACTCACTCCCACCTCGGGGTGAGCAATACTCCACTCTCTGGTTGCGAACCACGGCTTCGTACTTGTAGGTGCTATCTGTAATACTGACTGCTTCACACTCGACTGCAAACTGCCCCAGTGTGTGCTGAAGGTCACGGCCTGATGAAGCCAACAGATCAACATCATCTGCAAAGAGCAGAGAAGCAATTCTGAGGTCCCCCAGCTGCACCTCGAGTTGAGTTGGTCGGGATCCGGAATTCCTCACAGGGTTCCACCATTTGACAATACCCCGAGTCAGGGACAGCAGTTCTTCTCCCTTGTAGGTGCCGACTCTCATCCCAACCGCTTCACACTTGACTGAAAACTGCCCCTTGTGTGCTGCTCCTGAGTAGTCTTATTGTTTGCCAGAATTTCCTTGAGACCAACCATGGCCAACCATTCCCCCCTAATCCAATGTGTGGTATGAATATCACATTTCATGGACAAATGATTTCAAATATCAGCATGTTGGCAGTGATGAATTTTCCATTCTGATGAGCCGTAAAGACCTTTCATGCATGCTGAGGTAGGTGATCATATCGTCAATGTGAAGCGGTCTCTGACAGGAGGAACACGATTGATATGTCACCATGATCTGTGTTAAATGGCTGTTTTCTTACTTGCAGCTGGTAGAAAACTCCCCGTCAGGGAATCGAACCTTGGTCTTCCTCGTGACAAGCGGAGATCCTGTCCACTATACTAACGAGGACTGCTCCAGTAGTACTTTTGGCTAGGAAAAAAAAAAGGTGGCGCTGTTCCAGCCTTTAAAGGGAATTCTTAGAGCTATACAAGGGAGGCTTTGAGTTTAGTCGACATTTACTGTCATTCAATGGCACAGCAGCTGTGACTGAATCCATTCAGAAATCATGTTGTCTGGCATCTGAAATGTTTGCAATCAAGTGTGAATGTTGCATGAGCCTGGGCACATGTGTAAAAGTCATTTTCAGCAGTTTCCGTAGGGTAGTGGTTATCACGTTTGCCTCACACGCAAAAGGTCCCCCGATCGAAAGTGGGCGGTAACACTGTTCTTTGTTCCTGCTTACTCCACACAATAAAACTCTACTTAGAGGAATTGTCAGTAAATTGGATAATAAGTACAACTCCCCCAGTGTTATCTCTTCCTCCACACAATCAAAGTCTTTTGAGTTGCAATCCCAGCAAACTGGATGACAAGAAGCACTATGTGAATAATGTTTTCTCTCAGAGATACTTGAACTCTGTCATTTGGGGCAGTCACTCACTCCCACCTCGGGGTGAGCAATCCTCCATTCTCTGGTTGCGAACCACAGCTTCGTACTTGTAGGTGCTATCTGTAATACTGACTGCTTCACACTCGACTGCAAACTGCCCCAATTGTTTCAACAGAAATGGAAGAAATGGTTGGAAGATCTTGAAAGAGTGAAAAGTTTCAAGGTCAGTAGATGCTTCAAACCTAAAGACTTTGGAGACACAGCATCTGCTCAATTGCATCATTTCTCTGATGCCAGTGAAAATGCATATGGAACTGTAACATACATCAGGAGGCAAAACAACAAGAACAAAGTACATGTTGCTTTCATACTTGGCAAAGCCAGGGTGTCTCCATTAAAACAAGTGACTATCCCTCGCTTGGAACTGACAGCCGCTGCTCTTGCTGTCAAAGTGGACAAGATGCTACAATCAGAGCTACAGCTTCCTTTGGAGAAGTCACAATTCTGGACTGACAGTACATCAGTACTAAAATACATCAAAAATGAGGACAAAAGGTTCCAAACATTTGTTGCAAACAAAATATCAACTATTAGAGAGGCATCACACACTTCACAGTGGAGATACATTCCTACAGCACAAAACCCAGCAGATGACGCCTCAAGGGGACTGAAAATTGAACATTTGGTTCAAAAGAGATGGATTGAAAGTCCAAAGTTTCTGTGGAAAGCAGAACAAGATTTGTCAATGCACTTCTTGGATTTGGACATTGCTGAGGACCTGGAAGTTAAAAGGAACTTCACAATAAATGCAATTGTCACTGAAGATGATTCAAGTCCCACGCATGAACTGATTACTCACTTTTGGAGACTCACAGACACACATTTATTGTGTGTTTGTATATATATATATATATATATATATATATATATATTATACACACTATAGTAGTCTTGGAAGCAATGGGAAAAAAGGTAGTTTGTGTTCCAACCGCTCTCCTAACCTTTATATTCAGGTATCCCTTTTTCGACACTATCACTCACCTGTACTAACTTAGACCTGCCCCAGACCTGCTATGTCCACAGCAGTGGTCATTGGGGGGTAACCTCGTTACCCCCCAGTTGACTTCCTGCTTCCTTACAGTGCAGTTGCTTTGCTGCTTGCTCTTGCCTCTGCTTACATTTTCTTGCTTTTCTTCTTGTTTTTTCTTCTTGTTTTTCTTCAAAACATTTTTCTCTCTTCACTCTTCAACGTTTGAGTGGAGACAAATCCAGAAAGTCGTTGAGTTATATGGGTTGTTAGCTAATGCTAACTAGCAGCTAAGCTAAAGCTAAGTAGCAGCAAGATCCCTCCCTTGTCCATGGACGACTACCTCAAACTCCTGCAGAAGATTGCAGTCTTGGAAATAAAAATCCACCGACTAGAAGTAAACGTGGAGGTAAATGGACTGTGTGGGAATGATACCACTTTACCATGGACTCAAAACATTGGACAAACGGAAGCGAAGACACAGCTAATTAGCACCACCAGGCCTACCAAGAAACAGGAGGAGAGAGCAGATAATGTATCTTCAAATGGTAGTCCTCCCTGGAACTCTCTCGGTGCAAAGCCGAAGAGAAAATCATACCCTCAGGATGTGGGTATGAGACGACTAACAGGCAGAGCACAGCGCCCTGAGATTTGTGATGCGACTGGCTGGCCTGCACTAATACACAGACAGAACTCCTCCTCAACCCCTGCACTCAGACGGACAAAGCCAAGGACAGCTGAGAAAAAACAGATTTCAAAACAGATTTGCTCCATTGTCGCAGGATCCTAAATCTCCATCTGATGACCTGGATAAGCAGCTATCTTCTCAAAGCAGGGTAAGAACTGTGAGTAAATGTGAGAGTAAAAGGCCACAGGGAAAGCTAATGACTGGGCCGGAGACTCTAATTGTTGGTGACTATGCTGTAAAAGATGTCAGAATGATGTGCAGCAAGAATACCAAAATACTCTGCTTTCCGAAAGATACGGTCTCTAACATGAAAGACAAAATCCTGGACATTGTGGCTGACCATCCCACGGTGAAAAACATCATTGTGCATACAGGAAGCTGTGATATTGTGAAACAACAGTCTGAAGTTCTGAAACGAGACTTTATTGATCTGTTAAACAGTTAGCTCTGCCGAGGCTGAGGTGTTTATCCTCTTCCACCAGTCAGAGGAGGAGACGAAGGATTCAGCAGGCTGTTTGCACTGAACAAATGGCTGTCAACTGCATGTACTGACCATTCAGTACATTTTATCAACAATTTCTACCTTTTTTGGGGGCGCAGGCATCTTTTTAAGGCACATGGAGTTTGCCTGAACAAGTCAGGGGTAAAACTATTTACCTCTAACCTATTTTTCTTCCTGCGTCACCCGTCTGTTCCCACTGCCAAGGACAAGAGACAAGAGGAATCTAAACAAGAGATAACCACACAGCATTGCCGTAGAGACCTTACAGGAAGGATGCCCCCGCCTAACGAGAGCCAAGAGGAGGAGCCTCCAACCTCATCATCAGGGGCCGCCTCTGATCTCCCACTTTCCCCACCCTTCCGAGAGGAGGAGTCTTTACCTCCCTTCCCAGCACTACTTCCACCCCCCAGACTCCATCCAGGTCCCTTTCCTCTCTCACACTCTCCCCATCCTCCCCCCACCTGGAGTTCACCGACCACATGAAAGAGCTGGTCATTGCTGGAACCAAACACACTCCTCGCCCCTCTCCTCGACGTACAGTTCCAGCCCCGCAACTGACTCTAAGTCCAGTTTTGACACAATTGGCGAAGGTAAAGCGCCGTGCCCCTCTCCCACCTCCACTACTGTCTCCCCTACATGATAAAGGCAATAATTGATATCTTCCGGGTCCAGGCTACAAGGCTAATGACACCAATGATTCTCTCCAGCAAACGTATCAAACTTAACATTCATTCCTCGTCAGCCTGTCCAAATAAATTGGGCAAATAAAGTTTTAACCACATTAAACTTAACTTTATTAAATGTCAGGTCTCTGTCAGGAAAAACATTTTTAATAAATGATTTTATTGTTAGGCACAAACTGGACATTTTGTTTTGAACTGAAACATGGTTAAACCAAGATAACAGTGCAGCTGTTCTTATTGAATCAACACCTCACAACTTCAGTTTCATGAGTGAAACAAGAGCGCATAAGAAAGGTGGTGGAGTTGCTATTTTATTTAATGATTCTCTTCAATGCAAGCAGGTGTCCTTTGGTCATTTTAACTCTTTTGAATATGTGGCTCTGAATTCTACTCAAGCTTTATTCCTAAACATTTACAGACCACCTAAATACTGTGCAACCTTCTTTGATGAGTTTACTGAACTGCTGTCTATAATCTGTATTGATTTTGACTGTGTTGTTATTGTTGGCGATTTTAATATCCATGTTGATAATCCCCAGGACAGAGGGTCTATAGAACTATGTGGTGTCCTTGAAAACTATGATCTGACTCAGCATGTGACAGGACCCACCCACAACAGAGGACACACTCTGGACCTAATCATCACCAAGGGTGTAAACATTTCCAAGGTTGCTGTGACTGATGTTGCACTCTCTGATCATTTCTGTGTTTTCTTTTAGAGTGCAATCTCCTTGCACTCAAATGTCCAAACCGAGGTTGTGACAAAGCGTTACATCTCTGAAAACACCAGTGAACTGTTTATTCAGAAGTTCTCCTCCACACCAGCCCTCTCTTGCATCTCAGTCAATGAGCTTGTAGATAGCTTCAATTCTAAAGTTAAACATGTTATTGATGCCATTGCACCCACTAAAGTGAAGGTTGTCTCGGGTAAGCAAAGATCTCCTTGCTACGCTGGTCAGAATAGAGAAAAGAGAATGTCGGAAAGCTGAACGCAGGTGGCGAAAAACAAATCTCCAGGTTCACTGTGACATCTATAAAGAGAGACTTCGCAATTATAATTTGGAACTTAGAAATGCAAGGCAGTCCTTCTTCTCTGACATCATAACTAAAAACAATAACAATACACGCGCCTTATTTGCTACCGTCGACCGGCTAACAAACCCTCCAGTGTCAGTAGCTGCTGAGCTCCAATCCACCTGGGCATGCAATCAATTTGCCTCATTTTTTACTGACAAAATTCAGAAAATTAGACAAGCAGTCAGTGCCTCCACACCAACCACAGGATATGTGTTGTCCCCATCTCTGAATAATATCCATTCAAATATCATGCCACAATTTCATTCAATCGACCTTAGAAGCCTAGAAGACATTATTCAACATCTGAAGTCATCCTCCTGCTGCTTGGATATTCTACCAACACACTTTTTCAAAAATATTTTGAGCTGCTTGACCACTGATCTTTTACAGATTGTAAACACATCCCTTCTCTCAGGTGTCTTCCCACAAGCCCTAAAAACTGCAGTTATTAAACCACTCCTAAAGAAGGCTAATTTAGACTCCGCAACAATGAAAAATTATAGGCCAATATCAAACCTCCCACTTTTAAGTAAAATAATTGAAAAAGCGGTTTTTCAACAACTGAACAACTTCTTGGCTGTAAATAACAGTTTTGATGTCTTCCAGTCAGGCTTTCGACAGCACCACAGTACTGAAACTGCTCTTGTTAAGGTTTTCAACGACATCCACTTAAACACAGACAATGGCAGAATTTCAGTCTTAGTATTAATGGATCTCAGTGCTGCATTTGACACGGTCGACCATGATATACTACTAGAAAGACAAAAAATCTGGGTGGGACTCTCTGGCACAGCACTCAACTGGTTTGAATCCTACTTGAAGGACAGAGAATACTTTGTGTCTGTAGCTAATTACACATCAGAGCTGACTAAAATGACATGTGGTGTTCCCCAAGGTTCAATACTGG
>NW_027176705.1:19465581-19500424 GCF_023349555.1 Cebidichthys violaceus
GTTAAAGGGCTACAGGCATATGCATTGTGTTTACGAGAGTGTTGCAACGCTATGGAGGAATTGCAATATTTAGATGAACTCAATATGCCATCAAACATGAAAATAATAATGCAGCAACTTCCTTACAAACTCAGAGAGAAATGGAGAGCGACTGTGTGTGACATCTCTGAAAACCAAGGTCGCAGATCTGGCTTTAGAGACATTATCAAGTTCATCGAGTACCAAGTCAAGATCGTTTCTGATCCAATCTTTGGCAACATTCAAGACACTCAAGGTGGTGTAAATAAAGGAGGTAACAACAAGGCAAAGTCAGAGCAAAAATCACAGTTCAAAAGAAACAGCTTTGCAACTGCTGTGTTTATGTCTACTGAACCAGCTGTGAATGCAACCAAGAAAAGCATTCAGACTCAAACGCAGAGTCTGTCACTTGCAATTTCAAATGTTGGTTCCTGTTTGTATTGTATGCATGGACACGCATTGGAGCATTGTCCACAATTGCAAAAAACAAGGCATCGGGAAAAATTGGACTTTCTGAAAGAGAAAAGAGTTTGCTTTGGTTGCCTGCACATAGGACACATGAGCAAGGATTACAAAAAACACTTAACTTGCAAAGTTTGCAACCAAAGTCATCCCAGCATTCTTCACATTGAGAAAAAGGAAAGAAGCAAAGGCAAAGATCAGCCAAAGGACCTGTCGGTGAGTGGCACGGCTGTCTCTACTTGTGGTCATACAGGGGCCGGGGGCAGTAACGGCATGCTTTCAATCTTACCTGTCAATGTTAAGTGTACAAAAGGAAACAAAATTGTACAAACTTATGCATTTGTCAAAGGTTTGGAAATCTCTGAATTTGCTGACAAGCAGTTTTTTGAGCTTCCTATGTTCACTCAGAAGGAAATGCCAGTGTCGACAAACAATATCATTCCTGAAGAAGAGTTGTCGAAGTGGACTTACCTGGAAGATGTACATATTCCCTGTATTAACACTGATGTTGATTTGTTGATTGGCACAAACGCCTCAGAGTTAATGGAACCGTGGGAAGTGATCAACAGCCGAGGAGAGGGACCGTATGCAATAAGAACTCTACTGGGCTGGGTGATTAATGGACCTCTTGGAAACAGTGCAAAGCAGTGTGAGAGTGGCTACCCTGCTGTTACTGTTAATCGGATTGGTGTTGACAAATTAGAAGAACTGTTGATACAATTGTTGTATCAACAACAATACAATCAAGATTTCAGTGAAAATTTAGAAAAGATAGAAAGTTTATGGAAATAGTGAACGGTTCAGTACAGCTTAAAGATGGCCATTACAAGATTAAGTTGCCTTTCAAGACACCCCATGTAAACCTGCCAAACAACTTTTCTGTTGCTAAACAGCGTGTCAGTTCACTGAAAAGGAGACTTCTGAAGGATGAAAGTTAGCACAAAGAATATTCAAACTTTCTTTCTGATGTCATTGAAAAGGGATATGCTGAAAAGGTGTCAGAGCATCAGTTGGAAGGCTCTGATGGGAACATTTGGTATCTTCCTCACCATGGTGTATACCATCCACAGAAAAGAAGCTTACGTGTTGTGTTTGATTGTGGAGCAGAATTTAAAGGAGTCTCACTGAACAGTCAGCTTCTACAAGGACCAAACCTGACAATTTATTCTAACCTCTTTTTGTCACAGTTTTGTCACGGTTCAGGCAGGAACCTGTAGCAATCATGGCTGTTGTGCAATCAATGTTCCATCAAGTAAAAGTTCACAAACACCTCGGCTGCCTCCTCCCCTCCCCCCTCTGTCCCCCCTGGTGAGCGGCACGGACAATGAGCCCTCTTCTTCAAAGGGCTCTTTCACCACCGACACCATGACCACCCTCCCCCCCTCTCTGTGACGACTGGCCAGGTTAGAAGACAGCTGGAGAGACTCCACCAAGGAAAGGCTGCGGGACCTGATGGCATCAGCCCCAGGGTCCTGAAGACCTGCGCCATCCAGCTGTCTGATGTCCTGCAACACCTCTACAACCTGAGCCTGAAGCAGCAGGAAGTCCCGGTGCTGTGGAAGACGTCGTGCCTGGTTCCTGTAGCAAAAAAGTCAACACCATCTGGCCTCAATGACTACCGACCAGTTGCCCTCACATCCCATGTGACGAAGGTGCTGGAGAGGCTGGTCTTGGCCCACCTCCGACCGCAGGTGAAATCATCACTGGACCCACTGCAATTTGCAGCCTCACGTGGGAGTGGGCGACGCCATCACCTACTGTACCTGCTGCAGCGAGCTCAGTCGCACCTGGATGGAACCGGTGGCTCTGCGAGAATCACTTTCTTTGATTTCTCCAGTGCATTCAACACCATCCAACCAGTGCTACTGAGCGAGAAGCTGCGGGTGGTGAGGGTTAACGCATCCACCGTCTCCTGGATCACTGACTACCTCACAGGCAGACCACAGTTTGTCCGACTGGGCAGTGTGCTGTCTGACATGGTGGTCAGTGATACTGGAGCCCCACAGGGAACTGTTTTGTCTCCCTTCCTGTTCACCTTATACACCACTGACTTCCAATACAACACGGGGTCAAGACATCTGCAGAAGTTCTCTGATGACTCTGCAGTGGTCGGGTGTATAAGGGACGGACGGGAGGAGGAGTACAGGGCAGTTGTGGATGACTTTGTGGAGTGGGCCAGTAGAAATCACCTGCTTCTGAACGTGGCCAAGACCAGAGAGATGGTGGTCGACTTCGGGAGGAGGACGACGGCTCCACAGCCACAGAGTTCTGGGAGAGGATGTGGACATGGTGAAGGAGTACAAGTACCTGGGTGTCTCCATCGACAGCAGACTGAACTGGAAGGCCAACATCAACGCTGTGTACAAGAAGGGGATGAGTCGACTCTTTGAGGAAACTTGGATCCTTCAACATGTGCAGCAAGATGTTGGAGATGCATTCTCAGTCTGTTGTGGCCAGTGCACTTCACTGTAGTCTGCTGGGGGAGCAGCATTGGAGCCGGAGACACAAACCGACTTAAACTGGTTAAGAAGGCCGGCTCCAGCATCGGCTGCAAACTGGACAGTCTGGAACAGGTGGTGGAGAGGAGGACACTGAAGAAACTTTCATATTGGATTACCTGGACCACTTTCTCCAACAGACTGATCCAGCTCCGCTGTCATAAGGACAGGAGAACGTTCCTGCCTACTGCTATAAGACTGTATAACAAATCACCTCAGGCCAAATCATTCACTGTTGGTTAAACCAATGCACTACTGTTTATTTAGTTGATTTAATATTCTGTCATTCCATTTCATTGTGTATATAGTGTGCATTCTTTATCTAATATCTTTACCGTTTTATTATAATTGTATATATTGTGTATTGATATGTGCATTTTTATATTATGATTTTACTGTAACTTATTGCAACAAAATAATTTCCCCTCACAGGATCAATAAAGTTACTAACTAACTAAGTAACTATTTAGGACAAAAATAAAAAAATTAAAATTCCTGACCATGCAAATCTCAGGATGCACATGGTCAGACCCCACTCTTTTCTCTCCCTTCCCCTCAGGAGAAATGAGGAAACCAAAATATCAGCTAACAGTTTTATTTAAAGCAGAGATAACAGTAGGTACAAGCAGAAACATTTTAAGACGCAAAATTGACTCTTGCATGGTTCCTCACACCTATACCCTACTATTTAACGGACCATCAGTGTAGCGCCGAGGAGGTCGATGGCAGCGTCACCGGGGACCCAGTCGACAGCAGGCGCGACGGCGGGGAATCGGTCGACGGCGGGGACCCAGTCGACAGCAGGCGCGACGGCGGGGACTCGGTCGACGGCGGGGACCCAGTCGACAGCAGGCGCGACGGCGGGGACTCGGTCGACGGCGGGGACCCAGTCGACAGCAGGCGCGACGGCGGGGACTCGGTCGACGGCGGGGACCCAGTCGACAGCAGGCGCGACGCCGGGGACTCGGTCGACGGCGGGGACCCAGTCGACAGCAGGCGCGACGGCGGGGACTCGGTCGACGGCGGGGACCCAGTCGACAGCAGGCGCGACGCCGGGGACTCGGTCGACGGCGGGGACCCAGTCGACAGCAGGCGCGACGCCGGGGACTCGGTCGACGCCGGGGACCCAGTCGACAGCAGGCGCGACGCCGGGGACTCGGTCGACGCCGGGGACTCGGTCGACAGCCGGCGTTCCACTGCAATAAAGACATACGATTATTAAACAATTAAAATCTAAACTTTTATTTTTAAGTGATGTTCAACTTCTCTAGACTTTTACAGTGCTGTGAGAATTATGCATTCATTGACTTGAAGCAAACACTTGCTCTCATTATTTGGCCTTAAGATCTAAAAATACATTTTTTTTTTACTACAACACAACATATATTGAACTCTTACGGTGTCCGATGATAAATACGCAGCAACTGCAATTTTATGGTCAATGTAGCTTAGACATTTTGTTGGAATCTAAATACCAAAAGCCAGACAGAGCATTAATGAAAACTTAACGAACCACATTATGACACCAGGAACCTGAGCCTTACACTTGCATTTTTCCTATAGGGTTAAGCAGAACCTGCTCACCTTTTTTATACTCTCGCAGAGACATTGACTCATGTGAACGGAAATGTTAAATGTAGGGGGCTTCTCCATGGAGATGTCATTGGAAGACAGATCTATAGTACAAAAGAAATGTACTAATATTCTTACCTCTCAGTTTCCTCTGCGGCACGTCATTGCTTTTTTCACTTGAGCCACCAACAGGTAAACAAGAGCCTATGGACACAGAAGTTGCCATTAATCAAATTGGTTTGCGGTTTGATGGCACATGTGACAAACCTGTCACTGCTAAATGGCATTTCAGGAATATAGAAATTAACATACCTAACTTTTGCTTTTCTCAACTACCAATGTCTTGAATACAAGCTTCAAACAAAACAATTACAAATACCTTTGGTAAGCCAGACAGACAGCGCACAAATAAACAAGGCCCAAAAAGCTCCCATTGCATCAGTCACCAACAGAAAATGCTACCTGGGCCACATGGCAGGTTAAATAACCCCATTGTGCAGGTGTCACAGCTGTTGCTGATCAGCTCTAATTGGCTCTCTCTTCAGAGAGTCAGTGCTGGTTGAGATTCAGCCCTTTCCTGTGAAAAATGTTAAACAATCTATCAGATCATAATACTCTGAGAATGTCGTATTGATAAATAAATAAATAAATATGTTAAGGAGCAATCATAATTTTAAACACAATCTCACATTAACAATATTTTTTTTTACAAAAGGAAGGACAATTTATTCTGATTTACAGTTCTTCAAATCTTTCACTTTTACTCTACTACATGTATTCAACTGCAATGGTTACTAGTTCATTTTATGTCACATTAAAAAAGACTGTCTACCGCCATCGCCCACTGTCATTAGAATGTATCCTCTGTGGACATTGGATATGTGTAGCTAATTCCATAGCAATCCACCTGATAATGTTATTATATATATTATAACCCTGCACACCCACAAGAGGTGTTTGCAGTTATTGTGGCTGATTAGACCTACTCATGTTGAAGGAGCAGACCTGGGCCGGTGCACCCCACATTAGATGACCTGATCCCCCAGGAGAACCATATCGATACCGACTTTAGTGCGGACAAAGACCGTAATTTACATGATGGACACAGAGGACATGTCCCCCCACACTTTTTCAGAAGGTAGTATTGGACCCAAAAAAAGTCCAAAAGCTCTTCATTTACATATATTTTGTATCTATTTAATTTCATATTTTCCATTCCATTATCCAAACTGCGAAGGCAGGGTACACCTTGGACAGGTCGCCAGTTTATTGCACATATAGAGACAGACAAACATTCACGCTCACATTCACACCTATGGGCAATTTTGAGTCTCCAAATAACTTAAGCTGCATGTCTTTGGAGTGTGGGAGGAACCCGGAGGACGTGCAAACCGGGATCGGGGATCGAACCCGGGCCCCTCTTGCTGTAAGGTGCCAGTGCAGCCCCTATTTTTTTCAGATTTTTGGTAAATAATTGATTGCAACTCAGCAGGAACAATTTCACCCATCATGCCAAAAAGAAATCATATCGTAACCAAATAATCTCAATAGTGGCCAAATGAGTGCTCGCAGTCCAGTAATCAGGCATAATATTTACGAGATATAAGCAATATTGTTTCTTATATGTGTTTATAGACTGTACACTGCTTCCCTAACAACAAGCCATGGATCACCAGTGACCTGAAAGCTCTTCTTAATAAGAAGAAAGCAGCTTTCAGGTCTGGGGACAGAGACAAGCTCAGGAGAGTCCAGCGCGACCTGAAGGTGCAGATCAGGGAGTGCAAGGACACCTACAGGAGGAAGCTGGAGGCCAAACTCCAGCAGAACAATGTGAGGGAGGTGTGGACCGGGATGAAGCTGATTACTGGCTTGAAGGTTGGAGGGAGACAACCATGGGGATCCCTGGAGAGGGCCAACGAGCTAAACTCTTTCTTCAATAGATTTAGCTCACAGCCTTCATCTATCTCCTCCACACACCTCACCTCACAAACACCTCGGCTGCCTCCTCCCCTCCCCCCTCTGCCCCCCCTGGTGAGCGGCACGGACAATGAGCCCTCTTCTTCAAAGGGCTCTTTCACCACCGACACCATGACCACCCTCCCCCCCTCTCTGTGACGACTGGCCAGGTTAGAAGACAGCTGGAGAGACTCCACCAAGGAAAGGCTGCGGGACCTGATGGCATCAGCTCCAGGGTCCTTGAGACCTGCGCCATCCAGCTGTCTGATGTCCTACAACATCTGTACAACCTGAGCCTGAAGCAGCAGGAAGTCCCGGTGCTGTGGAAGACGTCGTGCCTGGTTCCTGTAGCAAAAAAGTCGACACCATCTGGCCTCAATGACTACCGACCAGTTGCCCTCACATCCCATGTGACGAAGGTGCTGGAGAGGCTGGTCTTGGCCCACCTCCGACCGCAGGTGAAATCATCACTGGACCCACTGCAATTTGCATACCATCCTCACGTGGGAGTGGACGACGCCATCATCTACCTGCTGCAATGAGCTCAGTCGCTTCTGGATGGAACCGGTGGTTCTGTGAGAATCACTTTATTTGATTTCTCCAGTGCATTCAACACCATCCAAGCAGTGCTACTGAGTGAGAAGCTGCGGGTGGTGAGGGTTAACGCATCCACCGTCTCCTGGATCACTGACTACCTCACAGGTAGACCACAGTTTGTCCGACTGGACAGTCTGCTGTCTGACACGATGGTCAGTGATACTGGAGCCCCACAGGGAACTGTTTTGTCTCCCTTCCTGTTCACCTTATACACCACTGACTTCCAATACAACACGGGGTCATGCCATCTGCAGAAGTTCTCTGATGACTCTGCAGTGTTCGGGTGTATAGGGGACGGACGGGAGGAGGAGTACAGGGCAGTAGTGGATGACTTTGTGGAGTGGGCCAGTAGAAATCACCTGCTTCTGAACGTGGCCAAGACCAGAGAGATGGTGGTCGACTTCGGGAGGAGAACGACGGCTCCACAGCCACTGAGAGTTCTGGGAGAGGATGTGGACATGGTGAAGGAGTACAAGTACCTTGGTGTCTCCATCGACAGCAGACTGAACTGGAAGGCCAACATCAACGCTGTGTACAAGAAGGGGATGAGTCGACTCTTTTTGTTGAGGAAACTTGGATCCTTCAATGTGTGCAGCAAGATGTTGGAGATGTTCAATCACAAACATGGACAAGTCTGCAGTCAGCAGAGTGGCATATTTTTCAAACTGAACAAACTCATTCTCACTCACTCCCACCTAGGGGTGAGCAATCCTCCACTTTCTGGTTGCGAACCACGGCTTCGTACTTGTCGGTGCTATCTGTAATACTGACTGCTTCACACTCGACTGCAAACTGCCCCAGTGTGTGCTGAAGGTCACGGCCTGATGAAGCCAACAGATCAACATCATCTGCAAAGAGCAGAGGAGCAATTCTGAGGTCCCCCAGCTGCACCTCGAGTTGAGTTGGTCGGGATCCGGAGTTCCTCACAGGGTTCCACCATTTGACAATACCCCGAGTCAGGGACAGCAGTTCTCCTCCCTTGTAGGTGCCGACTCACATCCCAACCGCTTCACACTTGACTGAAAACTGCCCCTTGTGTGCTGCTCCTGAGTAGTCTTATTGTTTGCCAGAACTTCCTTGAGACCAACCAGAAGTCCTTCTCCATGGCTTCCCCCCTAAACCGTGGTGGGAATATCACATTTCATTGACAAATGATTTCAAATATCAGCATGTTGGTAGTGATGAATTTTCCATTCTGATGAGCAGTAATAAACTTTCATGCATGCTGAGGTAAGTGATCATATCGTCAATGTGAAGTGGTCTCTGAAAGGAGGGACACGATTGATATGTCACCATGATCTGTGTTAAATGGCTGTTGTCTTACTTGCAGCTGGTAGAAAACTCCCCGTCAGGGAATCCAACCTTGGTCTTCCTCGTGACAAGGGGAGATACTGTCCACTATACTAACAAGGACTGCTCCAGTAGCACTTTTGGCTAGGAAAAAAAAGGTGGCGCTGTTCCGGCCTTTAAAGGGAATTCTTAGAGCTATACAAGGGAGGCTTTGAGTTTAGTCGACATTTACTGTCGCACAGCAGCTGTGACTGAATCCATTCAGAAATCATGTTGTCTGGCATCTGAAATGTTTGCAATCAAGTGTGAATGTTGCATGAGCCTGGGCACATGCGTAAAAGTCATTTTCAGCAGTTTCCGTAGGGTAGTGGTTATCACGTTTGCCTAACACGCAAAATGTCCCCCGTTTGAAACTGGACGGTAACACTGTTCTTTATTCCTGCTTACTCCACACAATAAAACTCTACTTAGAGGAATTGTCAGTAAATTGGATAATATGTACAACTCCCCCAATGTTATCTCTTCCTCCACACAATCAAAGTCTTTTGAGTTGCAATTCCAGCAAACTGGATGAAAAGAAGCACTATGTGAATAATGTTTTCTCTCAGAGATACTTGAACTCTGTCATTTGGGGCAGTCACTCACTCCCACCTCGGGGTGAGCAATCCTCCACTCTCTGGTTGCGAACCACGGCTTCGTACTTGTAGGTGCTATCTGTAATACTGACTGCTTCACACTCGACTGCAAACTGCCCCAATTGTTTCAACAGAAATGGAAGAAATGGTTGGAAGATCTTGAAAGAGTGAAAAGTTTCAAGGTCAGTAGATGCTTCAAACCTAAAGACTTTGGAGACACAGCATCTGCTCAATTGCATCATTTCTCTGATGCCAGTGAAAATGCATATGGAACTGTAACATACATCAGGAGGCAAAACAACAAGAACAAAGTACATGTTGCTTTCATACTTGGCAAAGCCAGGGTGTCTCCATTAAAACAAGTGACTATCCCTCGCTTGGAACTGACAGCCGCTGCTCTTGCTGTCAAAGTGGACAAGATGCTACAATCAGAGCTACAGCTTCCTTTGGAGAAGTCACAATTCTGGACTGACAGTACATCAGTACTAAAATACATCAAAAATGAGGACAAAAGGTTCCAAACATTTGTTGCAAACAAAATATCAACTATTAGAGAGGCATCACACACTTCACAGTGGAGATACATTCCTACAGCACAAAACCCAGCAGATGACGCCTCAAGGGGACTGAAAATTGAACATTTGGTTCAAAAGAGATGGATTGAAAGTCCAAAGTTTCTGTGGAAAGCAGAAAAAGATTGGCCAATGCACTTCTTGGATTTGGACTGTTAAGTAGAAAGATATGAAAGCATAAAAGTAAAATCATCAAAAGATATATTTTGTTCACTTTTTATAATCGTCACAAAGATATATTTTGTTCACTTTTTATAATCGTCACAAAGATATATTTTGTTCACTTTTTATAACTGCCACAATATACAAACTGTTTTATTTCATATTAGATGTGATTTAACATGAACTGTTTTATTTCATGTTAGATGTGATTTAACATAAACTGTTTTATTTCATATTAGATGTGATTTAACATAAACTGTTTTTATTTCATGATAGAAGTAATAGAAACATTTAGCCTGCCTAGACACTTTAAAGTAACAAGGTCACTTGAGCCTCGTGTAGTGCTTTGGTTCAATCTGGACCAAACTAGTTACAACCAGTTGTATTCTGTAGCTGACTCTGCTCCAAGATGTTTCCTGTATTGTGACGCATGTGATTAGAGGAGGTACTAACCTCAGGATAGCATAAAAGAGGCAGGAAAACTTTGAGAAAATACGCTCTTTCTCCCCCATCGCTAGAGACGGGAAACTTTTCTTCACAAGAAGTTAGAGACCCCGGTTTAAAGGGATACAGTTTGCATTTATTTTTTAGGACCACAGTGACTGTTTCATTGCATTGAAATTGTTGTATGTGATTTTTGTGTGAATAACTTTAATAAAACTAGACTACGGCGAAGTACAGTGCACTGGCCACAACAGTAGAACATCTCCAACATCTTGCTGCACACGTTGAAGGATCCAAGTTTCCTCAAGAAAAAGAGTCGACTCATCCCCTTCTTGTACACAGCGTTGATGTTTGAATACATTTATTCCTGTATTTAGTTATACATTTATTAATGCATTCATTTATTTATACTAAAGACATTTTTCATCCTCCATAAGACACAAGAGGTATATATATATATATATATATATATATATATATATATATATATATACTGAATATATTTATGTGGGACTTTCGTGAGTGCTCCCTGTAATAAAGCATCTTAACATATTAATTAACATTAACCATAACAAAATGGTAAAACAGTGCCACCATCCCAACGGCACTTTGTTGTGGCTGAAAAACGGTACTGCATCTAGTTTCCAACTGACATTTGGAAAAAGAATTGATAACTGCTTGATTCAATGTGACGTTCAAAACATAACAAAACAACTAAGCAATGTGATGGCTCATGTTTCCTGTAAAACACAAAAACTGTACTACGATGGAAGCTGTGGCTAACAGAAGTGGGATTACGTTTGTGGCTAGTCTCATCAATCAGCACACAACTGCTAAAAGGTACTGTTTTATGAATATGTCATGAGAATTGTTAATGCATCCATACTTAAACAGCGGTATTGGTAATTTCCCACAATTCCAAGAGGCAGCTTCAGCCATATTAAAGCCAATAACTTGAAAATTAAAGCAATTTAAAATATGAAAACAGTATCTGTGATGTGAGGATGAGCCCGGGCACGTCGAGAGACATGGAAATGTTCCGTGGGTGAATGGTTACCGTGACTGTACGCCTCCACTGCGCATTTAGACTGACAGGTCGGAGGATAGACTCCTGTGCAAATCTTCAACTTTCAAAGTCTCATCAGGTTCTGAGAAACACAAAAGATTTGCTTTTTCTTCTTGTATCAATTAATGAAAGTGACAACTCGGGTCCTGTTCTGACTTCTTATCATACAATACACCCAAATATATGGAGCCACAAAAGATAGATGGATAGATACAGTTGTGGTCAAAAGTTTACATACACTTGTAAAGAACATAATGTCATGGCTCTCTTGAGTTTCCCCGTTATTTCTACAACTCTGATTTTTCTCTGATAGAGTGATTGGAACAAATACTTCTTTGTCACAAAAAACATTCATGAAGTTTGGTTCTTTCATGACTTTATTATGGGTTAACAGAAAAAGTGATCAAATCTGCTGGGTCAAAAATATACATACAACAGTGCTAATATTTGGTTACATGTCCCTTGGCCATTTTCACTTCAATTAGGCGCTTTTGGTAGCCATCCACAAGCTTCTGGCAAGCTTCTCGTTGAATCTTTGACCACTCCTCTTGACAGAATTGGTGCAGTTCAGTTAAATTTGATGGCTTTCTGACATGGACTTGTTTCTTCAGCATTGTCCACATGTTCTCAATGGGATTTTAAGTCAGGACTTTGGGAAGGCCATTCTAAAACCCTAATTCTAGCCTGATTTAGCCATTCCATTACCACTTTTGATGTGTGTTTGGGGTCATTGTCCTGTTGGAACACCCAACTGCGCCCAAGACCCAACCTTCGGGCTGATGATTTTAGGTTATCTTGAAGAATTTGAAGGTAATCCTCCTTCTTCATTATCCCATTTACTCTCTGTAAAGCACCAGTTCCATTGGCAGCAAAACAGCCCCACAGCATAATACTACCACCACCGTGCTTGACGGTAGGCATGGTGTTCTTGGGGTTAAAGGCCTCACCTTTTCTCCTCCAAACATATTGCTGGGCATTGTGGCCAAACAACTCGATTTGTGTTTCGTCTGACCACAGAACTTTCCTCCAGAAGGTCTTGTCTTTGTCCATGTGATCAGCAGCAAACTTCAGTCGAGCCTTAAGGTGCCGCTTTTGGAGCAAGGGCTTCCTTCTTGCACGGCAGCCTCTCAGTCCATGGAGATGCAAAACACGCTTGACTGTGGACACTGACACCTGTGTTCCAGCAGCTTCTAATTCTTGGCAGATCTGCTTTTTGGTGGTTCTCGGTTGACTCTTCACCCTCCTGACCAATTTTCTCTCAGCAGCAGGTGATAGCTTGCGTTTTCTTCCTGATTGTGGCAGTGACAAAACAGTGCCATGCACTTTATACTTACAAACAATTGTTTGCACTGTTGCTCTTGGGACCTGCAGCTGCTTTGAAATGGCTCCAAGTGACTTTCCTGACTTGTTCAAGTCAATGATTTGCTTTTTCAGATCCATGCTGAGCTCCTTTGACTTTCCCATTGTAGCGTTTGTGGGCGTTTGTATCCAATGGGCCCTATTTAAATGGCCTCAGAGAAGTCACCAGCTGTAGTCACTCATAATCACTCACAAGAAGTTAAGAGGCCATGCTATGAAGCTCATTTCATTGACACAACTTTCTAAGTCACCAAAATTGCTAATTCATGTTGCTGTATGTATATTTTTGACCCAGCAGATTTGATCACTTTTTCTGTTAACCCATAATAAAGTCATGAAAGAACCAAACTTCATGAATGTTTTTTGTGACAAAGAAGTATCTGTTCCAATCACTCTATCAGAGAAAAATCAGAGTTGTAGAAATAACTGGAAACTCAAGAGAGCCATGACATTATGTTCTTTACAAGTGTATGTAAACTTTTGACCACAACTGTAGATCGATAGATAGATAGATAGATAGAGAGATAGTAACTTTATTGATCCTGCGAGGGGAAATCATTTTCTTGCAAGCAGCAATAGGTTGCAGGTAAGAACAGGTAAAAATAACAGGGTAAAAATCGTAATAAAATATAAAAAATGCACATGTCAATACACACAATATATACAATTATAATAACAGAGTAAAGATTTTAGATAAAGAATGCACACTATATACAATGAAATAGAATAATAGAACATCAAATAAACAGTGTAATGATTGCCAGAAGTCTGCCTGCTATGTACAGCAAATGTGAATGGGGAACCTGTGGGTTACGTTCCTTCACCTATATAAAGTACTGTCATCTTATTAGTTGCCAGTATTTTTAACACAGGATATCAATAGGATCTGTTATTGTTATTGTTGTAGTTGTGTTGACCGGTGTTTTGTATAAATTGTGTCGGGGGGGAAGTGACGCGAGGGAAGATTGTGAACGCAGACTGGAGGAAGCGAGCTCCGTTCAGTGGACTCAGGAGAGCACCGTTTGCCGGCGATTGCTCAGCCACGGATCCGAATCAAGACTTTAAGGGATTATCAGGCTGGAGTCTTCGCTGGGAACGGCACAGAGGGCCACCATCGGGACGAGCTGTGGTGAGGTAGCGCGGGTTCGGTGGATACAGGGACCGCGGCGTCTCGCCACGCATCCGCCGGTTATTGACTTTGCCTCGGCGGATTGTTTTTTTTGTCATCGGACTATTTTTCGTTACTTAATGGAACTTTCTGAACTAATGGGATTCGGGCTTTGTGGTGATCGTTTGTAAATGTTTAGTTTATTGTGCCGAAGTACGGCGGGAGCCTCACGGTTATTTTAGTTTTGTAGTTTGCCGAGTGAATTTTGAGTTATATTAATATATTGTTTTACATTTACCTGGCAGTGTGGTTTCTTTGGTGTCTGGTGTGGTCTATCCTTATAGGGAATAATAGGGAGATCATAGTCAGCGTGTTTTTCTACCTTCCTCCAGGTTATTCAGGCAGATATAGACTCTGTAAACCAACCAATGTGTCACCCTCCGACAGGCTCTCACCATGGGGGAGCTTGGGAAAGGCTCATCAGATCAGTGAGAAAGGCTCTAAATTCTACAGTTAAGGAACAAGTTCTGGACGAGGAAAGTCTTCAGACTGTACTTTGTGAAGTTGAGGCAATAATCAACAGCCGACCAATCACAAGAGCATCTAATGATGTGAACGATTTGGAAGCCTTGACACCAAATCCTCTCTTACTGATGAAGGCCAAACCATCATTACCACCTGGACTATTCGACCATGATGACCTCTACACTCGACGGAGATGGAAACACGTCCAATATATGGCCGATATATTTTGGAAACGGACCAGGGAATACTTGCCACAGCTCCAGGAACGGCAGAGATGGTCAAGAGTATCGAGAAACTTCACTCTGGGAGACATCGTTCTTCTAGTGGATGACTCTGCTCCAAGAAACTCTTGGGTCATGGGGAAGGTCATTAAGGCACTTCCAGACTGCAGAGGACTTGTTCGTCAGGTCTGCATAAAGACAAATACTAGTGTTTTACACAGGCCCATTACAAAGCTGTGTCTGCTTTTGGAAGATGAACAGCGCTAAAGGCTGAGCAACAGTGAGGAGTCTGCTAGCTGCCTCCAGCTCTTATATCGCTAATTTGTGAGAATGTTTCTTTACAATACATGGCTCTCTTAGTTTAAGTTAGGTAATTGTTTCAAATGTTAACATTTGAGAACAATTAGGGGCCGGTGTTGTAAGAGCCAAATTCAATTTGCTGTAAAATATTTACTTGTAATTACATGTTTAATTTCAGTCAGATCTGTTTCTACTTTGAATGTTACAAGGATGTTGTTATTATTTGTCGTGGTAAGAAATACACGTAAGTGACAGACTATTCGTGGATAACCTGTGGATCCTTAAAGTGTGTCTAGGTAATCGGATACTTTTAGGAAGAAAGGAAGTTGTTTCACTAACTTGTAAGAAGGAAATTGGATAAATAAAACACACGTGCTTTCACCTACGAGCAGCGTCAGTGTGAGCTATGTGCGTAGGACCAGACACGCGTCAACTTAAGGTTTTACACTCTGCTAAAGGTTTGGACGCTACAAATCCCATCAACTGTGCTGTAGTTTTTTTTTCAACTCCACACATTCTGCTGCAAATACTCACGAGAAGACCAAATGTGTTTAAATCTGCAAACTAATGTGCATGTACTCCTGTTGTGTTTTCGAGTATCTTTTGCGAAAGACTACAGTGCGCAGTGGAAAGAGGACATTACTGAGCCTTTAAGCAAACAAATGAAACTTCATATTTTGGGTGCAATTTTGAACATTTATGTCTAAAGTGTAGGAACAGATGAGGTGTAAACAGAGTAGGAAGTCAGAAACATTTGAGAGATGGACGAACACATCGTTGGTTTCTGTCTTTTCCAGTGATTTGTTCCCAATAAGAAAAATATAAAACACTCCTTGAAATACAAATTCAGCTAAAAGTCACTCGTGTTTCAGCAGCGATGGCTCGTTTGTCCAAATGGATGGGGTTGCAATGGTCCTCCAGTCAGAGCTCACAGAGCAGGATGAAGGCCTGTACAGCTGCCGGTCCTTCTATCACCACACAGCCACAGTCAACGTTCAGAGGTCACGAGTGAGGACCAGCAGCTCGCTGAGTACGGACCCTGTTCTATTTTCCATCTGCAATCAGAGTGACGTGTTTACTCGAGACATTCTGATCATATCAACATGCTGAGGTATGTTTTCAGTGTAAAGTTTGCTGTAACTTTTGTTTTTTTATATTGTGTGTTATGTGTTTCAGCACTTGCTGCCATTATCTGCATTTCTTCGGGCTCGGCCGTCCTCCTCAACCTCGTCGTCACCCTCTGGGTGTGCTGGTGAGTTAAACACATGCACGGGTAACCGTGGTTGCAGCTCGGCAGGTGATATGTTGAGGGGCAAGTGAGGGCAACGCTGCCGCTGGCATTCTACACGAAACAAACGGGATGCGTGGATCGTTAACCCAACTAACCAAAAACCCCAGTACCATGCTATTGTTCACAAACAGGAAGCAGTGTGGCAGAAGCAGACCGGTGCCTTCTGAGTGCAGAACTTTCCACATTTTTCACATTCACTGCCAAATCTAACTTCTCTCAAGAATGTTTGTCTGGATCAGATCAGGCCTCGCTGTGAATAAAGATGCACTGTGCGGCACAACAGCGGTTCAGAAGCTGTTTCAATAGGTTCTGGTCAGAACATTTGGTCAAGGTGCCGTTGGTTGACAGAGCCTCAGTCCCCTTCTCCCTGGCTCCAGTGGGAGGGTCCTGTCAGGCTAATTCGGAAAGGTCAGTCACACAGTGTACAGCAAGCGAGATGCAGACACTCGTCTCATCCGCCCACATTGAGTTGCAAATGATCACAACTGAGTGAATCAGGTTTTACTCACGACTACTAAGTCCACAGTCACTAGGAAATCAAAAATCTGTTTCCTATTAAGTTGTCACTCGGATTCTCTTAGATCTATAATCTATAGATGGTAAAAAGGTTTAGTGCCATACAAACATGTAAATCATACAAGACAGATTCATTTTTATAAAATGTATATTTTATTTTTCACTTTTTCCAGAATTGTCAGTATTTTTCAACAGGACAAGCTTGACTTTAACGTGTTTTCTTGTAAGAATGACTAAAATGGTGACCTGTGTATACATGTAGGTTTTCTTTCCAACAAAAGAACACTCTTGGTTATTTTTACTGATCAGCACATAACTATATTGATGTATTACATGAAACACCATGTACAATTAATGCAGATAACTCAGCTCCATTCAAATCTGTGAATTACAAAGGCTTCAAAATGTAGCAATTAAAGAACATTTAGATACAAATGTACAACTGCTGCTTTGGAAAACAGTAGATCCAAGCTGCACATTCACAAAGCTACTGTCACGAAGGGAGCTCTTGAGGAGGACTCAGACTCAGAGTAGAGGTTCAGCTGACAATCTTTTATTTCCAACAAAAATACACAGGGAAATCCCTGGAAACAAAAAACTCCTCCGAAGAGGGAAGAACGGGGAAATGCTCGGGCTAAACTAATAGAGCTGGGCAACATTAAATACGGGAAGCCAACAAAAACCTCTCTTAGCGAGGAAAGAAGGAAATAACAAAGTAGAACTAAAAATGCTCTGATTTAACTCAAGAGCTGCAAAGTCAAAACGGCAAAAGCCAAACCAAAAATCTCTTCTCGAGGAAGGTATTAAACTACAAGTAAAATGCTCTGATTTAACTCGAAGAGCTGAATAGTCAAAAGGCAAAATGCAAAACCAAAATCTCTCTTACCGAGGAAACAAGAAAATAATCAGTCACTAACAAAAAGGCTCTGAAATAATTCAAAGGGCTGTGAAGCAATAAACGGCACAAGGCCAACCAAGGACTCAATAACAAGGTTCGGGACAGACAAAACTATGACTTGGACTTGACACTAGCATAGGGCGGGTGTGCAAGACGAAAGGTCATGACACACTGGCACAGGACAAGGGGAGACGCAGACTATAAGTACACATGAGGGAAGTGGGGGAACAGGTGGACACAATCAGGAATCAGGGAAGACAATCAGACTGGTGACACATGAGGAAGGGCAAGGAACCTGAAACGAGAGGAGAGTTAATTTTCAAAATAAAACAGGAAGTCACAAAACAAACGTGGAGACAGGACAAAAACCCAGCTTGACATACAGGTGTGACACGTACTGCCTCAAAAACAAAAGTATCACTGTATGACAAATACATTGTCTGCATAAAGTCCTCTCACATCCATTCATCTTTTCTTTAGAAATGAGTGCTCTCTGTGTCCTATAGGAAGAACAAAAGAGAATTAAAACACAAATCACACTTTACATACAGTCAGTCACTAGATAGATGTATTGTATATTGGCCATTGTGTGGTTAAAATCTTCAGACTGAGCTGTTTGAATTATGTACGTCTAACTTTGATACATTTTAAAAAGTCTGTTTTTTGCCAACAATAAACCAGTTTACTGAATATATTTTCTCCCTGAGGTTTCCTGCCCAAAGCAGCACAACCTCTAACTGAACATTATGAAAGATGCAGCTTCCAGTCGCTTATTCCCTCTTTGAGAAAACAATGAATCCTGATTTCATGACAATAAATATTATTGCATATTTTTCAATGTTTAAGATTTTACAGCTGGAAACAAAAGTGTAAAATGAAAGTGTTTACATGTGAGACGAACCGTTTGCTTCATCAGGGTTCTCATCATTGGATTTTGAGCCATTTTATTTGATCTACACTTCGTTTATATTAAAAAAACATGAGAAACTAGACGAACAAGGAAGTGTTTCTCTGTCCCCGATGTCCCTCGTTTGTTGTCTCACCTCGATCACCGTCTTGAATCCCAGACGAAGTTCCGCACGTTCTCGAACCCGCTCGCCACTTCTGCTATTTGCAGGACAGCCCTACAACAAATGTGCAAATCAGTTATCCAGACATGTCCTATACATGCACCAAAAGAACCTGCCGTGCCTGTACTGAATCAGTGTGACATATTTTACCCCTTCGTTAACACACGGTTGGCCTCTGCTAGAAAATCTGCCAGGTTGGTTCCCATGAGAGAGAGGCAGAACACGGCGATGTCCACAGAGCCGCCACCAAGCGGGACCTGCACAGAGACGAGGCCTTTTATATTCTCCAACAACCGCACAGACTGTAAGTGGATCGGCACGCAGAAAACACCGACACGCTCACGTCGGCCGTGTCACAGACTGTGACATGATTGCAGGCGGCTGCCAGGTGGAAGCTGTGCACTTTGTTCTTCACGCTGCTCTATTTTACAGTCGCCACAACCCAAGTCTGCAACCACCGGAGAGGGAGGTCTGAAATAAAGAGGCACAATTGATGTGTTTACAATTATAGCACATTAAACTAAAAGTAGCGGCTCACCTGTACGTGAAATCATCACAGTGCCAACGCAGATCTTTTAGGTAATAGGACCACAAGCAGTCAAAAAACTGCTGACATTAACAAAGCCGTCTCCTCACAGCAGCCAAATGAAGCGTCAATTCAACACCCACAGCGCAGCAGCATCGCCTGCATCACTCTTCAGCAGAGTGATGGAAGGTATTTACTGTGTGCAGCAGATACATGATGTCGATAATGGGAGGTGTGGACCGCCGACAATAAATGTGAAGGATGTTAAATTATTTTTACAGTTTTGGCGGTGTAGAGGGACGGCCTTGTTAATGTTTTGAAAAGAGGCGTGTCTGTAACAATGCATTTTATACATTGATTATAACTTCTCACTTTTGTCTGATGTAAGAGATGATGGCGTCCACTGGATTGGCGGGCCGTCTCTGAACCTGCGCCGTGTGTCCTCTGTGGTAGATCCTGAAGGCCTGTGGGTCCTGCTTGAACATACGCTTCGCCTCGCCGCTGGACGTGCCGTACAAAACCTCATTGATGTATCGGAAACGAGCCGACTCCAGCCGCTGCTCCATGCGGGACCTCAGGGAGGCAGAGCGGTCCTCTTTCGCCTCTTCTTCAGGGACCGCGGGCTCGTCTGTCGTCTCCGCGGGACTCTCCTGCTGGACCGGTTCCTGTCTGCGGAGCAACTTCCGGAGCTTCTCTCTTTTCAGAATCTGTTCTTTGCTCAGCTCAGGTTTCAGTCTTTTCATGGGCTGCTCACCTGCGATCTCCACTTCAGGTGCATCTGCTTTCTGTTTTGATCCATAGGCAGAAGATTCAGTTGCGTCTTTTTCAACTTTGCCACCGACTCGCTGCTTTTCCTCTCCGAGCGTCTGTGTGTCTGTTGTCCCGGATAAGTCTGTGTCCTCTTCTGGCTTTTTCATTTTCTGTGGTTTACTTTGCTTTTCCTTTTTCTTGGCTGGTGTCTGACCGTTGTTGTTGCTATATGAATCTATTTTGACTTCTTCCGTTGGCTTGTTCTGCTCTGCAGATTCTGCTTTATTGATTTCCTTCTCTGGCTTATTCTGACTGTATTTATTTTTACATTTCCTCTTGTTCTTCATTTTGGTTTTCCACTGTTGTCTGCTCAGTCTCTCCGTGTCTTCTGGTTTGGATTTGATCATTTGGTTATCCGTTGTTTTCGCCCATTGATGTGGTTTTTAACTTCAGGACCGCTTAAGAGAGAAACATTTGTATATTATCTCATATTTAAGTACTGTGAACATCAACATTGTTGTTTATCAATCCAATGAATACTTCTCCACACTAAAATGTTTTTAAATTGATGAAATGTAAGCCTTTAACCAGTTAATTACTCACCAAATTTGTTGTCTTTCTTCCTCTTTTTTGTTGCAAGTGTCTCCTCATTAACTGTCTGATCCAAGTCTCCATTGTCTCGCTGCTCTCCTGTTGTCTCCGCTTGCTTTCGCTTCTTCCTCCTCTTCTTCTTCTTCTTCTTGCCAGGTGATGGGACCACGTCTGCCTCACTGTCGCTGTCCTGCTGACGGTCGTCGTTCTTCCACTCTGGTACTGACCCGAGTGTCTGCAGGCTCCGCAGCAGACTCTTCTTTCCAACCAGCTTGGGCTGATCTGGGGATAAATTCAGATCATGTAATAAGTCTTTGAACTGAAACGTGCAGCCTAATGTTGAAGACTGTCCAATGTAGAAAGTGTCCCTTTTTCTTTGTAAATGTGGAAAATCACATATTGAATGGCTTCTTGTGCTACAAATTACATCTCTCTCTCTCTCTCTCTCTCTCTCTCTCTCTCTCTCTCTCTCTCTCTCTCTCTCTCTCTCTCTCTCTCTCTCTCTCTCTCTCTCTCTCTCTCTCTCTCTCTCTCTCTGTGTGTGTGTGTGTGTGTGTGTGTGTGTGTGTGTGTGTGTGTGTTTCTGTTTTATTCAATTATTTATCTATTTCTTAAAATCCAATTCAACATCAGCAAATGTTTCCCTGCTTGACTGTCTCCCGCCTTAAAGTAGCAGGTCGCGTCTGTTTCCATGGTATTCAGTGACACGCGTGTGTGAGTGAGTGATTGGTCCAGACAGAAAGAGCAATATTAATAATTTTCTCATAATATATATAAGTAGATGTGTATATATATATATATATATATATATATATATATATACGTATATATATGTATATTATATACATATATAACGGCTGCTCCACAAGCACATTGATGTTCTGCTTGTTTGTTTCATGTTGTGATAAACTGCAGCTGCTTCCTCTCTTGTGAGGGTTTTATTGTGAAAACAGATTCATGAAAAGCATGCAGACCTTAGAACATGTCCTGTGATGTGAAGGGATCATCTTTATTCTACTTATCGACACCTTCATCTGTCAGCTTCTAGTCAAATAAATATCTTTAAAAACACAAATATATAGTTTAATTCTTTAAAAAAAAAGGCTCAGTAGTTGCTTAAAAAAAGCTGGTGGATTTAGTTTTTATCAAACACACTTTATGTTTCATACTGATGAGTTTCATGCAGATCCAAACGTTAAAGTGCTTCAACATTGTCTATGAGATCCTGTAGCTGCCGACTCATACATGTAATCACAGGTGTGCTCAGTGTTAGCCAATTCATAAACAAACAAACCACAACACCACATGAACAGCAACATCTAGGTGTATCATAAATCTAAAGTGTAGCCAGGAAGCCTCTGTCTCTGACACTGACTGATGGGCCAGTCAGTGAATATATACTTATGCTGAACATCGTCTCCTGAGACACTAACTAGACAGCCTTCAGTCACATGAGGTCCAACAATATAGATTACAGTTGGAGGTTGCCGATGACGAGAGATAGCGCTGCCAAAATACAGATTTGAAAGCCTGTGCACAGCCAGAAAACACTCACAGGTGATTTAAAGGACTTTTTAAATCCCTGGATCGGCCTCTCCTCGGGCTTGTGTCTGTGTGCACAAACCGCTAGTTTGAAACTGAGCTTGATTAACAGCTCTAGTGCATCTGTTAAGGTAGGACGAATTACACTTTGATCATTCTTATTAGTACATGGAGGCACATTGTTTTACACCGTAGCTCCGCCCATTTTGAACCTGAGCAGAGGTCTAATCGGAACAACTGTGTGAAAAGCAAGAGAACATAAAACACATGACATGATTTTAAAGGAACCAGAGTATTTATAAAATCAAATGACTTTGATATATCTACATATAATCTGACACAATGTGCCTGGTCGTTTGTGAGGGCACTTTCAGCATGTTATGAAAAGCTGGTAAAAAAAACAAACAAAACAATTGTTACTGTTTGTCGACCTCTACTGGTGATTATTTAGAATTGCAGCAATTGCAATAAGGGTCAAATGTATTTCTGTCCCTTTGGTCCCCTGTAATTTAAACTTTACCCAAAATGTGCAATTTAACTTGGTGTACCTCATGTCAAACATGACCTTTTGAGTTCATTATCCACAAGCCTAAGTTTTGTTTTGACAGCAAGTCCTTTTTAAAAGATTCATAGTGTAGCAGCAAGTGAGTGCAGGTGCACTATAAACATATATCCCTTAATGTGAAAGGTTTGTGACTTCCCTGTTTAATTGAATTGACAAGTATGGCCGATTTTTGTATCTAGGCCTCAGTAATAACCCTAATGTATTTAAAATAATTTAAGAAAAAAAAATGTATATCATCAAAGGTATCTTGACTGAGGACTTGAATTTGAAACAAATATGGGCAACAGGAGGACAACATTCTCCAACAGGCATGTTGACTCTTCATACATCAGCTTTTATTTGGTTACACAAACAATCACAACGTCATCAAAGCCTTTACCTGGAAGAAAAAAAACTGGATCACGCCGCGTACATACTTCAACATGTATTTGAAGCATGCTCGCGGCGTGATCCATTTTTGTTACCCAGGCAAAGTTACCTATACCACCAATCACAATCTGGCTAATGCAGTTCATCCGAAAACTGTCACAGTACACAAAACTAAGAGTACACCAGGTTGAAACGGACTACAGCTGGGCATTACTTCAAAGTGTTCTTCTGTCATTCAACAAGGAGAGCATCGTCAGCTACTTGGACAGGGCTTTTGCTACTTCTTCAAAACTGAAGACATGGAAGGAAATAAGAATGTATACAGTGCTTCACATATGCTCTGCACACGTGCTCAAAGCTGCCACTCAGTCAATTGGGAGAAAAACAGCAGACAAAGGCTTGAGGGATTTTGCAACATTTGGATTTGCCAGGTTGCAAAACACTCCCTCGATGACCACAGCACTCAAAATCTTCCGCTCACTGTGTGCTGTCTTAATGGGTAAACACAACACCAATACTGTCCTGGTTAATCTGAAGGCCATGCAGGATTTAATAAAGAAATGGAAGATTACCGACATGGAAGAGACAGAAATGTTACAGGACAGCTCCCTGGCTCGGGAGGAAGATGATGAAGAAAGGAAAAATGCCCACTCAATTGTTGGCAGATCTCCCTTCACTACTGAATTCAAGAAAGTCTTGGAGGAGGTACAGGGAGAGCTTGAAAAAGAGGATGCCAAGACCCCACATGAAGAAAACCCATTCTTCTGCCCAGGCATAGTTGATGTCCTTTTTGAGAGCTACCTGGGCACTTTTCCCCTTTGGAGTGGTCTGCTGTTGGGGAACTTGAAAAGGTATGCATCTGACACAGAACAAGACACCTTTGGTCCCAGTAAAACAAGGGACACAAACTGCCACGTGGAGGGATGGTTTGGTATTGTTAAACAGTCAATTCTGAAAAAGCAGAGGCAACTGAGACCAGGGGCTTTTGTTAGAAACATGTATGGCTCTCTACAGGGGAAATACAGAGAACACATCATGTCTCATAACTTCTCAGAGCAGTTGCTTCTTAAACCCATGCTACCAAAAGACATCACTCAATCTCAGGACGGTTGGGCAAAGAGAGATGGCGCAAAGCCCCACACTGCCAGGTCCAAGTTCTACACTGCTCCACCAACTCTTCCAGTTCCAAAGAGAGCAAAGTCAACTCTGAACACCGGCAAAGATCAGAAGAGGAGCACAGATCAGAAGAGCAGCAGCAATGACCTCACAAGTAAAGGCTCCAAGCCTGCAACAGAGGTACTTTTTTGCAGATTCCCAAAATAAAATGTATGCGCTTAACAGATACATATCAACTTATTGTAACTTATAGAGCCTGAAAAGGTGTGTTCACCCCAGGACACAGTTCTGCTTGAGTCCATATTCTATAAAGTAAAAAAATCCCAAAACACAACTATTTTAATAATGTCAGAAATAGTCATGAATACAAAATGAGGGGGGCTCGTTCAATGTCAGCTTTCTGTACCAGGACAATAGAATTTGCAGCTGCAGTACTGACAAATCTCAAATGGAATAAGTTTGCAAATTCTGTACACAGCAGTGATTACAGTTTTATTGTCCATATGGTTGTAGGTTGACGCCCTTTGGACATGCAAACCAACTGAAGTTGTTGTGGCTGTTATAAGACATGCTGAACAGAAGCTGAATTTCACCCTGCAGCACAGTGAATTTCAAAGTTTGAGACCAGATGAACTCATCATAGGAGAGGCAAGTTTCTCATTCAAATTGTTGTTGTACCAGATGAGAGGATTGTGACATCAGACAAACCCATCAAAGTGTTGCATAAAGTAAACATGACTTAACTTTAACCTGCTCATTACCTTACATTTTTGTATGATTCATTTTCCCGACAATTTCTCCAAAAGGTAATGGAATGTTACATTAGAGCCATCCTCAATCCTATGGATACTGCTGGCAGACTGTACCTCATGAATCACTATACCATGGGTATGATTTTGTGCGGCAATGGAGAGCAGATGGCCAGGCAAGGGTTAAAAAAGGTGAGTACAACTATAATAATTTATTATACTTTTATCAATTCAGTATTGTAGTCTGTAGGCGTCAGCAAGCTTCAGATAAGAGACTGAATAAATCAAATTGTGTGCATAAACACCTTCTAGTGTTATTATAATCCTTAACGTAATGTTGTTTTAAAACAATACATTTGGAAAAGCAGCTTCCACTTTTTTGGTTGTCCCTTTGGAGGAAAATACATAACGCATACTGTGTACATTAGATCTATGTTTTGCAGCATAATAGTTATTTTTACGCATGTTGTCAGGTCACATTTGATGACTATGATGGAGCCATTGGATTTGTCAACATAAGAAATGTGCACTGGAAGTTTGTGGTGATTATACAGCTGCACTATGTGCCTTTACAGTATGTATGTGTGGCTCATGGTTTGTGCATTCTAAGGTTATCAGTCTTACAATTGCTTTGAACAACCTACAATCAAGTAAATACAACTAAATCTACATTCATATTTGATCAAAGTTTTGATAAAAGTTCATGTACTTTTTAATAAATTGTAATGAACACATTTACAGACAGTGACAGATTTAAGATCCTGATGTTGGTATCTCATGCAGCTACATTTTGTACATGTGGAATGATTTTAAGATTTAAGTTTTAAATGTCTTCATGGTCGTCATCCCTATCATAATGAAAAAAAAAATAATACAATTATTGTCCAAACAAAGCACTTGGATCATCCAACACAATCCCATTGGTTGTCCCTACTGCTACTCTTAAGATTTGAGTCTTCTTAGATTGAGTATGACCCCATATTGTGGAACTCAATTTCAACAAATCTGATTAAAATTCATTTAAAGTAAAAATGTTAAAATATGCCTATTGTTTCTTTATTTACTCACACTTGTGATTCTCTTTTGTACAGTAAATATACTTTCAATGTTACTATCAATTTGTCAACTGTGGTTGTGATTTATTTGAGGATTTTGAGCTTATTATATTATCATTGTTGCTGTTGTTGGTAAAAAAAGATGGCATGCTTTAACAATATATTACTTTTTAAAACAGTATCTTCATGCACTTTCAAACCACATGTTTGTGGTTGAACCTCTGCAAGGGTCAAATGAAGTTGAAGACTCCAGAAAGGCTGGCCAGAGATTTGGGTAATTATTTATTAGATTATGGGAAGTAAGGTTATACAAACCTTTAGTAAAGCCATAGAGTAAGTGCAAATGTAAACCAAAATGATTTTCCTTTCATCCTGTAGACAGTATTTCAAGATGCGCCGCAGTAGACATGGAAAGGAGGACTGGGTTAACATCAAGTGGCAGCCTGGCCAGATAACCCACACCGGCCAGAAAGAGGACACCAGTTGTGGGATCTTTGTCATGCAGGTTATTATAAGCAACAAGTTGTCTTTATGATAGATGTGCTGCAAAATATGTGCAACTAATATAAACATCTGTCCATAGTTTTTAATTTTTTGATTCTTGATACATGTCAAATATATTGTTTCTTACAGATGACAGTAGTCACCAATTTTTTCTTCTTTTTTCATATCAAAATTAGGATTGTCGATTTATTCATTAATAGTTTACAGGAAGATGTGTTGTAGTTATTCAAGGAGTATTTGTTTTGCCACATTTATTTTTCCTTTTTCTTGTACAGAATCAAATTTATCAAAATGCTGTTACAGCATAACAATATATGTGTATATTCTTTCTTGAAGATTAAATGAGTGAAGTACTTATGATGGCTTATCTTGATGTATATGGTACTATGTTTTTATTCATGACAAATACACAATACAAAACATAGGTTCACAATTGCACTAGTTTGACCAAATCACTGATACTACACCCGTAGGTCCCCCATTTGGACGCAGAGTACATCAAAACTTAAAGAGTTTTGTGTTAAAAGTAACTGGCAGAGAACCCACGAAGAACTAATATAGTGATGTTATAGTTCTGCAGAAACCTCAGCGTCCTGGGAACAACATGAACTAGGTCACTTCTACATGAGACAAACACATCTCCCATCAGCCAAGCAAACAAATAACAAAATATCATAAATCATACTCGATATGACTGGGACAGACCGGAGAAAACGGCTGCTACACTCCGTTAGCAACGTGCTACCTACGAACATGCAGCATGAAAAAGCACGAGCGCCTGACGGAGATTACGGACATAGTTTCCATTTCTCTCCCCGGTAAACCATCGCAGAGATATTCAGCTTCGAACACAAAAAGTCACACAGCTTTCATCGAATATTGTACTTACTTTTGGTCGAATCCCAGCGAAAAAATGGAATATCTCCGTACTTCCAATGCATGTTTGTCCAGCTGCTGGTGCTCCGTGTGAATCCGTTCGATTCGTGTCTCTCCGACACTCCTCGGATTCTTGGGAGGGTTGGAAGCTCAGCAAATCAGATTTCAGAGCTGGACCTTTTTGAGCTTTATTGGCTAATAGTGCTGTCAATCATCTAGCTTTCAATTCCAGGCAATTCTATTGGCTCCTACGGTTCGAAGGATGTCTCAATGGTGAAAATCGGAGAAGGGGGGGCTGAGATACAGCCCTGAACAGAGAGTCTGAAGCAGTATTTGACCTTAAACTAAATAACTAAAAAGGGCATAGAAAGAGCTTAAAACACTCAAAAAAGGTCCAATCTTCGGTCTATTGATTCAATGAACATCATGAGTGATACATAGAAGTGATATAGAGTGTTTTTGAAATTAAAAAATACTTTTTTATTCAAATATTGGAATATTTGATCAGTTTTCTAATTTGAAATGCTCTATATTTCATAAATGTTTCACTGTATCTATGTATAGCTGTGTATATAGAGCCTATATCAGTTGTTCTAAGAGCCCAGCATATTAAAAGTCTTGGATACCCATACTTTCCAAAAAACAATACCCTAAAAGTGCTGTTTTTCAAGATCGAGCTTTTGAGTTTTCCAAGTTCTGCTGTGTTCCATCCTTATCTTATGTGAACCAGTAACATGTATTCTGATAGTTCCATGATTTTTCTCATCTCAAAAATATTTTTTTTTATTTATTTTTTTTTTTTATACAATTAATTAGGTATTTCTTATCTTTATTCGAGCTGAGGCCTGCAAATAGGCCTCGTTTTTAAAAGGTTTTAATGTCACTTGGAATCGTCACCAGAAAGAGAATTTGACAGCATCAGTCAAAAGTGATTTTGGTCACACTACAGTATATAACAGTAGAGTTATTGAATATTATTTCCAATAATAATTCACTAAAATGTATTAAAAACATATTTTACCAATATAACAGTTGTAGTACAACAAGGAGGAGCACATTGATGTGTGAGGTGTTTTTGGTTACATTACATTGCATGACAGTGAAGTTATTGAATATAGTTGTAGTATGTATTTTGTATTTTCAGCATTGCACTTTGTAGACGGTCCCTGAGCACTCGTCTCGCAGCCGGCCGCTCATTGAGACCAATGCCGTTTGTGCAGCTCGGAGGAGCTCGAAAGACGGCCCGTTTGAATGAAATTAATGTTGTAGCTTGTTGTCTACCTCACTACGGTTACAGGGAGGCATCGTTTGTATTTTAGCAACGTTTCGCTAACGATTTATTGAACCGGGAAGTCCGAATCTTTGAATATCTTTCCAACTTTACCCCAGTAAGTAGGTGCTGTGACGTCACCTCGCCACCTTGACAGGTTTGATTGACAGGCCGTCAGTGATATCATATCTATCGCTCTAGAACGTCAAGTCTTGAGGTCTCGAGTTCTTTCTTCTGCAGGACTGAGTTGGAGGACTTCATTTCGAGAGAGGAGCTTCAGAGATAACAGCAGCTGAGGAGATTCAGTTATGAAGAAAACTTTTTTTTTCAAAAAACTCGTTTTTTGTCAACACTGCTAATGCTAGTTAGCTAATTAGTTGGACTCATTTCAGCCACGGTTTTCATCTGGTCTGCAGACTTTTGAAGCTAGCTGAGGACGCAGAAGGAGAGCTACGAACAGTAGAGCTAATATAACTACTTCTTATTTGAGTTGTGCTGCTTTTATCCTAATGATTTTAAGATTACCAAATCCCTCCTTGAATATCAAATTGTTCACATTGAATTGGATGTGACATGAATGTTCCCCGTCACGAATGAACTTGAATGTTGACGTGTCATCTTATGTATTTAGCCAGATGTCTTGTGCAAATGAACTCGTGTTCTTCAACCTCTCAACACCCAGATAGTACCTCGCTTCCCGGAGCCAATGCTGACGGTGAGCGTTTGAACAGAGGGGAAGACTCAGTCGCGCTCTTGAGTCCTGCATGGTGATAGGTCGTTGTGGCTTAGGTCGCTGTGCGGGGCGAGCCACAGGCTGCCGTAAGCAGAGTGTAAAGATGGTCGGCCAGTTTTCAGTGCTACCTGGGGACAGGAAGTCTGCGTGCCAGTCTGCCTCAGAGCTCACTGCAAGCTTCCGGTACACTTTGGCACAGGACATGTAGCAGCCAAGGACCGAACCACCGACGTTGCGGTTACCGGACGACCCTCTCTACCCAATGAGCCACGGTATTTATAATCGCACAGTTGTAAATATTTTGTATAGAATGGAAAAAACAACAACTCCATCGACAACCACAGAAGACAGCCGGACAGCTCTGAGGCTCTGAGGTAGGCCTTCCCAGGTAGTACCTGGCTTCTCGGAGTCAATGATGACGGTGAGTGTTTGAACTGAGGTTAAGACTCAGTCGTGCTTTTGAGTCCTTCTATGAGGGGCAAGCCACAGGGTTGTAACCCTAACCAAAACCCTAACCCTAACCCTAACTCTAACCCTAACCCTAACCCTAACTCTAACCCTAACCCTAACCCTAACTTCTGACATGCGCCCCCGGTGGGTGCTACGTCTGTAAGGGCAGGTCTGTGGGGGCAGGTCTGTGGGGGCAGGTCCGTGGGGGCAGGTCTGTGGGGGCAGGTCTGTGGGGGCAGGTGGTAAGGGTTACATCCCTGTGGCCCTCATAGAAGGACTCAAGAGCACGACTGAGTCTTAACCTCAGTTCAAACACTCACCGTCATCATTGGCTCAGAGAAGCCAGGTACTACCTGGGAAGGCCTGCCTCAGAGCCTCAGAGCTGTCCGGCTGTCCTCTGTGGTTGTCGATGGAGTTGTTTTTTTTCCATTCTATACAAAATATTTACAACTGTGTTGCAGCCATCAACTGCAAGCTTCCGGTACACTTTGGCACAGGACATGTAGCAGCCAAGGACAGAACCACCGACGTTGCGGTTTCCGGACGACCCTCTCTACCCAATGAGCCACGGTATTTATAATCACACAGTTGTAAATATTTTGTATAGAATGGGAAAAAAATAACTCAATCGATAACCATTTTGTTATTGTTAATGTTATTTAATATGTTAAGATGCTTTATTACAGGGAGCACTCACTAAAATCCCACATAAATATATTCAGTGTATATATATATATATATATATATATATATATATATATACCTCCTGTGTCTTATGGAGGACGAAAAATGTCTTAAGTATAAATAAATAAATGCATTAATAAATGTATAACTACTTTTATTTTTGGTCCTTAAAGTTTATTTTGATGCTCAATTTGTTGTACTTTTACTTCAGTAAGACTTTGAGTAAGTACAATTTGAATGCAGGACTTTTACTTGTAAAAGAGTATTTCCACCATGTGGTGGTATTAATACACATTTGTATTAAGATGTAGATGTGTCCCTCCAGAAGAAGCTGCATCCACCCTCTGGCTCCTCTGTGATGAACAACGCTCACATGCTCCTGCTGAAGCATGGTGGGTCTGGTTTCCTGTTTGTTTTAGAGAGATGTACACGCTGTCATACACACCATCATTCCAGCCCACGTACAAGAAGATATTCATTTAATGACATTCTGATTCTCGTCTGTTTCCATCTCACTGATGGATGAAGATGAAGAGCTGGAGAGACGATGCTGAGTATCTCTCCTTCAAAGCAACAAGTGCAGCGCTGTGAGTAAACAGTTGCTGTCTTTTGTTTCTTTGTTTCTACCACCTGAAGATTTAAAATCAGTTACAGTTCAGCCAGTATTCTATTCAGTATATATGATCTATTTTTTGTTTGTGTTTAACAGCTGTTTCTGCATCATCATCATCATCGTCATCAACAGCCAGACAACAACAGGCTTCAGGAAGAAAACAATTCTCATCCCACATGAAGCATGACTTGAAGCGTTCTCATGTTGACCGTGTTCTGGTACTGTTTGTGTTGTTCTACTTGTTGTCCTAGTGACTCTGAATTGAAACCAGTCATGATGAGAGTACGTATCACTCTGTTTTCTTATATAGATAAAAAGAAAAAATATGTATATGTGAAACTTCTGTGTTACTAACACCTGAATGCATGTGTTTGAAGTGTGCCATGTTGCTTCACCTGCCTAGGTTACATCATACTGAATATTAACCCATTGAAACATAAACACACGTGTATGAATGAAGTATATTCTTTATATATTAATGTGAGAAACAGTCTGTTTCATTGGATAAGGCTGAGAAAGGCAGGTGAAGTAACCATACTAACAGTAGTGTTTGTATGTTGTCAAAAAATAAATGACTGACATGTTTTTTTCTGTTGTAGAACCATCTGCTGCACTGGCTGCACCAACTCCTCTGAAGGGTTCACAAGTAGATGGTAAATGCATCTAACATTTAAACATGTCCGTCATATTCACTGTGCTCATATCCGTTATAAAGCATTGGTTCTGGTTTGTGATCCTTCTCTCCTTGCAGCCGCCGCTCTAACTGTGAAGAGACCAGTGCCTGTTCCCCAGGAGCTCATGTGTCTGCTGCCAGAAGGAGCGGCTCGTCCATCAACAGTTCCTGGTGTGCATTATTTGACCTGTATTTGCTTCTTAAAAATATCCATATGTGGTGTCCATCAAAACTGTTGTTAATTCTTTAAAGTGTGTTTCATTGTTGTAGATTAGATACTGCTGCACTGTATTCAGACAGAAAGTAGGCAGCACTCCAGTGTCCAGCTTGCTGAGTTTCACAGACTACAGTGTAGATGTCATGTTACATTCTTGCTTCATGTTACTGTCAATAATAATAATAACATGTTTAATATTCTCTCTAGTGTCAGAGGCACCCCTGATTTCTCCTGAGACCGGTCAACTGTCTCCTGCACAGAGAGATCAACGTTAGTATTAGAATGTTTTTCATGTCAAAAAGATTAAATCAAGTCGCACAAAAATGGTACTAATTAGCCCTGTTTATTCTTGTCTGACTAGGTGAGCCATTACCCAGGCCGTTAGCTGTGCCCACCCGTCCTCCTCCACAGCTCCCTGGCTACGACCAGGAAGTCAGCCAGTGGACCTGTTCGCAGCAGCAGAGGATCTGGAAGACAGAGCTGGAATCCATGGGTCTCTGGCCGGGCTCCTTTCCTGTGCGCAACCTCATGAAGATGGTGTCATTGTGGCGTCTCCCTCCCCAGCCAGAATTAATCGACAGCGTCTCAGATCTTCCTTCCCCAAAGTACTTTCAGCTCCATCCCTTCTTCATGTGGAAGCCAGAGAATGAGAACTTAATGGCTAGACTGAGGAACAATTACACTCTGCCGTGCATTGAAGGTTGTGCCCGGCCTCAAGTTGTCTCTGCAGGTGTTGGTAGACCTCGTGCGATTGTCGGTGTCACTGGACAGTACCACCTGTTGTCATCCAGGCTGTGCTGCAAAGTGTGCAGGAAGAGGTGGTACGCTGACAACCCAGTGTGGCTGGACAAACTCCCAAAGAGGTTCACAAACCTGTTGCGAGAAGTACTGAGCTACAAGAAGGCCATTTGTAAATCGGTCATGGACGAGCTCAGGCGGACAGGCAACTCACCCACCGACATGGCAAAGCAGATCATGGAGATGATGCGCCTGAAATTTGAACGTGCTCACCTGGCCTACCTCCTCAGCTGCCAAAACATCATGGATGCTGAGGCAGGAAAGTACGACCAAAGAACCATCACTCAGTTCATCAGACAGGAAACCAAGCCAGCTCCCTTCAGAGAGTACGCTGATCCAGTTGGCTGGAACGGGATCTCTGTGTCTGCTCACTACCTGACCGACTGCCTGCTGCACGAGTACCAACACCAGGAGAGTGCCATCAAAAAACTCCTGCAGGATACCTTTGGACAGGCTCTCCGCTCAGACCACACACGCAAAGTTGCGAGGAAGGTCACCTTTTCATCCGGCACCATGTCCTCGTATGCGGTCATGAATGAGAACTGGATGATCCTTTCATGGGTGATGGTGCAGTCGGAGACAGAAAAGTCCCTGAAGCCCATGTACGAGGGACTAGCACAGCGCTACAGCACTGCAGGCATAGAGAAGGCACACTACCAGTGGGTAGACAGGTAAATTATAATCAGTACTTTTTACCATCATTGGTGACACAAACAGCTCAGAATCACACTTACATTGCTTTTCATATTTCCAGTTTGATGACAGAAAATCCCTTTGCATTCATTTTATTGTGATGACCATATACACTGGACTACACATGGTGGTTGATATGACTGCTCATTCATGGCTATACTTTGTCTATATTTTTTCTTTCAGGGATTGCTGTGCAGCATTTAAGGTGGCTGAATCGTTTGCAGGAGAGCATCTGAACTGGGATTCTTGGAGAACAACTGATGCCATTGTTGCCGGGGCCACTTCTGGTAACCTGCTGAACACCTGTGCATCAAGATCCCACTTCAGTGCAAACATAACTATCAAGCTGGACTTATTCCACTGTATGAGGCGGTTCCTCCGTGAGTGTGTGTCAGAGCATCATGCCCTGTACAGCTCTTTTGCTCAGTTGCTGTCTGCAGCTTTTTCTGTGGTGGATCAGGAAGACCTGCAGAGGCTTAAAGCTGCATATGCCTTCTGTGGAATTCAGCCTGCCAACCCAACCAAGCCCCACATTCGCGAGCACTGCAGGACCAGGATTCCACAGCCTGAGGAGCTCATCAAGAGGGTTGAGGGAGTTTTCCAGCAGTTTCACCTCGCGAGTGATCCAAATGGCGCTCTTCTCTTCAAGCCCTCAATGCTGAAGGCATGGCGGATTCAGCGGGTGCACATCCTGCGAAGTTGCCTGAGTGATCCTGTGGTGGAAGGTGGGACTTTGTACAGGTATGGCGGAACACTGCAGCTGAACCATGTGCAGGGTGAAGGGGCCAAAGTTCCTGTTTGGATCCCCATCAGAGGCACGTCTCAGCAGGAGGGCTATCACTTCCACCAGGCTCAGTGGGTCACTGGAACACGTGTTTCCACAGAGCTGTTTCAAGCTCAGGGGATGACTGGGGTGGCACGGTGGAACTACCAGCGCCTGGTGGACTTGAAGCAGCCAGGCGTTCACCTCCCAGCTGTCTTTGATTCGGCATTGGTTGCACAGCTCAACGCGGTCTCTGAATGGGTGTTGGGGCAGGTCAAGTATCCAGCTTTTCATCTCACTAGTAGAGACACTGGAGAGAAGTTTGGCCTGGAATACGTTGAGCCTGGTTGCCGCCCAGTTCTTCTAGACTGGGACAAGCACAGGAGCAAGACAGACTCCGCCCAGGCCCAGAATTCACCTCCTCAAAGCGGCCCGCCCGCTGCCCAGACTGCGCTTCCTCGGTCATCCTCAATGGCACCGCCCAAGTTGCTTCAGTTTTCTCCATGCCCTGCTGCTGATTCTGCTGCCAAACCAGAAGTGAATCCCACTACAACAGGTAAACATCTAACAGACAGACAAAGTAGTGCATCAGACTTCAGTTGGTAGTAACTTGATTTTATTCATATTTAATGACAAGCGTAATGGATGATTCACTTTTCCTTTTTTACGCAATGTGACAATATTGTGCAATTGAAAACATGTACAAAAACATACCAGTCAGCCATTTATCTAAAAGCGGAAAGTGT